>NW_028145567.1:4260000-4662500 GCF_977016875.1 Pavona decussata
ACTCGTTGGAGCTAAGGCCGTTAAACTAGGTTCTAAGGTTCTAAGTGATCCCTTTTTTATTTGTTCTTCACGACTTAACTCCTTACACTAGGTCTACGACGCTGAGGTCAAATGCATTCTATTGATCCAGAAAATCGTTCAACCTGCAACTACCAGTTTCGTGCAACACAAGAACAGGAAATTCATGACTTTTAGTTCCTTGCAACTGTCGTTGCCTAGTAGAAGATCTAAGAGAACCGAATTCACTGTACGCATTAAACGTTGGGAATCTGCGATTAGGTTGTATCAGCTAAGTGAGAAGAGTGCTTAGGGTGAGTGCCGCTTTTGAATATTCCAATTCCACCTCTAACTGCTAGCTAGAGTTTTTCACTGGAAGGGTAGAACAATGGATCCATACCTTTTATTTTAACTTCTGCGAGTTGCAAGGTTTAAACTTGCTAAGCTATATTAACTCTTTTCAGTGTGTTTAAATTCTTGGCGTCACTTCATTCACTTTCCAATGGCAAATATAGGACTTTTCTTTACGTTTCTTTTTTTGCTTATCCAGGATGTTTGAACTGACAGCCCACATCCCAATATCCAAGGACTTAACCATCACTGTTATGGACTATGATTTGATCGGTAAAGATGACAAGATTGGCGAGACAGTCGTTGATCTGGAAAACAGATTCCTATCCAAGTTTGGAGCCATGTGTGGCCTCCCACAATCCTACTGCACGTAAGTGTTTTAGTTCTTCAAAAACTCATTAATAATTCATAAGCCCATTGTCCTATCAAATGGTCGATAAAACATCACGTGCAGCGGTTTTAAAACCCGATAAAACTTTCTCCTTATTAGTATGTGGTGTTTAATGTTTTTCTCGTATGCTAACTTCCAACGTTCACAAAAACATCATTGTTATGAACTCTCTTGATTCACGCTTTTCCAGAAATGTTTTTGAAGCCGTTCAAAAAACTCGCAGCACGTGTTTTATCGGGTCTAAAACCATAAGGCTACGCCTCGTGGTTTTATATCCGTATAAAACACTGCTGCTCGAGTTTTAAACATTACATAAAGCGTTCGCCAAGTAGTGCTTACCACCGAACAACACTCGAGCAAAATAGACATCAACTTAAGTCTTTCCTAATTCGTTGAAACCTCGTCTAAATTAATTAATTTTTTCCCCAACGTGTCAAACATTATGAAAACAAACTGCAGTAAGGTTAATACTGACCGGCAGTTTTCAAGGGGTGAAATACAAATTAATAAATAGTTAAACATATTTCAGTAGTAGTAATGTCTTCTCTACATTCTTTTTTTCAGATCAGGAATTAATAAGTGGCGCGATGCTCGGACACCGAAAGATATTCTGGAGAAGTACTGTGAGACAAGCAACTTGCCTAAACTGAGATATATTGGCAACAACAAGGTTATATTCCATGGGGATGAATTCTGCTTGGACGATTTTGGTAAGCTTTTAATGTCACTTTCGGGGGGGGGGGGGGGGGGAGGGAAATTCACCGAGAAGGAAATTGAAAAAACGAGAGGAGGCGAGTTGTTTTTAAACCACATTTGAGGTGTTTTGAAATCGGATGAAACGTTCTTTAGAATGTTTTCAAGTGCCTCAAAAAGCATGAATAATTCTTTGGGAAACACATAGCAAAAGGTCTCCAGATTTTATGATAACAGCCCAATTTCGATATATTAAAGTTCTAGCTTGGCTACGAGGCTTAGAGGAATAAAACAAAAGAAATTATTTATTTATCTCTGAGCCTCAATGTAATTTCTGTTGCCTCGTAGCCAAGCTAGAATTTAAATCTATCGCGATTGCTCTATTAAGATAACATCTCCAAACCTTCTTTATGGTAGTGATTTCATGTGGTTTCTCTGTCTCTTTGTTAGTGGAGTGTTCATCAGTTTTAGAAGGTTGTGCCGATTTCGTAATCTGCAGGAGTCTACTACGTTTGATTCTAGGGTAGCTATCCGGCTAATTTGTTAAAATTTCGGACGTCTTCGTGTAAAATGGAAAGATAAACTGGTTGTCAGTGGTCCCCGGAAAATCGTGGGTGATGTACGGGAATATCTGATGTTACAGAACCAGAATGGCGGGCCATTTTTCAACCGCTCGTTAATTTTTTTTGCCACTGATTGGGCCATATCGGCCCGATTAATCGGTACATGTAACTAAGCCTTACGTCGACATTTAAAAGACAGTAACTTTGTTTTTGTCGTCTCAGAGAATGGAATAACGATAAATCCTCACATGGGTCCCCCTGATCAGCGCCTCGCCTTGCACGTGCTCAACAGCCTGCCAGTGGTCCCAGAGCACGTGGAGACACGCCCATTATACAACACGCTACAGCCTGGAATAGAGCAGGTTTGTTGAGAATGATATCTTTTAAATGGGAAATTCCGGTATAAAAGGGGCCTGCCCTGGTCATTCTCACCTTGAATAGGCCATTTCCGACTTGTTTTGAACCTCATTATGAAAGCGAGGCTAAGTGCAAAGTTTTTATTATGAAAACGACTTGAGTAAACAACTTACCATGACTGAACGACATCTTAAATTGCATCTTTCAAAGGTGTAAAAGGAGGGAAGCGCCTTGCCCTTTTATGGTGGAAGTTCTTGTTTAAGAAGAGGATGGGTATATTCTTTACGTGCCTAATTGATACTGCTGTGCACAGTTTTTCTGATCTCAAATTATGTGTTTGGTCGTGTCGCACAATTCACGTGTGACCGTCCCCGTAATTTCAATAGTACATTTTACTGTTCTGTGCTTAGTGACGTAGCCTTTGAATGAAAGCGAGGCTGGAGTTGACATTGTTTTGACACAAACCTCACTGCTTTTCATATGTAAAAACAAACTAGATAGCAAAAGAACAGCATGATTTACACGATTGTAGGTAAATCACTGGGTGGTTCTAAACATTACCGTGTTGGAATTGAAGACGTTTATCGCTCATGTTGCTTTTCTCCTCAGGGAAGAGTTCAGATGTGGGTTGACATTTTCCCGAAGACGTTGGGACCTCCAGGAATGCCGTTCAACGTCTCGCCTCGAGAACCGGGAGAGTAAGTTGAACTCTGTGCCTTAAGTTTGTTTTCTCTTTCTTATTCTTAACTTGGTATCAGACTTGTAGTGCATAAATTGATGAAAATTTCGTTTTTACCTGGGTAAAAAATATAAAGTCAATCTATGTATTAAAGATAGGCTGACTTTATTCTTTGTTTCTAAAGCTAGAATTGTCTCTTTCCAAAGTCTGGGAAGATACCCTCGTCGCTTTCCCAAGGTCACTGTGTTCTGGATATCACACAAAATAAGAACGCTGCGAAGACAAGCCAAAAAATATATAGTTCGACCTTTAAAGGTCGCACGCAAAAATGCTGATACTGACTATTCTTTCTCTTATTAAGGTACCAGCTTCGTGTTATCATTTGGAACACCAGTGACGTCATTCTTGACGAGGTGTCGGTCATGGGTGAAGCTATGAGTGACATTTACGTCAAAGGGCAAGTACATGTTATTACAACAGTTTGACATGACAGCCATGAATGAGGGTGGGGACTTGTGGAAGTCAACTATCCCGCTTTTCTCCCAATTTTGTGAGGTGCGCAATCCAAAGGCACAACTGGTCCTTTTTCCACAGGGATCCAAGGAAGCCTTCAAACAACGACCCGTCCGATCAAAAGGATTACTTCGACCTTAGATCAGAGATAGCGCATAAAGCGAGCAAAAAGGCTGGGAATTGTCAAGAAATAAAGCAAAGCATGGCTTTAAAAGTTAATCTAACAGGTTTTGTGAAAAAAAATCGCAATTCAGCTGAAAAAAAAAACCCTCGCTTTTGAATCTCTCTCTCTTTTCCTTCAGGATGCAAATTCGAAGTTTAATTTCAAATTTATTCTCCCAAAATTCTAATATATCGCGAAGCTCGGACTATCTGATTTTAACAGGTCACTGTCTAGGTTAAGGTTCCTTTTATAGCCTGGGTCCATGTTAAAAAAAAACTTGACATTTTAGTTTAAAATACAAGGTAAATCGGAAAAAGGAAAAGAAGAAAACGCTGTTGAATATTACAGGGAAAAATGAATATAAAATTTGACAAAGATATTCAGCTAAATAGACTTACCCCATGAGGCTTACGTCTGTTCGAGGTCCCGCAATTTAGAATTGTCTCAGCTCCCCAGATTTCTAGGTCTCCAGGTTTCTTTAGTCCGTTCATCCTGTTTCATGTCAACCCATTCAAAATTGGTGCTTGGTTATCAACCATTAACATGGACTTTTTCGGTTACAGGTGGATGTCAGGAATCGATAAACAAGCGAAGACTGATGTTCATTACAGGTCGGTACAAGTAAAGGCACTTGACACATGTACAGCTTAACTGACTCATGTTGGTTCTTCAGTCGTTTCTTTGTTTGCCAGAATGGCCACAAGCCTAGTTTCTCGCTAAAATTACTGAAAAAAAAAAAACGCAAAATGTTAGGTCTCATATCGAACTTGGAGTTCGTAGCAGTGTAGCTAAGATCCCGGTTATTGCATTAAGGTATAGCCTGGTTTCCCTATAATAATTGACGTTCCTACAATCGATACGATTGCTAACGTTACCGGACTTTAGGGAAGGGTCGGACTGGAAAACTACAATAAATTCTCGCTCGACTAAAGGTGTCATTGATTTTATTTCAGGTCCTTGGATGGTACGGGAAATTTTAACTGGCGATTCCTATTTCCATTCTTGTACATTCCGGCTGAAAAGGTCATGGTGGTGAGGAAAAAGGTACTGGAAAATTATAAGTTATTCTCCCTGTTTATGGAGACATAATGGACAAATGGCCTAAGATTCAATTTTAACGGCGAGCGAATGCGTCCGCACGTCTTTAATATGTTCCTCACTTTATGCTCTTTATGGTTTTAGTGACATCATGTAATTTTGCCCCAAGGCGATTATGAGGGAACTGTAAGGGAGTGCTGAGAGACTTTCCTGTTGGTTCTTCAAATAAAACTACCTTACTCTAAATTGTTCTCTCTAGACCCAGGTGAAATTTGGGAGTCTCATTCTCGTTTCTCTTGTCACAGAAACCACAGCCAAGCGTGGATGCCGATGATCTATCTACTCCTTTATTCAATAGTTTTTGTTACAGTTATCAGCGGTGCCACATACAACCGAGGCAGATCTGTCATTCTGCGTTGTTCGCCTCGTTTGCATGCCGCGGACTCAACTGTAATAACAGCTATCGGAGTGAACAGGCACTTTGATTGATGTGTTCTGTGCTGTTCACAAAAACCCGAAGGAAGCCGTTTGGCTCGGTTATTTGCCAGATTTGTCTACACGTTTAGTTTAGGAGTTGCAGTATATAATATCTTTAAAGAAACTTCTTTTTCATACACATATTTTAGGCGCACTTTTGGAGCCTGGACATCACAGAGCAAAGAATTCCTCCAAAACTAATTGTTCAGATTTGGGACAACGACCTGTTTTCACCGGATGACTTTCTAGGTAAGGCTGGTATTAAGTTTCTTTACGACCATCTAAGAAAGCACCTAATGGTGGTCTTTAATTTGTTGAAGCCAACCAACTTCAGACAGGGAACACAGTGTACAGTAATGATTGGTTAAGTCGACCAGCACACTTAAAGGCCCACCTTCACTCAAGAGTCATTGCGGTCGTTTGTTTTTGTTTTGAAATGGTGTATTGTCCAAACGCGTGATCTTGTTGGCTGTACGAACTCAAGCAGTTCATGCGGGTTTCCTCTACGACTCATGCTGGAGGGAAAGAATATTCGTGATCGATTATTGCTTTCTCACTCGACTCCCGCTCGAATAAAATGGGGGGGTTTTCATATATGAAAACTGTTCCTCGGCGCGCAATACATCTTGGGTGAATGTGGGCCTTTAATACTTCTATCTCCTTACTGAATTGCGCATCAGCCTCCAGTCAATTGCCTCCTTGGTCAGAAACTTTGCTCGTGTCCCTCATTTCCCATTGCTTTTCAAGGCTTGAATGGGATTCGAACCCATGACTTCTGCGACACTGGTGCAGTGCTCTGCTTACTTGAGTTATCAAGCCAACTGAGGGAATGGTTTAAGAAGCGAAAACGAGAGTAACGCCTACTTGCAGCGACCACCAGTTTGCGAACTGCTGTACGTATGTTGCCACATTTAGGGTCAGACAAAATGTTTTGTTTTTTGCTAAACGACTTTAAATGCTCTAGTTTACCGTGTATAGACGGCTGGACAGACTGTTTCACATTATCTGTTGACAGACCTGTAGACTTGTTTACTAAGCTATGGTTCCTGTTATCCTGCGCCTTACATTCTTTAGCAAAGCTGCCTCCTCTCTCTTTCTTCATTCAGGTCAGCTAGAATTAAACTTAAACAAAATGCCGAAACCGGCCAAGAATGCCAAAAAGTGCAACCTGGATCAAATTCCTGGAATAGGAGAACACTCCAAGCGGAACATAGAGACAGTGTCGCTGTTTGATTTGAAGCGAATCAATGGCTGGTGGCCTGCTGGAGGAACGGAGGAAGGCGAACAAATACTGGCGGTAATTCACTCTATCATCTTTTTTCGACTCAACAATGGAAGGAGCGAGAATAGGCAATCGTAAAAACATTAACCTTTAGAACAAAGTACAGTGGAACCCCGATTTTACGATCGTCGATCTAACGATATTCCCGATTTAACGATCAAAATTCTGTGTCCCGGCAAAAATTATTTATAAATCCGGAGTTCGTTTACAACGATACACCGATTTAACGATGTGATTTTGCTGTCCCCTTGCCACATCGTAAATGGTTCCACTGTAGGAGTAAGACGTTGGTTTTAAGATGTAAACGATTTAGGTTACCACGTGTCACACCAACTGGTTTTTATAGCCCTCGTTTCTACTGGTTTGTGAGATGGGGGATCGAGGACTGAAAAATTCAGAAGTCGAGAATTGTGCCAAACCTGTAGGTCATTAACCTTTCCATTACCACAACCGTTATTATGCGAAGGACGAATCTGATAGCATGAAACAACTAGTTTTTTTGAGTGGTTATTTTTAGAGCAGAAGACATTTTCACTGAATAGTACGAAAAGATCCAGCACATTATTACTTTACACACTCTTCCAAAAACCTCGATAACTTAGTAATTGATTCATAAGCCCTATGTTTCCTTTGAGCCTCCTCGCAGATGCTCTTTTGGCTCGTCACACAATCTGAAGAAAGACTGCTTGACGAGCCAAGAGAGCCTGTGCGAGGGAGGCTACGTCTCCATCAATAACCTAGTTATTTTTATTTATTTATTTATTTATTTATTTATTTATTTATTCACCACGACATACAAACATAGAAAGTTACAATGAATAATAGACTAGGATTACAAGTACATAAGTTTAGAGTAAATAAAAAAATAGTAAAAGAAGTAAGAAGTGGCGAGGAGACCTCAAGAAACCCCCGGGCTTATACTGAGAGGTCTCCTCGGAGATATGTTGGGACTTAAAGACCAGTAAAGACATTGTGTTGAGATTTTTTAACATACGGTGGAGGTAAGACTATAAAAACATAACAGAGTCGGACGTTTCATGCAATTAACTGAGGAAATCAAGAAGCTTTCTTTTGAAGGTGGATAGACTAGGGGAAGACGTAATTGATAATGGCAAAGCATTCCATATTTTTGGCCCTCTATAGAGTATAGTAAATTGCTTGATATTAGTTCGGCAGGTGTGAGGTCGAAAATGAGCTGAGGTTCTGGTATCATAATTATGAATTTGACCACCAGTCGGAAATAAATTTAGAAAGGGCGAAGGCAGCAAACGTTGGTGATAGGAAAACATAAATTTTGCAATATAAAAGGAATTCACTTTAAAAATATCTAGGATATTCAGTTGTGCAAATAAAGGTGCAGAAGGTGCAAGGTGATTAGAATTTGTCATAGCTCGCACAGCTCGTTTTTGAAGAAGAAAAATGCGATTTAAGTTTGTTACATAAGTAGAAGACCAAACTGTAGTACAATAAGTTAAATAGGGATAAATTAAGGTATAATACAAAGATTTTTTAGTGTTTGATGACAAAAGGAAACGAAATCTGTACATTATACCAACGGACTTAGAGATTTTCTTGCAAATATAACTGATATGCGATTTCCAGGTGAGACCTTCATCAATATAAATACCTAAGAACTTAACTTCTGTTACTTGCTTGAGGGGTATACTGTCAAGTGAAATTTGGGAGCTCATGCGGACAGATTTTTGTTTGGGTTTAAATATAACATAATTGGTTTTCTTTATGTTAACAGAAAGTTTGTTTGATTTCATCCATAAGCTAATCTTAGTCAGTTCACTATTCATTACAGAGGCAACATGATCAGGGTCTGAATTGGAGTAAAAGATACTAGTGTCATCTGCAAAGAGCAGGCATTCTGCCAGTCTGGTTGTTTTGGGAAGATCATTGATATATAATATGAAAAGTAAAGGGCCTAATATGGAACCCTGTGGAACACCGCATCTAATTATCTGTTCGGAGGAACGGGTATCGTTGATCTGGACGAATTGGGTACGGTTGGAGAAATAACTTTTAATCCATTGCAATGCTAGTCCACAGACACCATAATGTTCAAGTTTCTCAAATAAGATTTGGTGGTCTAGCGTGTCAAACGCTTTAGAAAGGTCAAGAAAAACACCTGCCGTGATTTCATTTTGGTCAATGGACGTTGCAATTTTATTAACAAGGTAAGTTAGCGACAGCGCAGTGGAATGGTTTTTACGAAAACCAAACTGGAGTTGGTAAAAGATATCATGGCTATTTGCGAATTCTACTAGTCGATTGTGCATGACCTTTTCGAAGAATTTCGAAAAATTAGGAAGTAGTGAGATTGGTCTGTAATTAGTGAATAAATCCGGTTCATCACCTTTAAATACAGGAATCACTTTGGCAAGTTTTAGCTTGTCTGGGAATATTCCTTCGGAAAAGGATAAATTAATAATATTCTTAAGAGGTTCCGATACTACTTCAAAAGTGTTTTTGATAACATACATAGAAATATCGTCATATCCTGGGGTTTTCCCAGACTTCATGGACATACAGATTCCATTCAGCTCTTCAACAGTCGTCGGCTTCAAAATCAGAGACTCATTGATCTGATCATTCAAAAAAGAATGGAAAGAAGAGTTCACCGGAGGTATTTTCGCTGCTAAATTAGGTCCTACGTTAGCAAAATAATTACAGAATCCATTTGCTATTTCTACAGGGTCGGTAAGAATGCTACCATCAGATCTAAATGACGAGGGAAAAGGAGGTCTACATTTACGCTTGTTGATAACTTCATTGATTAATTTCCAGGTCTCTTTTAGGTCATTTTTAGCCGAAGCAAACCTTTGGTCATAATAATGGCGTTTGGCAATTCTAATGAGATGGGTTAATTTGTTTCTGTAAGACTTATATTGTAACTCCCTCGTTGGATTAGGTGATCTCAGTAATTGTCTATACAGCTTGTTTTTCTTTCGAACAGAAGCTGATAAAGATTTGGTTATCCATGGGGAATAAGGCCTTTTACAATTCTTAACTTTATGAGGCTTCAATGGGAAACATAAATTATAAAGCCGCGAATATTCGGACAAGAATTTATTGTAAGAATCATTGGGGTCTTTATCATGTAGAAGTTCAGTCCAATCGACTTGAGAGAGGCGAGTTTTGAAATTATTTAAATTTGCCGTAGAGAAGTTTCTCACAGGTCGGTTGCCAATTCTTTTATGAACATGAACAAAAGAGTCATCAGAGACATACGCAAATACTGGTAAATGATCAGATATGTCACTTATGACAATGCCTTTTAAAACGCTAGGTGAGAAATGATTTGTGAATATGTTGTCAATTAAAGTGGCCGAGTGTGCAGTAATACGAGTTGGTCTGTTGATTAGAGGAACAAACATGTGCGAAAACAGACAATCAACAAATTCTTGAGTGGGTTCGTGGTCGGCGTATCGCAGGAGGTCCAAATTAAAGTCGCCGGTGAGGTAACAGCACTTGTCACTTCTAGAGAGTTTTGAGAGGATGTCAGTGAATTTTTCCATGAAGCCGGTTAGGTGATGATTTGGAGGGCGATAGATGACGCCTACTATTATATTTTTCCCATGGGGGACTGAAATTTCTACAAACAACGATTCAATGACATCTGGATCAGAGACATTACAGTCTGAACAAATTTTGTAATCAAGATTGTCTTGCAAATAAAGACCCGTTCCACCGCCAGATTTAGTACCACGGTGATTTGAAATAAAAGCGTATCCCGGAATATTGACTAGATCAGCAGATAGATCATTTAGCCAAGTTTCCGATACCGCAATCGCAGAAAAAGGCTTTTGCAGACGACCTAGTAGGAATTTAAACTTGTCAAAATTTCTAATTAGACTGCGTGCATTCAAATGAAGTACAGAAAAATTCGGGTTGTAATGCTCAGTAGAGGCTTTAGCATTAATTTCATCTTCGACAAAATAGTTACTTGAAGTAGAACAGAATGAAAAGTTTCTGTCTGGGTCAAGTTGACTAGTATAAAAGTCGGAAGACTTCGATTGATCAGTTGGGTTAAATAAAAGACTATTTAAGCGTTCAGTGTCATAGTTTAAAGGTCCATGAGATAATTCGTATAAAACTGTGTTGAAAGAAGCATTGTCTAAGTGATTGAAAGGAAGAGATGACAGATCAGCATCGTTTGCGATCGGCATAATATTGATAATTTTAATATAAATGAGATAACTTATCTTGAGCTGGTCGGTTCAGCGAGACGCTGGAGTTCAGTGTGGTTCTTGATCTTTACTGGACGGGAAGTTGCGGATTTCCGCAGGAAGATAGAACAGTTCTTCACCCAGCAAAAACTGTAGCGATGTTCCTCTTGAAACTTCTTCGCGTCAATGAGCAATCTCTGAGTCTTCGGGGTTAAATGATCGTATACCGCAGCTTGAGATAAGGACACTTCAGTTGATAGTCCAAGGAGACTTGGAGAAACCGCTCTGATTTCTCGACGGCGATTGATAACTTGGTCTTTAACAAGCCTTCTTGTGAACTTACAAATGATCGGGGGAGAGCCTGAAGAAGCGCTTCTGGTCGGAACACGGTGGGCGATATCGATATCTTGCAGGGAAATTTCCACTCCCATTTCTTTAAATAATTTGACGCATAAAGTAGATGTATCCAAAGCAGTTTCGGGAGAATTCACTTCAGGAATCCCAACTATTTTGACGTTGTACTGATAACTATAGCGGTCAATGGCGTCGATAGCTTCGGCAATTTCTCCTACTTGCTCCACTAGACTGTTTAACTTCTTAGTAAGACCTTGAAGTTGTTCTTTAGCTTCCTTTCGGAAAGCAGACAGAGAATCATACTCCGCACTAAGAAACTCAAGACATTTAACTGACTCGTTGTCGATGTCGTCGTTGTCGTGCGAGCCGCCATTACTCTCAGATGCAGCTTGTACTTCTCTGTCAGCGAGAGAAGATTCCAAGTTCTTGAACTCATTCTGTAGCACCTCCAATTGCGCTTGTAATTTGTCGTTTTTCTTCCTGAGACTTTTAACTGTGTCTGTAGGCATTTCTGGCAAAGTAGTGTTAAGTTTTGTCGAAATACTTTGGAGCGGTTAACAACACTTCTTATGTTATCAATGTACGGGTATGTGTGGTGAATGCAGTGAGAAATAGAATTCAAGGACACGATCTTCTCATTTAATCAAATTCATTTCATTAATCAAATGAATTTTAACGAATTCATTCAATTTAAACTCAGAATGACTCTTTACCCGACGGCATAAGCTGCCATGATTTAACACTAGTTTGTAATCACGTGCTTTACATGTTCAGGGTAAGTTGGAGATGACGTTGGAGCTTCTGACAAAACTAGAATCTGAGGAGAAACCTGCTGGCAAAGGGCGAGATGAACCCAACCAGAACCCGGTACTGGATCCTCCGAAGTGAGTAGCACTTTTATGGTTTTATGCAAAAGAAAGTTGGTTAATGCGTTGGTACTTGAAATCAGATCACGAAAGTTATTAACTTTTTTATATTTCGATGAAATCCTAAATTGTGACCATTCAAATGAATGCCACTGAGCAGTACTTTCCTGTTGGGCTGTTTAATATGCTGTTCAAGCTGTTTCAAACTTTTGAGTTTGTCGATTCAAATGAAAGCTATTGAGCAGTACTTTCCTTTGGTTGTTTGTTATGCTTGACACAATGGTTTTAGCTTCTTTAATCCGCATATGTAAGCCTTCTAAAGAGTGATTTTCCTTCCAGTGAAGGCTATGAAAATTGGGGGTGTTGAGTGTACTTTAAACTAAAGCAGGTGTAGTTGATATTTTTAAATTCATTCTGCAGTCGACCAGCGACATCGTTTGCGTGGTTCTCTTCTCCATTTAAAAGCCTGCGGTACATCTTGTGGCGACGCTACAAATGGAAGATTATCACCTTCTTGGTAATTGTTATACTGATCCTTCTGGTGGCTTTATTTTTCTATTCAATGCCGGTAAGTTGTTGTTGTGGTGGTTTTTTTGTGAATAGTGCACTGCATAGTACTCTAACCACTATGTCGTTAGGCTTGTAAGAGTGACTGAGTGAGTGTCCGTAAACAAACAGGTCCGCAGCGCGTGCACAGTACTACCCACATATACGCAGTGCTTTCTTTTTTTTTTTTACTTTTACTGACCGACAGTGCAAACAAAACGTTCTACATAACGCACGATGCAATGGAGAAACAGAGAAAATGACCTGTTTTAAATATGAATACCACTTTATCTATGACTTACATTAACAATATTTATTATATTGACACAAGTGTTTTACTGGAAAATACACCACTCCTAAAGTTCATACGAAACTTAAATCCGGCCCTGAGAAAGAATTTTCTTTTTAACTCTCACCCTGACTTTAACTTTTGTGGGCTATTTCTTTTCCCTGGTCCCTTGGGAGGCCTAGAAACTGTCTCAAGGGATGGTTCGGACATACCAATTCAATTGGAAGCTTTTAAAACAATATTTGTATTTCGTCCAAAAATCGACTTTTTTCCAAGGGCTAAGTCCACGGTTTTTGGCCAAAAATGACCAAAATTTTGCAGTCGGCATTTTTCACTTCTTTATGTCCTTATGGATCTCGGCATATTTCTCTTTCCGTGGTCCCTTAAGAGGCCTAAAAAGTGTCTCAGGGAACTTTTTCGCACACACTGGTTCGATTAGAAGCGTTTAACAGAATATTTGTATTTCGTCCAAAAATCGACTTTTTTCCAAGGGTACGTCCACGGTTTTTGGCCAAAAATGGCCGAATTTTGAAGTCGGCATTTTCACTTGTTTATGTCCTTAGGGATCTCGGCATGTGGTAAAACTCCCTTGGGAATCATTTTTAAATTGATTTAACGTCCTGAGAAAGAATTTTCTGTTGAACTCTCACCCTGACTTCGTCATTTGCGGGCTATTTCTTTTTCCGTGGTCCCTTAAGAAGCCTAAAAAGTGTCTCAGGGGACGCTTTGTGACCAAATGGTTCGATTGGAAGCTTTTAAGAGAATATTTGTATTTTTGTCCAAAAATCGACTTTTTTCCAAGGGGTAAGTCCATAGTTTTTGGCCAAAAATTGCCGAATTTTGAAGTCGGTATTTTTCAGTTGTTTATGTCCTTAATGATCACGGCATGTCGTGAAACTCCCTTGGGAATCATTTTAAGTTCAAATAACGCCTTGACAAAGAATTGTCTGTTTAACTCTCACCATGACTTCGTCTTTTGTGGGCTATTTCTTTTTCCGTGGTCCCTTGGGAGGCCTAAAAAATGTCTCAGGGGATGTTTTGTGACAAACTGGTTCGATTGGAAGCTTTCATGGGAATATTTGTATTTCGTCCAAAAATCGACATTTTTCCAAGGAGTACGTCCATGGTTTTTGGCCAAAAATGGTCGAATTTGGAAGTCGGCATTTTTCACTTGTTTTTTGTCCGTTGGGATCTCGGCTTGCTTTGAAACTCTCTTGGGAATCATTTTTAAGTTGATATAACGCCCTGACAAAGAATTTTCTGTTTAACTCTGATCCTGACTTCATCTTTTGTGGGCTATTTTTTTTTCCGTGGTCCGTTGGGAGGTCTAAAAAGTGTCTCAAGGGATGGTTCGGACACACCAATTCGATTGGAAGCTTTTAAAAGAATATTTGTGTTTCGTCCAAAAATCTTTTTTCCAAGGGGTGAGTCCACGGTTTTTGGCCAAAAATGACCAAATTTTGAAGTCGGTATTTTTCAGTTGTTTATGTCCTTAATGATCTCGGCATGTGGTAAAACTCTCTTGGGAATCATTTTAAGTCTAAATAACGCCTCTACAAAGAATTGTCTGTTTAACTCTCACCATGACTTCGTCTTTTGCGGGCTATATCTTTTTCCGTGGTTCCTTGGGAGGCCTAAAAAGTGTCTCAGGGGATGTTTTGTGACAAACTGGTTCGATTGGAAGCTTTATGGGAATATTTGTATTTCGTCCACAAATCGACTTTTTTCCAAGGGGTAAGTCCATGGGTTTTGGCCAAAAATGGCCGAATTTTGAAGTCGGCATTTCTCACTTGTTTATGTCCTTAGGGAACTCGGCATGTAGTAAAACTCCCTTGGCAATCATTTTTAAGTTCGAATAACGAACTGACAAAGAGTTTTCTGTTCAACTCTCACCCTGACCTCGTCTTTTTTGCGCTATTTCTTTTTCCCTGGTCCGTTGGGAGGCCTAAAAAGTGTCTCAGGGGACGTTTTGTGACCAAATGGTTCGATTGGAAGCTTTTATGGGAATATTTCTATTTTGTCCAAAAACCGTGGACTCACCCCTTGGAAAAAAGTCCATTTTTGGACGAAACACAAATATTCTTTTAAAAGCTTCCAATCGAATTGGTGTGTCCGAACCATCCCTTGAGACACTTTTTAGACCTCCCAACGGACCACGGAAAAAAAAATAGCCCACAAAAGATGAAGTCAGGATCACAGTTAAACAGAAAATTCTTTGTCAGGGCGTTATATCAACTTTAAAATGATTCCCAAGAGAGTTTTAAAGCAAGCCGAGATCCTAAGGGACAAAAAACAAGTGAAAAATGCCGACTTCCAAACTCGGCCATTTTTGGCCAAAAACCATAGACTTACCCCTTTGGAAAAAAGTCGATTTTTGGACGAAATACAAATATTCTCTTAAAAGCTTCCAATCGAGCCAGTTTGTCACAAAACGTCCCCTGAGACACTGTTTAGGCCTCCTAAGGAACCACAGAAAAATAAATAGCCCACAAAAGACGAAGTCAGAGTCAGAGTTCAACAGAAAATTCTTTCTCAGGACGTTATATCAACTTAAGAATGATTCCCAAGGCAGTTTTACCAAATGCCGAGATCCCTAAGGACATAAACAAGTGAAAAATACCAACTTCAAAATTCGGCCATTTTCGGGCAAAAACCATAAACTTACCCCTTGGAAAAAAGTCGATTTTTGGACAAAATACAAATATTCCCTTAAAAGCTTCCAATCGAATCAGTTCGTCAAAAAACGTCCCCTGAGACACTTGTTAGGCCTTCCAAGGGACCACGGAAAAAGAAATAGCCCACAAAAGACGAAGTCAGGGTGAGAGTTAAACAGAAAATTCTTTGTCAGGGCGTTATATCAACTTAAAAATGATTCCCAAGGGAAATATACCACATGCCGACATCCCTAAGGACATACAGAAGTGAAAAATGTAGACTTCAAAATTCGGCCATTATTGCCCAAAAACCACGGACTTACCCCTTGAAAAAAAGTCGTTTTTCGGACGAAATCCAAATATTCTCTTAAAAGCTTTCAATCCAGCCAGCCTCTTATAAAACGTCCCCTGAGACAGTTTTTGGACCTCCCAACGGACCAGGGAAAGTGAAATAGCCCACAAAAGACGAAGTAAGGGTGAGAGTTAAACAGACAATTCTTTGTCAAGGCGTTATTTAAACTTAAAATGATTCCCAAGAGAGTTTTACGACATGCCGAGATCATTAAGAACATAAACAAGTGAAAAATGCCGACTTCAAAATTTGGTCATTTTTGGCCAAAAACCATGGAGTTACCCCTTGGTAAAAAGTCGATTTTTGGACAAAATACAAATATTCCCGTAAAAGCTTCCAATCGAACCAGTTTGTCACAAAACATCCCTTGAGACACTTTTTAGGACTCCCAAGGGACCACGGAAAAAGAAATAGCCCACAAAAGACGAAGTCAGGGTGAGAGTTAAACAGACAATTCTTTGTCAAGGCGTTATTTGAACTTAAAATGATTCCCAAGGGAGTTTTACCACATGCCGAGATCATTAAGAACATAAGCAAGTGAAAAATGCCGACTTCAAAATTTGGTCATTTTTGGCCAAAAACCATGGACTTACCCCTTGGAAAAAAGTCGATTTTTGGAAAAAATACAAATATTCTCTTAAAAGCTTCCAATCGAACCATTTGGTCACAAAACGTCCCCTGAGGCACTTTTTAACTCGTGAATGCGCGTAGCGCAATGAACGAGTTATACCGATAGCTGACTTTTGACTTGGTTGGTTGGTTGGTTGGTTGTTTGGTCGGTCGGTTTTGTCGTTAACTTTCGGGCGTGCGCAGTGAATGAGTTTTAAATTCAATTACAGGAAAAAACACGCGAACATTTATTGTTCACGGCGCATCAGGAAATTCTTATTTAATATGTAGAGAATAATTTGACGATCATTTAGTGCAAGAATGGAGATTTTTCGTTTAATTTGAACAAAGTTACAAGTTTTTTCAGTTTTTCAGAAAGTCCGGGGTCGTAAACTCAATTAGTGAAAAAAAAAAACGTAAAAATGTTTTTCACGACGCGTCAGAATTCTCTCATTCATTCTGTAGAGAATAATTTGACAATCACTTTAGTGTAAGAATGGGGATTTTTCGTTGAATCTGAGCAAAGTTATAGGATTTTTTCGTTTTTTTTCTACAAAGTGCGGTTTCTTTTAAGAATTAAAAATAAGTTAATGTAGAAATAATTTAATTAAAAATAATTTAATTTGTCAGTTTTCACGCGAGAGCGGAACGTGCCATGTCACGCATCACTGACGTCGTAAACAAAATTATGCAAATTTCTGGTGAAAAGAACACTTTAAGATCTTGTCAGCTTCAAAGGGAAAAAATGTTTCATTTTCGAAATTTACTACTGGTAATTTATGGGAAAGCAAAAGGACGCGGTCGATAAATAATTCTTATTTAGCAAGAGCTTGTCATAGTTCATTATTTTTACTTGAGGATTGCGTGGACTGAACTCCAAAGGAAAAATATCACGCATTTATGTCGGGCATGAAATGTAATGCGATACTTTGTTGAACAGATTTCCCTTTGTGAGATCAGCTTGCCCTACAGTAATTTTGTAATTTTAATTCCCAAAAAAACTTCACTTGCCCATCGGGCAAGTGACGGTTAGAATCCACTAGCCCGATCGCGAAAAAAGCAGCCCCGGACTATCGGGGACACGAATTTGCATGACGTAGCTGCACATGGCGTGCTTCTATGAACTTTGAATAAAAAACACGTGATTTTTTTTAATCGGCGCCTCAGAATAATCGGCTTATTCAATCTGTACAGAATAATTTGACAATCATTTTTATAGTACAAGAATGGTCATTTTTCGTTACATAATCGGGCAAAGATATAATTTCTTTTAGCTTTCGAGGAAGTTTCCGTAGCCGTCTAAATTTCAATTACTATGTGTCATCTGCATTCACGAGTTGGCTCACAGGAGCCTTTGATTAGGCCTCCCCACGGACCAGGGAAAAAGAAATAGCGCAAAAAAGACGAGGTCAGGGTGAGAGTTAAACAGAAAACTCTTTGTCAGTTCGTTATTCGAGCTTAAAAATGATTGCCAAGGGAGTTTTACTACATGCCGAGATCCCTAAGGACATAAACAAGTGAGAAATGCCAACTTCAAAATTCGGCAATTTTTGGCCAAAAACCATGAACTTACCCCTGGGAAAAAAGTCAATTTTTGGACGAAATACAAATATTCTCTTAAAAGCTTCCAATCAAACCAGTTTGTCACAAAACGTCCCCTGAGACAGCTTTTAGACCTCCCAGAGGAGCACGGAAAAAGAAATAGCCCACAAAAGACGAAGTCAGGGTGAGAGTTCAAAAGACAGTTCTTTGTCAAGGCATTATTTGAACTTAAAATGATTCCCAAGGGAGTTTTACTACATGCCGAGATCATTAAGGACATAAACAACTAAAAAATACCGACTTCAAAATTGGGCCATTTTTGGCCAAAACCCATGGACTTACCCCTTGAAAAAGTCGATTTTTGGACAAAATAGAAATATTCCCATAAAAGCTTCCAATCAAACCAGTCTGTCACTAAACATCCCCTGGGACACTTTTTAGGCCTCCCAAGGGACCACGGAAAAGAAATAGCACACAAAAGACGAACTCATGGTGAGAGTTAAACAGACAATTCTTTGTCAAGGCGTCATTTGAACTTAAAATGATTCCCAAGGGAGTTTTACCACATGCCGAGATCATTAACGACATAAACAACTGAAAAATACCGACTTCAAAATTCGGCCATTTTTGGCCAAAACCCATGGACTTACCCCTTGAAAGAGTCGATTTTTTGCCAAAAATGACCAAATTTTGAAGTCGGCATTTTTCACTTGTTTATGTCCCAAGGGATCTCGACGTGTCGTAAAACTTTCTTGGGAATCATTTTTAGGTTCAAATAACGCCTTGAGAAAGAATTTTCTTTTTAACACTCACCCTGACTTCGTCTTTTGTGTGCTATTTCTTTTTTGTTGGTCCCTTCGGAGGCCTAAAAAGTGTCTTAAGGGACGTTTTATAAGAAGCTGGTTCGATTGGAAGCTTTTAAAAGAATATTTATATTTCGTCAAAAATCGACTTTTTTCCAAGGGGTAAGTCCATGGTTTTTGGCCTAAAATGGCCAAATTTTGAAGTCGGCATTTTTTACTTTTTTATGTCCTTAGAGATCTCGGCATGTGGTAAAACTCCCTTGGGTTCATTTTTTAGTTGAAATAACGCCCTGACAAAGAATTGTCTGTTTAACTCTCACCCTGACTTCGTCTTTTGTGGGCTATTTCTTTTTCCGTGATCGCTTGGGAGGCCTAAAAAGTGTCTCAGGGGACGTTTTGTGGCAAACTGGTTCGATTGGAAGCTTTTAAGAGAATATTTGTATTTCGCCTAAATATCGACTTTTTTCTAAGGGGTAAGTCCACGGTTTTTGGCCAAAAATGTCCAAATTTTGAAGTCGGCATTTTTCACTTGTTTATGTCCCTAGTGATCTCGGCGTGTCGTAAAACTCTCTTGGGAATCATTTTTAAGTTCAAATAACGTCTTGAAAAAGAATTTTCTTTTTATCTCTCACCCTACCTTCGTCTTTTGTGGGCTATTTCACTTTCCCTGGTCCGTTGGGAGGTCCAAAAACTGTCTCAGGGGACGTTTTCTGAGAGACTGGCTGGATTGGAAGCTTTTAAGAGAATATTTGTACTTCGTCCGAAAATCGACTTTTTTTCAAGGGGTAAGTCCGTGGTTTTTGGGCAATAATGGCCGAATTTTGAAGTCTACATTTTTCACTTCTGTATGTCCTTAGGGATGTCGGCATGTGGTATATTTCCCTTGGGAATCATTTTTAAGTTGATATAACGCCCTGACAAAGAATTTTCTGTTTAACTCTCACCCTGACTTCGTCTTTTGTGGGCTATTTCTTTTTCCGTGGTCCCTTGGAAGGCCTAACAAGTGTCTCAGGGGACGTTTTTTGACAAACTGATTCGATTGGAAGCTTTTAAGGGAATATTTGTATTTTGTCCTAAAATTGACTTTTTTTCCAAGGGGTAAGTTTATGGATTTTGGCCGAAAATAGCCGAATTTTGAAGTTGGTATTTTTCACTTGTTTATGTCCTTAGGGATCTCGGCATTTGGTAAAACTGCCTTGGGAATCATTCTTAAGTTGATATAACGTCCTGAGAAAGAATTTTCTGTTGAACTCTGACTCTGACTTCGTCTTTTGTGGGCTATTTATTTTTCTGTGGTTCCTTAGGAGGCCTAAACAGTGTCTCAGGGGACGTTTTGTGACAAACTGGCTCGATTGGAAGCTTTTAAGAGAATATTTGTATTTCGTCCAAAAATCGACTTTTTTCCAAGGGGTAAGTCTATGGTTTTTGGCCAAAAATGGCCGAATTTTGAAGTCGGCATTTTTCACTTGTTTATGTCCCAAGGGATCTCGACGTGTTGAAAACTTTCTTGGGAATCATTTTTAGGTTCAAATAACGCCTTGCGAAAGAATTATCTTTTAACTCTCACCCTGACTTCGTCTTTTGTGGGCTATTTCTTTTTCCGTGATCGCTTGGGAGGCCTAAAAAGTGTCTCAGGGGACTTTTTATGACAAACTGGTTCGATTGGAAGTTTTTAAGAGAATATTTGTATTTCGTTCAAATATCGACTTTTTTCTAAGGAGGAAGTATATGGTTTTTGGCCAAAAATGGCCGAATTTTGAAGTCGACATTTCTCACTTGTTTATTTCCTTAGGGATCTCGATGTGTCGTCAAACTTTCTTGGGAATCATTTTTAAGTTCAAATAACGCCTCGAGAAAGAACTTTCTCTTTAACTCTCACCTTGACTTCGTCTTTTGTGGGCTATTTCTTTTTGCCTGGTCCGTTGGAAGTTCTTAAAAATCATACTTCATAGTATTGGAATGAAAATTAGGGCAAAACTTATAGAATATAGTAATAGAATGAAAATTAGGCCAAAAATGATGTTGTATAGTATTTGGAGGAAAATTAGTCCAAATATCACACTGCAAAGTATTAGCATGAAAATTAGGGCAAAATGAAAGTATGAAGTATTAAGATGAAAAGAGGAGAAAAAAATCATAGTGATAGTATTTAGATGAAAATTACACAAAAAATCTTACTTACCAGTTTTTGTTGACCCAGTTAGGACATCTTGCTCCAAGCTCTGCAGATTGCTGTCCTTTTTGTAATAATTTTCCTTTTACAATTCTTCATATAACAAGCATTTTTTTTCAACCCATGTAGGACTTCTCGCTTCAAGCTTAATAAAAAGTTTGGACGTTTTCGTAATAATTGCAGTTTTTGCATTTTTCGTCGACCCATGTGAGATATCTTGCTCCAACTTCAGAAAATTTTTGTCATTTGCGTAATAATTGTAATTTTCACTAGTTTCGTAAAATTTACAGTTGTCGTCGACCCATGTAGTACATCTTACTCCAAGTTTGGCGAATATTTTTCAGTTTAGTAATTGTATTTTTTGTCCCTTTTTTACTAATACTCGCTGGTTTCGTTTACCTATTTAGGATGCTTTGGTCCAGGCTTGACAAATTTCTGTCATTTTGCTAAGAATTGTAATTTTTGCAGTTTTGGTAAAATTTAAAGTTTTGTTTCACCCATGCGGGACATCTTGCTCCAAGCCCTACAAATTTTTGTCATTTTTGTAATGATTGTTATTTCGAAATTTTCCGTAACATTTTTGTTCTTTTCGTAATAGTTGTAATTTTCCAATTTTCGTAAAATTCGCAGTTTTTTTTGACCAATGTAGAAAATGTAATTTCTTGTTACACTTGTAGTTTTTGCGGACCCATGCAGTGATCGTATGCAATCTTGGCAAATTTTTGTCATTTTCGCCATAGTTATACTTTATGCATTTTCATCCAAAAAATGTAGGACATCACATTTTTTGTTATTTTGATAATTTTCGTACAATTTGTCGGTTTTGTCGCTCCATGTGGGACATCTTGCTCCAACTTGGCGAATTTTGCCATTTTCATGGTTTTTGCGGGTTTCGCAGTTGTTGAAGGACTGCAACAAAAATTTATAAATTTTGCGATTTTTGTTGACGGTGTGCAATCCTGGACATATCTCCACAAACCGCAAGGCACCTTTTTCACACGTATAGGTTTGTCATCCTTTTGACGACGAAAATTTGATGTTTTAGCGGGAACATCAATACAAACCACTAAAAGTAGCTCTAAAAGTAGCAGTTGTTTCGGTGTAGACAGCTAGAACAGATGAAAACTCTGATGTTTTGCTTACAGTATTTTTTAAACGCTTCGAAATTTTTCTTGTTAGAAAATGAACAAAATAAAAAGGTATACTGACTGAACCCCGGTAACGGAAATCTTTCTTCTTAAACTTACTGCATCTTCCAGGGTTTAGCAAAAGGGAGCTGATGATGTTCGTTCAACTTATATTTCAGGGTTACACCGTAAAGAAATTATTTGGTGCTTGAAGAGAGATTCACGACTCGTGAAATATCACAGACAAGAGCTTCTATGAGAGGATGTCATGCCCCCCTTGGCGATTTGCACCGTTAATTAGGAGAAATTAGATGCTGATGATTCGCAATAAAGTAGATGGGAGTATTATTTTCCAGGATCAAAGACTGATATTACCTTTTTGAAAAAAGTATTTCTGCTATTGAAAAGGCATCCCTGATTATGAAATTGTAAATTTGAACCAGTTTAAGATATGGTATTGGATTAGCTCACACTCCAGCCTTTTTTTCTAATGAAGTGCTTTGCAATATTTGAGACGTTTTCAAATGCGTCCGGTTTTTTTCACTAACCGTAAACTGCTTATATTATTTGTTCACTACGGAGGTAGGATAAAGGAGCGTTCACTTAATAGTAAATATAGTTGAAAAGTATTAGCATGATTAAGGTAAGATTTAATAAAGATATTTTGTATCTCCATTTGACTTAATATTAACTTTGTTTAATATATAGTTAACAACCGGCTCTCAAGGAGGTGCTAAAGTCACCAGGCGTATTTTGTTTGTGTAGTAGACTTTAATTCATTTCACAAAGCTTTTATCGTAGAAAACCAATTTTTCTGAGGGATAGCTGATAATGCTGTCAAGTCATGTGGTTTACCAGACAGGACATTTCTCTTGTGTATGCATCTCGAAACAGGAGTGTCACTTCTCCCACTCGATGGAATGCGGAGGTTAATTATAATTCGTACTTATCGATCCATCGGCCGATAAGTAGGTTCAATCCCATGGCCCAGTTAACACGTTACAATAACAAATTAATCGGCCTGATTCCAATCCGTAGTATTGCCACATATTTTCAAAATCGCGCCGGCTTACTCATATTTTTGGTTAACTTGGGCCAAATCGGCCCGATAAATCGATACGTGTAAATTAGCCTCTTGTTTATCATTTAAATTATAATAAAGTACGCGGGCGCACATTTTATGAGTGAAGGATCCAGAGGAGAGAGCCTGGGAATTATCTTTTGTCACACAAAGACAGTCAGAGAGCTTAACTGTTGTTGAGAGTCCTGTGACTGTTACTTAATCTTCAGATCGTTTCCCAGGACCTCTCCCCTCAAATCTCAAATCAATAGAGTAAATTAATCTAGCTAATCTACAATAAAGTTGTAAATGTTTTGTGAGACAAAAGTGTTTATTTGCGGGCAAATAAATTCCTATCCTATAATTTTGTCGTCCTTTACTTTGAAGTAGAGATCCATTTATCAAAATAGTAGTTTTATCCTAATTTTTCTGTTTAAATTGTGAAGAATCGCTGGCTCATGAATATTTCATGAGAAAGTTTTATGAAATTAAAAACCGACAAATTCCTGGACAAATCAAGCACCAACCACTCTTTTAGCAGCATAACTCTGAAATGAAACAAGATAAAGAGTAAATAAAAAGGTAAAATAAGGAGAAACATGCTTCAATTAAGCTATGAATCAGACACCAACGCGAGTTGTCTATACGGTGTTTCAAAAGATCAATCCTTTCTTCTATAAGGACGTTATGATAGCCATTTTAAAACAGTTGCCAAAAGTTACTTAGTTCCTTTTAAGTAGAAGTTAAAATTAGCGAGAAAGCTAGTTTATTAATACTTCCGTCAAAGTGTTCAAACATTTTTTAGTTTTAGGCTTGCGGGCTTTTTAGCGGCGTTTAGTGATTAAAATAAAATCGTCTTTATTGATTCACTGAAGCGTGACGTTGTGTAGATCAGGGACAGAAATCGTACAGCGCGTTTCCAACTTTTTTTCCAACGTTTTCAATTTTTGTTTCATAATTTACAATTATTCCACGAGCGCGCGTTGGATATGAGATGATAGATAGCCAACAAGGGGCGCCGAGTTGACTATAATCATCTCATATCCAACCAGTGCGAGTGGAATAATTGTTTTATTAAAAACAATCCGGAAAAATTGCTAGATCGTGCTGATTTCGTCTTGCAAGAACAACCAGAAGAATATTTAATGGACTCTATTTGTCGGGCATGGTACAATGGCTCATATATACCATGGCTGCTAAGCCAATCAAATCCCTGGAATTGCATTATACAATGATCCAGTTTTTTATAATACTTGATATTGATGTACAGGGTAGGCGGTAATCTAAAACCGCAGAATAATTCCTCGCGTACCAGGACAAAAGCCCATTTTACAGCTTATTGACCTGGCCTTTGAGTGGAAGCGAGGCTGGAGGTGACCTCACTGCTTTTCTTGTGGAAGTCAAGTAGTTCTTATGTTAACTAGTTGGCTTTTTACATATCAAAAGATCCGAGGTTGTATCAAAACAAAGAGGACCACAACGCTCGTTTCTACTCAAAGGACAGTTAACTTAGCATACAACTAGCTTACTGGATCGCAGGTTTTGATACGAAGGACTGTTTTGGGAGTACATTTTAAAGGGTGAGAGGCATACTAGTGTAAATGAGAAGTAATGATCGAGTTTTGGTAAGCAATTTTATTGGTGCACCAAAACTATTTAGTAAATAAACCCCTTCAGGCGGCTTGTATGTCGGCTGATAATGTCCGCGGCTGAGAGATTGTCCGTAAAATGAATATTTGGCCGAGAAGCGAAGCTTCGAGGGCAAATGTGAAATTTTGAGGACTTTTTCTCAGCCAAGGACATTATCAGGCCGACATACCAGTAAGCAGTAAGCCAGAAAGGGGTTTATTTATTTTATAACCCTCCCATTAATTTTTATATCGCACCAAAACAGCTCGTAAAAAAGCCAGTGCTGATCTGATGGCGGATGCGCGCGATTAACGTAAACAAGTACATTTGATTGATTTACAGAAACTTTATTTTTTCTGTGATTGGACCAAAACTGGACAAACTGAATCCGTTTGCGTAGGACTAAATCTGAAAGTCTACTCGTAACTTTCTACACCTTCAAAGACGTTGACAGCATGTTTTGTTGACATTTTTGTACTTTCCGGAACGGCATTTGCGACCAGCTTTTTGCTGTAAAGTACAAAACGAGTTTGTTTTTCTTCCATGTAAAATAGATGAAACGAAAAAATGAAAAGGTGAAACTCTTGAGCTGGCTTTTTTCCGCTGGCTTTGTTTGTTTTCAATGGATATAATAGGAGGACAAATATCGACTCAGGTGGGGGTTATTGCGTGATACCCCTCCTTTGAAATCGCACGAAAATTGATGGGTGGGTTATAATGACACGTATTTGGCTAAGGATGACCAAGATGGATAGTGGTTCAAAAAGTTGGACTATTTAAAGGAAGCATACACGAGTGCGGCCTCAGTATGTTTCTTAAATATAACTACAGTGGTTGTTGTATTGCTGCTTTAAACCGTGTGTGTATCGTTCTATATTTAATCGCCTTCATCGTGTATCTAGATTGACAAGAATTTAGAAGGTGGCTAATTAGTGAAAGAATTTCAGCTAAAGTGTTCTTGACAAAGAAAAAGTTTATTGTTATCCACTTAAAAACTTGCATAGCTGAGGATTGTGCTTCACTTACCGGGATACTGTACACGAAGTACGCTATCAGCAAAACAAGCAGGCAGACGATAAACACCTTGAAGAAGAAACCCTTGTAGTTTCGCCAGATGATGTAGCGAAATGTTTTAAGAGGATGTGCGTACCACAGAAAAGAATGCGCAGGACGGCTGTAACGGGAATAGGAAAAAACTTTCAGTAAATCATTTTCAGTGACTGTTTCAACATTTGTTACTGAGCGTTTAGTGTTTTAGTCGCCGTTTAATCGGACCTACGTTTGTAGAAATTAACGTTTTGAAGTTTTTTCCCGTTATTTTAAGCATCGGGTTTTTTTAACCCGGTAAACCATGTTTTAGCGGTTTGGTGTTGGTCATGAACACCTCACAGTAAGCTTAAAACAGTGGTGGAACAACTGACTAAGATGAATGTTGACAGTTTGGGTACCTCTACCATAGATTGTGGTACCAGCTTCCTTAGTTGGCACTTCAACTATGAGAAGAGTAAGTTATACTAAAACTTGAAGTTTTTAGTGGGTTGAAATTTTGTACAGTGGATAAGGCTTCGTTGTGAATTATATTTATACCGTTTCACAGCTTAACCAAACGAGCAAACAAAGCTACATCGCGCTTAGGTTATGAAGACCTTTCATTACCTCCCAAAAGTTCGTTACGCGCGCTTCTATGTTCAAGTGCTCAGACTAGTTAAGAAAAAGTATCAGGCAAAACATCTTAATACGAGTGTAATATTGTTATCGTAACTTACATGGGCTTAGGGAGCGTTGGATTTTGGTTTGGTTCGGATTGACCAAGTCCCACGGGATTCGCCTTAGCCTCGTCCTCGTCCAAAATCTCGAGAGTCATTTCAACTTTACCCTGAAACACAACGTGATATGAAATTGTCTTCATTAGTAAATAGAATATCCTTTCTAATCCGAAAATGAGCAAAACAAATGACGAGTTATAGGAGTGGCTCACTCGCTAGGTTAAAACTTTAAAAAAAAAAATTCCGTTCCGTTGACTAATGTCCGTGCTACGCTCAGGCTTTTTCAGCGACGCTGTGTTTATGTGCTTTGTTGATATTCACCTGTTTAATTTGCGTTTTGTGTGTAAACGGCTGGGGAAAACAGCAACAAAACGTCGGTTTTCTTTGATGACTTTCATATATTTCAAAGGAATCTACCTTACTTTGTCCTCGTACCATCCGGCACGGGGAGCATTTACCAAGTTTGAGCGTAATTCAAAAGCTAACGCGTTAAGGAGTAGCAAAGTGACATACTGTAATTTCCTTTTTGTTGTAGCATGCCCACCAGCCCGTTTTCCTTTCCTTTTTAAAAAGATCTAAAAATTCGTTGTGTGTACTGGGCCTGGAGCCTTTGGAAGTTCCACGGGGACTGGGGTCTTTGGAAGTTCCACAGTGACTGGGATGTACACACGGTTGGTCCAGTCTGCTCAGGTCCAATTCCCGATCACCTAAGAAAAAGATTAAAAACATCATTTAATTTCAAATGTGAAAGTATGTAGGAAGGCTAGCTTCATAAGTCCGGAGCTTAACACAGTTTCTGTAGCAAGAATCAACTTGGTAGACCTGAACCTTTCAAAAGCTTTATTTTGACAGGACCCTGATAACCTGCAGCCGCATTGTTTTTCAGGGTTGAGGGCGACCAACCATGTAATACGGAGCAAACGGAGCAGATCGCCCAAGCAATTAGGAGTATTGCTACTTCCCTCTGGATGGGATGCTTGTCCATCACAAGGTTACGACTTGCAGTGTGCCACTGTTACTGGGTAAAGAGAGACAATGTGGAGTGCCAATAGGCCATTTTTAGGATGACGCCATTTGACTACAACAACCAGAATTCATTTCGTTTTCTTTTTCAAATTCAAATTTTGTGATCGAAGTGGAGAGCAAAGAACAATAGCGATAATTAGCATGAGAAAACAAAAAACTAAAGGATTCTGGTAGTTGAAGTCAAATGACGCCAAAGTGAAAATTTCCTGTTAAGCAGGTGACAGGTTGCCAGCGAAAATCGCAAGCGATTTTCGCCACGATTGAGGCGGACACACCTGGCGATTTTTTTCGCCGATCATTGCAATGTGGCACTCCAACCTTGTTCCCGGGATCCATCGAGGGGCGTTTTGAAAGTCATGTAATAAAATCGCCCAACCTGATTGGTTGTTGGCTAATAAAATCGCCAGGTGTGTCGCCGGCTTTAGAGACATTTCTAATGAAACGAAGTCATAGTTCACGTGACATCTGTCGATTACTTGATAAAGGTGCCTTGACGGCATGACGGCTCGTACCTAAAGCTAATTTGGTTATAATTTAAGCATGTTTTAGCTTTGGTGTGAACGGAGAGTAAATGGTCATTAAGGAGTACTTCAACCAGGGACCTCCTGGTGCTGTCCAATTTTTAATACCAAGGCTTCTTGAATGCTACGTACCGAGAAAATCTGATCCACTGAATCTATCCTTGTCGAAAATTTGAACCTTCAGTAATGGTGGCATGGTGTCTACTCTCACATCACGACCAAAATGGTGTACCTAGTGAAAAAAAAAATTCGTGGTAAACATACTCTCTTGTAAAAAAATCATTTAAAACCCTTTTATGTCTTGGCTTTCATCCCCAGCGAGTACGAAGCGGGGATTGAAACGAATTGATCCAAGGATGTCAGAATTTCTTACCTTCTCTCTCATTACAATCTCCTTCTCGATTGGAAGATACTCTAAAGAAAACACCATTCGCCAGTTAAAACTTCCGTTGCCATCTAATGACCTGAAACAGGGTTAGAACAATTTATTAGATCTTAACTGAAAGCTCCATGGAGTTTGACTTACGGAATCGTATCGGAAATAAGAGCGATTGAGGTAGTAATTTTTATCCGTGTATGATGACATCAAGCAAAATAGGACTTCTCATTAACCCTTGAAGAAAACTCCCAGCCTCCGGGGAGGAAAAAAAGCTCTAGACCAGCATTATCATCTCACGGAGATGGCGGACTCATACAATAGAATCAGTGTATTTCTAATTCAGATCTTTTTGGAAGCTTTGCAGTTGTAGTCATCTTGCCGTTGATTTTGGTTAATTTTGGATCATTTTCTTGAAATTTTTCAGAACCAAGATGGCGGATTTTAGTATGTAATGACGTCATAAAAATAATAAGCTATAGTTGAAAAAACGTCGGTGTTTATGTTACCTTTCGTGAACGCTTGTACATTGCTTCCTGTCTTTTGAACCTACGATCCATCTGTCACACAATGAAGGAAAAATAAAAGAGAATATTAAGGAGAAATTTTTACATCCTTAATAATTAATCCTGGAACTAACTTCATCTATTTTTGCTTCTTATCCAATAAGGTGAATTTGATTTCCCTTTCAAAATATGGCTTACAGAAGAATACAAATTAATAATCCGTAAATCTAAAAAAAGCCCCAGGTTTTTCATCAGTGTAAAGTTGGTTCCATAACCGTAACTGTCGTCAACAATTTAAGCTCAGTACAGTAGAACAACGGAAGATAGGAATATTACGTAGACACGAGTGGTTTACTGGATAATACATCACTCGTAAAATTCATACGAAACAAAATCCGGGACCCGAGTGGCGTATTTTCCGTATCCTCACTAGTAAGGATATAGATAACGTCATTTCCGGCTTTTTCACGGTTGCTTGTGCAAACTTGTCTACGTAATAAGAAGAAAATTACACGGTGGTTTACAGATATGAATTTTATTTTCTCGTGTAAAAAAACAATATTTTACTACTCGTTGCGCTTCTTCGACCGTATCATATCTTCATATCTTTGCGCGCTGTGTAATATCCTCAGTATATAACTTAATCCCCCTAACCTCATTTGAATAAAAGGAGTTTCTTATCCAAGTTTAAATTATGAACGGAAACTTACGCTTTTACAAAAATGTCACTCATTTGTTCGCCAGTTATAGTCTTATCATCAAGAAGAACGTCTGTAGTGTTCCAGATGATGACACGCAATTCATATCTGTTTAAAGAGATCAAAACTGGTCACTGATATATGGCAGTTATACTGTCTTTGGATGTTCCTAGAATGGATACCCCAAAACAAGGTTGGACCCACCATGGGTTTTACACAACTTGGGTAATCCTGATAACCTTGACGTAGACGATGTCATTTGTTGTCATGGCTAACTCTGTCAACTAAGTTAACTTTTTTCACTGTTAAGGTTGCAATTAGCTTTCTATTGTGTAACCTTGTTTTGGAGTATCCATTTTTGTAACAACCAAGAAACTTTTCACTGTTGGCAAGATATAAAGATGGAGAGAGGCAAAATTCAACTTGCTTGATGGGCTGACGAGGGTCAATAAAGATCGGTGCTTTCAACAGTTGATCCACAGAATACCGCTTTACTCCTTCCACTTGATCCACTGGAAGTTCCCTTTCTTCTTCCTTTCGTCTTTCCTTTAAAAGGTTAAGAATCCAAAGAGTGAACATCATAGCCCATGAACTCACTAACCGGGGGGAAAATCTCGTCACTTACGACTTCTACCAATGTTCGATTTTTATGTCAAAATACAATAATCCAACAATCCCTTGTACTTGTAACAACATACTGTTTCGTTATCGTTGGGTTTTTAATAACGATGTTGACTGGGACAAATGTTTAATGTAATATGTCATACACGAGGAAGAGCGTTCCGTCCGCTTTCCAAAAAGTGAGGTTAAAAAAAATAGAAGCACATCCATCTTGTGAGAGAATTTATTCTCTAACAAGAGAAATATCTCTATCGAAATCCTGAGTGTAAAGAACCGGTAATTTCAGTTAATATTCTCAGGTTAAATCGCTACTACTATGATATCGGGTAATATGGGATACGAGGAGGACATAAGTATTAGGAGAAAAAAAAACTGTGTAAAAGAGACTACATGGCCGAGCTTTCTATGAAATAATAGGCCATTTCTGAGTTGTTTTGAACCTCATCGTGAAAGCGGGGGCGACCTGCACCGTTTGCAACGTCTCACATAATTGGCCCAGAGGACAAAAGAACGAACAACAAAACAACGAGACGAGACACAAGAAAGCAATGGAGCGTAAGTTAATGGGTCCAGTGAAAATAGAGCTAAGAGAAGGTGCAGCCTACTGGAAAGGGAGGCCAAGTGCAAAGCTTTGCATATGAATGAAAGCTAATTTTCAAAATAAAAACTATGCGTGAAGCCTTGCTTTCATACTGTGGTTCAAAGCAACTCGGAAATGCCGTATTACTTAACAAGCTCGGGATTAATTCTTTTAAATGATTACAAACAATAGAGTCTTCCTTTTGAGGGGTTCATTTTCGGGTGCTAATAAGTGCCCGCGAACATTTTATTTTGTTAAGCAAATAGTCGCTTCCAGTTCTTTGAATGTTTCTTTTAAGAACATTAAATTTCTTAGAGAAACTATCAAACCGTTAACCCCGAGTTCGCCACTGAAACTGGCGTTTCGAATTAACAGCTCACCATTCGTTAAGCGAAAGGTGGACCAAAAGAAGGGAAATAAATAAACGAGATATAAATACAATTAAACCAACCTGTTTTTAAACTTAATGAATTAGAAAATTGCTCTTAGCAATCACGAAAACTTTTTGTTCTATTTGTTGATTACCTCCTCGGAACTAAGTGCTCCTTTTACAATAGTAAACAGCTGTGTGCCGTCAGTCCGGTCTGCTCCAATCGATAAAGGATCTGGAGGTTCGATATGAAAACAGACAAAACATTTTCAATGTCGATTTTATTTATAAAACCCTTCGTGTCAAAGTTACGGCAAGTAGCCTGAAGTCATCATCTGGGCATTTATAAAAAAAGTTAATGCTCTAGAATTTAAAGGAAATAGGTTACTGCAATTTTGGGCATTCTTTGTCTCCTTGCTTCCCAAACAACGTTCACAGATCTTGGAATGAATGTGGCTCAGAATGTGGCGGTATATTGACTAAGGGATTGAGGGGAAGGAATTTGTCAGATTTGAATTTGTTTAGGAAGCCCTCATTGGCTTTGAGAATTCTCTGTTTCAATATGACAGGCGGTTGGGTTTGAAGACACAACACTACGTTTATCTGAATTTTCTAATTTATCCAAATCAAGAGTTAGGGATATCCTGAAAACACGTACACCTGACTACAACATGACAAGTTGTGAAATTTTTCAAAATAAGTTTGGACAATTTGGACTGTACTATCAAATTAGTTCTCTTCAACAACAATAAATGCCAAAATTAATTCCAGCTCAAGCCGGCGTTTAGAAATATCCTCAGCAAGAAAACTTGACGAAATGGGAGTATTTCATAAGATGAGACATGATTCAACACATACTGAGCCAGTGACTGAGCAATTGGAAGCATCTTTTAGCTTTGACTTAATATTTTAGTCACGTTAGAGAATAGACGCAACAGTATTATACCAAGTTTAGCGAGCTCCTCATCTTCTTCTGTGAAAATGTCCACCCACATCTCCAATTTACCCTAATAAAAACAAAACAAACACACAAACAAAGGAATGAATAAATAAAATGAGTCTTACTTTGAGCCCCTGGTTGACTTACTTTTACTGAAGCCATAGTAAAACCCTTCCAGACCGAGCATTACACATAAATTAGAAAATAGAACAAACAAATAAAAAATCTTGCTAAGTTACCCGAAGTACCAAGAACGTAAAAAAACCAAAATCTTTAAACCCCAATTTATTTAAACAAGAAAGAACTATACCTGAGTAGAAAGACCCCTGATATCCTGACTAAAATAAATTAAATCATTATGTTGGATTAAATACTATCCTATCCTAATTAACCCCAAATAGAAAACACAATGTACTCGAGTTTGGAGGAAACATTTAAAACTACTGTACTTGGAGACCACACCGTGTGAGAAAAGTTATCTCTTCTTATTTCCTTCCACCCCCCCCCCCTCCCCCTTCATCTCCCACCTTTAAACTAGATGGCATCTCGTTTGTTGAATCCCACATTCCAAAAGGAGTAAAAAACGTAGAGAACATAAAACATTTTTTTACTAGACGAAAGCTTCATGCAAACAGAATAAAAATGTACCCAATTTTAAGGAAAATTTGTGTTGTCCATTGTCCATGGGGTTCATTAGACAGGCGATGTCTTGTGTATCCCCCCTCCCGACCTCCCCTGGCAAAGGTGAATCATCATCTAGTACTCTTGTTATGCCCCCTTACATTATAAAATAGGACATTGATTCAGTACAAAATCTAGATAATGAAGTAAACGAACTCTTAGACTCAACCTGTTCCATGTCCGGCCGTTCTTTACTGTACAATGGTCTCGTTTCCACGTGCTCAGGGACGAATCCGAACTTAGTGTGTAGCAAGTGAAGTGCCAAACATTGAAGTGGCTCTCCTGTCTCTGGATTCAATGGTGTCTCGTCCTCTTTGTCCAACAAATCAAATAAAACAATTATGCGCCGATAGCGAAACGCTAGACTAAAACATATAATGTTTTGTCTTACTGAGAAGTGGTCTAAACTTTCTCGTACCCAGAATCCTCAGGCTCTTTGGTCAGCGGTTGGTTGCCCAAAGAGACTTTCCCAAGAGTCTCTCTAGGCGACCAACCGCTGGTCAAAGAGTCTGAGGACTCTGGGTACGAGGTCATGGGTTCGATTTCCGTTAGGGACTCGGAATTTCATTTTTCCGAGTAAGATCTTGACATTTAGCTAACTTATTTATTTAAAACATTTGATGAAAAAACAGTGAGATAAATGCCCACTTACCAAGGAAGTAGGAGGTTTTATCAATGCTGATAATCTCTGGTTTTCCTTTGTCCAGTTGCAGCTCTAGATTTTTTCCAGTTAAGGCGCAATATTTAGCTAAAAGCTGAAAAGGCGTAAGAGTGTCGCGCCATTCAAATGGACCAGATCTATATAAAAAGAACAATTGACCTCAGTAAAGGTAATGGTTAATGATCTTCAGCAAAGAGCACTTTTCCTTTGTGATAAGTTACCTATTTTCTAATAAAAAGGAGGAAATGATCCTGCGAAACGCCATTTGTTATCGTCATCCACCGCCCCCCGATGAGCACCCCCTACGCACGGCAAACGCCTAAGATCTTGAAATAACTAGGAGGAATTTATCTGGGACATTCAAAAGCCATGTGTAAAACATTGACATAATTGTACCGTAATAAAAAAACTCAGCATAAAAGTGGGACATGACAGTCCTATTACTTTGGGGCAACACAGAAGTTGCTCCTTCCAAACTCAACATTTTTTTCTTCTTAGTTATGAAGGTAAACAGCACTGGTAATCATATAACATTAAGTGAGATGTACGTACTTGAAATACGTCTTTGGCAATCCGCAAGTGGCATGGTACCTAGAAAGTAGCCTCTGTTCCAGGTCTATCTCGGTTTCGCCGATCAAATCATCTGGAGTAGGAAAGTCATAGTCCCATACCTGAATCTTCAAATCTTTGACCAGCGGTATCTTTGCTTTAAATTCAAACATCCTGTAGACAGTATGACAAAAAACTCAATGACGGGGGCTCAAAATGGTATTTAGCTGGGATCGTTTGGGTATACGGGTGGAAATTTCTCGGCAGCCAGTTCTACAGGAAATACTCTGGAAATAATGTGATGGAATATGTTAAGCCTGGCCCCAGTTGTTCAAAGGCCGGATAACTTTATCCGCTGGATAAGGCACTCTTCAGCGTCTAAAATATACTTCACGTTAAATGTTGTCCAAGGTTTTGGTACACTCCCCAACTAAGCCCTGGCTAGAGTGTGCATATTCGCTTGTACACAAGGAAATACTGAAATCTTTGCACAGATTGAAACTGTTGGATAGCGACTTATCCTCTGGATAAAGTTATCCAGCCTTTGAACAACTGTGGCCTGGTGAATAAATGAGAATGATGTATTAATCAGTAAACTGAAACAGGCATACTCGGAAAACACTTCCGAGTGCTCTTACCAGGAGTCGAACCTAACACCTTCCGATTACTAGTTTCCGAGTATGCCTGTGTCATTTTACTCAGTAATACATCATTCTCATTTATTCACCAGGCTAAACATATATTCCATCACATTATTTCCATTGCACATATGCCACACATTGACATTCCAATCCTAGCAGTATGCAGGATGTTTGTCCCATGAACCTAGTTTAATGGCCTCAGCTCCCACGAGTCTCCTGTAGCTCAGTGGTAGAGCATCCGAACTAGTAATCAGAAGGTCTTAGGTTGTACTCCTAATAGGAGCACTCGGAATTTTTCATTCAGTTTACTGATTAATACATCATTCTCAGGAAATATTCTTTTAGGTTAAAACTATTAAGTAAGAGATACGCTACGCCGAGAAAATGTCAAAAAAGCCAAAAATGCACTTATTCATTGGCGCGGTGTCCATGCGTCTACCCAAACGATCCCACAATCCTTTACTCGTACCAGTCTTCTCACAGTTTCTGGAGTGGATAATATAAGCTTTTTCTACCTTCCAAATATAGGCTTCAACGTTTTTGCGATGTGCTCAGAAGGTTGGCCTTGTGTTTTTTCGCCAAGGGAGGCAATCACGTATGGATCAGCCTGTAATAGATGGAGGACAAAATTACAAACCATAGATTAAGGCCACTCATAATAATGCAGATTGAACTTAAAGAGACAGTATCACGCTATTTTAGTAACACATTGAAAATCGGAAAGACGCTATTCGGTTGATAGCAGCCAAGATATAATGACAAAATTCCATTAAAAGACTATCAGAATGCAATAAAAAAATATCCACAGATATTTTCGCCAGCAGATGACCAAGATAGGGAGGGGTTCAAATTTGAAAACGTCTGGCGGACGTTTTCAAATTTCGCTGTTGTAACGCACTAAAAATCGCCGGTTGTACTATATTTTGGTTCAACCTTTCGTCTTAGAATCACTATTAATATTTCTTTAAATTAGCGATTGAGAAATTAGTTAACACAGTGTTCAAAGTTTAAATTTAGTGAATTTTGGCCAAAAATCATGATATCTCCCATCGATCTCCCATGATACTGCCCCTTTAAGCGCAGTAACTCGAAACATGCCAGTAACAGGGCACACTAAACAGAAAATCATGGCTCGTTAATCTCAACAGCTTTTTGTTAAGATTGGATGGAAACTGGCACTTCTTTGAAACGTAGGAAGTCATTGCTTTTAGTATAATAGATAGTATAACAGATTGCTTGTAATAATAGATAGCGTATTTTTTGAAAGTATTTTTATCTAATATATGAGCCCAATTTTTATGATGTATTTTTTAGATTTTCCTAGTCATTTAAGGGCCACAAGTTTATTAGTGTGTGCAACCACTATTATGTGCATACCCCCGTTAAATAAAGGCGTTATTGTCATTATTGAATTACAACAGAAAGACTGACCCAACAGGGAGAACATCATTGTCTCCTGAGACTGAAGGATGCCCATTATTATTATTATTATTATTATTATTATTATTATTATTATTATTATTACACTGCCGCGTAACATGATCGCTCAACGAGTGCACGTTAGGCTACTAAAAATTTAGGTCATATTTTTTGTTGTCGTCGTCAATTTTTGAAAGGTTACCAGAATATCTGTAATAAATGTCACTACAAGCAGAAAAAGAAAACGGTTACCACGTAGTGTTACGGATCACCAGTATATGCTAATTAATGCTAGCTTGGTAATATGTGCTATTATAATGTAGGTTTTTAAAAGGATTGTTTTAAAGGAACGCAACTCACTAGACCATCTGCATCTTTAGGCTGAAGTTGAGTGGCCTATAAAGAACAGCAACAACAAAACGTTATTTTGTATTGATGAATGGATCTTAGCTAAACATGATAAATTGAAATTTGCTAAACGAGGACAAAAGAGTATATATTTTTGATGTGGCACTTCTCGGGTGAAATTAAAGGGCGCGATTGTAGGTAAAAAGTGTATGTTGACTAGCTTACTCGATTTGTACATGTAAGACATAAAAATGTGCTCTTGTTCCTCTCACTGATACAATCAGGTGACGAATGACAAATCGGACGAGGTACTATTAGGCAGGAAGATGTTTCCGGAAATTTTTGGCCCAAAAATTTGTTTCACCGTTCGGATTTTCCAGTATCATTATGTGATATAATCCCAAGTGTTTTTCAGAGTATTTGCTTAAGCGTCTCTTTTTCTACAAAAAAGTATTCTGAAGTCAAAGAACATAAGAACTACAATTGTTGGAAAAAGAGCACAGTCAGTTCCTAAGAGTTTACAGCTTAACTCTGGGTCCCTTTTGTGCACATTTGCAGAGATGGATCATTCGTGTTTCCTTTATCTTTTTTGTCATAGCTGTGTATATCCGACTTACCGTGTATTGTAAAAATTACATGTCTCCTGTAGAAATCGTAATAACTAGTTTGCGTGATTCACGATTGCAAAATAAAACTCCAGAACGAGTTTTATACCATCGCTCCAGCTTTGTATAGAGTGTTTTCACATGACGTCACGGCGGCCATGTTGGTGTCCCAAAACAAAGAAATGGCGGCCATGTTGGTGTCCCAAACTAAACCTCTGGGAGTTGAACTCTATTTTTATGCAAATACTTTCTTTTGTTTCAGTAAACCAATATGGCAGGTAGTCACGTGAATGAAAACGCTCTATAACTGAACGTACTTTGTCCAATGAGCGTGCAAATGAGTTACGAAGAATTGCTGCGTGTATACATTTTTTGAACCCTTCTAGCCTGAAGAGGCTGAACTTAACATTACAACTCGCCTCCTCATTACTTAAATTATATCAATGGCTGTAGTATTACTGCAGTTAGTTTTCGTGGATTGAGTAGTTGACTGTGATGGGTTGTTACTTAAGAGAAATACAGGATTATTAGTTTCATTTTCGGTTAGTTTATGTAGTTCTATAAAACCGTATTCTTAGTACTTTTTATTCTTTTAATATTTAGTCTATAAGACAATTATTCTTAAATTATTATTTAATATTATTATTACTTACGCGAACAACATAGACTCGGACAATGCAGTTAACGGGATCATTCGACGGTAGTTGCATCTTTGCCATGCTGTGAACAAGGTCATGCTCATCAGGATTGTTGATAACACGAAACGCGCCCTTAAAAAAAAGTAACAATTAAAAAAATCGAAAAATGATAAGAATACTTCATGGACACGAATCAACAATTACAAACATTGAAAAGGTGGAATAAAATTCGGGATCTTAAATAGAGACGACCACGACGGCAGCGATACCGGCCACAAAAAAATTGTTTCAATTAGCAAAATAAGGGCCCTATATGTGCGTTATCCACTTTGGTAAAACGACAAAGTGAAATAACCAAATTCAAGGTTTTATGAAAAACTTAAACACCCAAGGGTAATTTTTCCTTTCTCTTTGACAAGTTAGCGTCTGCATAGTTTGGCCGCACTACACAAATTAAACTAGTTGGAATTATTGCAAGCTAGTATTAAATTTTCAGGCGACGTTCGGTTTCAACGTCGTTCTCTCTGCTTAAGGAAAACGGCGTAAGACTTTAAATTAACCAATAGCGAGCCTTGGGAAAATTTTTTAATGGCAAGCAGTGTATTTTAGAGACATAAACTATTTTAGACCAGAGTGGTGTTACTTTTTTTACACTGTAAGTTGTGTATTTTTACTGAACACGGGGTTGTTTTTTACCACTTTGCACATTGAGTGAATGCTTGATAAACCTCTGGTCAACCTCGAATCAACGGGTTAAACTACCGCGTTGAAAATGTTATAAAACAATTGGTTCATGAGTCAGCTGTGCGTTTATCGAGATATGAACCACTTGGGAAGTTTGGAGAGCACTCAAGAAGCTAGGGTTGGTTAACTCTTACGCTCAAACATCCCGTGTGCTTCATATCTCGATGAATGCACGCTGACGTATGAACCAGTTGTTAATTAATGTTTAACTCCTCCAACATGGCCACCATGAACACAATCTATTAGTCTGGTAGTGAAAGTAATATATGAAACACGAGAAAGCATGTTTTATCAGATATTCAAACACAAAGAAGTAAGTTAAAAGAAACGAAGCGCGGCCGAGTTTATTTAAACGACCTCGAGGTGTTTGAATATCTGATGAAACACACTTTCGAGTGTTTGATATGGCTTCTCAAGTGATCAATAATTCTTGGAGAAATTCCAGGCTAAAGTTGGCAAACTTTTATGGTAATTAGGAACACATATCCAAACCGCGGTTACGGTAGTGATTTTCTTTGTTTTCTCTTGATAAACTATTAATGAGTTTGAGAAGCAGCATTGAAAAATCAGTCATACACCTTTTTCAAAAATGGCGGCCGATAAATAATTCTTTTGTTTTTATGAAAATTAGCCTTACTAGCCTTGTTAGCATGTGCGAAATTCAACAGAATTTTTACTGTAAAATGAAGGTAGTAGGGCTACTTAACAGATTGAAAAGAATAATAAATCGGTCGCCATTTCTGAAAAGGTCTATATTTGACTGTCTTCACCTTAAACTTTCCTACTACAGTGTCTCCATCTTTTGTTGTCTTGGTTTTTCCTCTTCGGAGGGGGAAGGTGGTTATGAAGTCATTGAAGCCCTGAAATTCTGGTTGGTTTTCCAGCTTGTCAGGATATATCTAAAAAAAAATAAGAAGAAATACAAGCAAAGGGTCATGACCTTGTTGAAGTAATTTGCCATATCTCAAGAAAGCCCATTGCATTGGACATTGAGTGTCGTTATAGAAGCATGACATTCTTACGACGAAGGAGACGAGTGCTGACCAAGTATTTCCTGAGACCTGCGTGACACGACAAAGGCTCTAGTGAAAGACGGAGAATTAGGAGCAGAAGAATATCGCAAGACTATACAACATCGGAAGATTATTGAAGATCACCCGATCGCTTAAAGACGATCGAAAGACTATTGAGGATCACCCGAAGACTTCCGAAGACTGAGCGAATTCTATTGAAGACCATCCACAGATTTCCCAATGTTTTACAAATGAAGTCTTCGTCGATTTTTGAAAATCAGTTAAGAATTTTTCATAGTGTAGTCGTCACTTATACTAATTGTATCAAAGGACTGAGAATGATGCCCGGGAACAAGTCAATAAAGTCCATAAGAAAAGTCCGTTAAAAATAACGATTTTTACTTAGAGCTCACAGATGATATTTTTTGAGTCTGCGAGTTTACAAATCCTTCTACGATTTACTAAAAACGAAAATTACCAGTTCACATAACGGTTACTGAACCTCTTTTTGTAAATCGTTAAAATAGTTTAGTAAACTCGCAGACTCACAGAAAACTTATCAGGAAAACTTATGAGGAGGTGTATCAGTGTTGATATAAACGCTGTATCAATCTTATCAATCTTATGTCACTACTTAGTTAGCTTGCATTTAACTTTCTAAATAATAATCAGTCATTTAGGTGTTTTATTTATCCATTTATTTTCTTATTTAATTCTCTTTCTCTTTGTTTAATGTACCATTTCCATTTTTGTGCTGTTAATTTTCTGTTCCTTTTGAGCGTGCAAACAACTGTAAATGCTACCCACCTCGAATAGCCCTTGCTAATTGTGGGTATGTGATATTGTAATTTGTCTTTTCTCATAATAAATTGTTGTTGTTGTTGTTGTTGTTGTTGTTAGCTTTGAGCTTTCAAGGTATAATGGTTGCCTTTAATGGACGTTTCTTATTTTTCACGTTTGACCGCGGTTAACGATAACTCACTGTTAGCGTGTCGTACTCTCTGTCCAAGTATTTCTCAGTGTGCGTCTTGGTTACTCCGCCATCGACTGACGACGATGTTCTGTCCTGATAGAAATAAAAATAGCCCGCGTTGCGTAAAAATGCACCTAATCAAAAAATACCTGCATCTGATTTCATTTTCTTTTATGGGCTTGTTTGTATGGGTTGGTTGCACGTTACGGCATGGCGGCCATGTTGGTGATAAGGAACAATATGATTTTTCTCCTCTGGGAGTTAACTTATATTTTTATGCAAACTATGTGAACAAATTTTTCTTTTGTTTTGGCACCAACATTGCAGCAATGCAATCAACGTATACAGAATATTGTCACCTTTGCTTTCTGATCCTTTGAGGCATGATACTTGGACCACCAGTCAAACACTTCTTTATCCTTGAGCAGGTCCTTAAGAAAACATACGAGATATATCAATGCCTACAGAGTCTTTTTACAGTGAGCAAGAAACTAAACTTAAAAAGCTGATGTGTGTTCCCAGGAAGAAGACAGTTTAGTGTCTATTCGCTCTTAAGAAGGGCTGTCGCTTGAAACGTCAACATTCAAGTCTCTTTACGGTGGCCAAAATGATCAACTCTGTTTACAAAACCAAACATTCGTTTCTACTCTCCAACCGACGCAGCACCACAGTTACTTTAGAAACTAACCCTCTTATCTACAAGTATGTTAGGCTACTTAAAAGCATCACCAACTGATTGTTACAACGAGAGGATTAACCTGCCATCTGGAGAATGCCGTTTACCACATATAAAACTCGTAACTAAAGAAGTAGTCACCGTCATGACATTTATAGCCTCTGCATGCAGGTATCTTGTTCAGCCATTAAGTTTGTTAAAATGATATAAAAGCGTGAATACATTTTCATTTCAAAAATATCATGCTAAAGTTAACTAAAGTTTTTGCTTTGAAGCCAAATTCTTTACCGAAAATTACCTCTTGACTTTTGCCTCTTTTCTTCGCTGATTGTTTTCTTTTTCCATCTGTTTCAGAAAAAGCAGTTATTATGTCTTGGTCTTGAGTTAAGTCCGTGCCACTTACTAATTTAGTTTATAGATTATTTTTCAACTGTGTTTTCAAATGATTCACTCATAACCATAGACTTTAATTATTTTTAACACCATTTTTTACTTAGGTATTTGGCAAATTTAACTTTTAGTATAAGTCCTATTTTGAATGTTTTTGCAGACGTCTCCTTTTCCTTTGCTTTGACGGAAAAGATCTCCACAGGTGCTTGTCATACTATTTCAAGGAAGATACGTTTGGGATGATCGTTGAATAAAACCATGGGAATCGAAAGAGAGTGCTGCAATTTAAAATGCATTGCTTCTCACCTTTGACGGTAGACTAAGAATCTCACCCCCGTAAGTCAAAAAGAGAATATTCTCTTGCGGTAACGAGAAATCATAGAATTATCTTGAAATTTTGTCAAAGTTCGTGGCCGTCTTCCATATACATCCCTTGATGGTATCAATAGAGACGCGGAAGCAGAAAACCAGAAAAGCAGTATTGTAAGTAGTGTTAATACTGTAAAGGATTGTAAGGAGTGTATTTGTTAGTGCTGCAAGTACAGTAAGCATTTATTGTAACCATAGTAAGAACTGTAATTTATCGCATACAGGGTAAGTTGTGCTTACTGTTCTATATTCTATATATGTATTCTGTGTGTCACGTAAAGCTAATAGAAATGGATAAGCATATATAATATATCGAAAAAATTTATGACTATTTATAAAAATAACTAATCAACTTAAACTATTGATATGATCATGGCTGAGAGAAATAGAAATGAACGCAGCAGCCTTGCCTTACAATTATTATATTGACAGAACAAAGAAGTGGAAGCGAGACAGGAAAAAAAGTGAGACTAAAACTATGACTGACAATGAAGTAGACAAGCTTTCCAATATTTTTTCAAATTATTACTTGAGAGCTTTTTAAAAGCCATCCGGCAATTTTAAAATCAACTCCTGTTCTTACCTGAAAACTGGTCGTCAACAACAGATTGAGATTCAGGCTTTACCTCGAATGCCTTCATGGATGGAATTTCGCAAAGACCAAGAAGGGACTTGCCAAACCAGTTGTTGTCGTATACCAGGATGTTAAGCGGCGGAGCGTACTCGTCATTTTCTGGTAACTCCTAAAAACGCGTTTATAAAATGCAGTATGAAGTCTTGGTAACTCCAGCCCACAATAACGCGACCCTCTAGCCTTTCAAGTCAATATCAGTTTCCTGAATTTAATTCTCGGCAATAATTTCAATGGAGGCCAACTTGAATTTTCCTTTCCAAAACATTTTAACGAATCCCTAGGGCGATTGTGGGGAAGCGGTACCTTTTTTTCACTACGGTTGTAGAACTGGTAGTGGTATGATTGTGCCTGTACAATTATGATGTTGGGGAATTTGATTCCCCAGTCTTCCAGTTGCAGTGTGGTATTCAGTTGAACGAGCATTGGTCACGGAAGACTAAAACCCAAAGACAACATGAACACGGTAATGGGACAGAGGAATTGGGAGTAATTTCTACCAGCCTTAGCTTCTTCCTTGTATTGGTCTAATTACTTAAACTAACCTGGGTATGACATCCCAAGTAACTTGTTACTCCAACAAATCAAAACGTTTGTGCATACCGGTACTTAAACAATAGCAATTCCAATGGTGTGAATTAGCCAAATCATAAAATGAAATCCACTGATTTTCAGATATTTTTGTCATAAGGAGAATACGTTCTGCCACGACTTACCAAGATTGTTCGTTTCAGTAGGGGGAAACAAAAATTAGGACACGCCTTCATATCACCAATGACTTCGTCAGATTTTATAATCTCTTGATTGAGTTCGAACTCCACACTTGGTTTTGGAATCATGACGGATTTGTTGCCTTTCAGGTCTCGCACTCCCCAGCTAAGAATCTACGATCGGAAAAGAAGGTTTTGCAAGTAGTCTACCATATCGACTCGTAAAAGAGTTTGTGATTGCGATATGATTCTATTATTTTGCTGCGCCCATTGGATATGCGATGACAGATATCCAACAAGCAGAGAGTGGAACCATTGTTTTGTTATAAAAAACAACAACCAAGGAATATTGCTAGATCTTAAAGAGGCAGTGTCACCTATGTTAGTGTTACTTTCAGTTACCAAAAAAACGTACTTCAATCGAAGGCGTTGAAATAATGGTTTTATTTTTGTTAACAATAACCCTACTACTTAATGAAGAGAACAAGACTTAAATTTGAAAGACGTGTTTCGGCAACTCCTGTGCCATCGTCAATTTAAAAGTCTTGTTCTCTTCATTAAGATTGTTACAAAATTGCTGCTTTTACGTCCTTTTGGTAACCCTACTACTCCACAGAAACTTGTATTAGTTATGTTTGGCTGCGGATGGCTAGGATGGAAATGGATTACAACTTGACAAAATTAACCAATTTCTTCAAGTTATTCTTCTGTATTTTAAGGAAGTCGCTAAAAACTAATAATTGTTCTAGTTAGTTTTTCCTTGGGGAAATCCCTTAACATTTTCTTCCCGGTGTTCTCAGAACAATTTTATGTTGGCGAAAAGGATTTTCGTCAAATATTTAAGCAGTTGTGACTAAAATACAGCAAAATCGTCATGACAGTACCCCTTTAATTGCTGATTTCATTGTGCAAGAATGACCTGGAGAGGATTTAATTGGCTGCTATTTTCTAGGGCATGGTGTTATACATGTTATTAATAACTGGATCATTAGATAATGAATTCCTGAGTTTTGGTTGGTTTATCGACCATGATTTAAGAGCCATTTTACCATGCCCCGCAAATAAGGGAAGATAAAATTAAAAGGCTTAAAAAGCTGCTGGAACTAAAGCAAAACGATTTGTTTTAATCTTTACCTCAATAGCTTTCTTCTCTGTCACAGGTCTCAACTCATCACGAATAGGATATACGTCTCCTCGCTTCTTGGGTCGGGCAGGCAGATTTACTACCTCAATCTATCGTATGTGGAAAATACAAATCTTTTCCGGTTCCAGTTTCCAGCACTTTCCAGCACTTATACTTTGACGGATTGAAACCACTCTTTATCAGTTAATACAACAATCAAACAAATGCATAATCATTGGTGAACAAATAATGGTTTTAAGCAGGTCATACTGTTGATATGGCATCCTATTTAACCATGAAATGACCGTAATCTATCTACCAATGATTATGCATTTGTTTGATACCATTATTGTTGTATCAACTGATAAAGAGTGGTAGTATTGATGCGTTAAAGTATAAGTGCTGGAAATCGTTACCAGCCACCTTAGGTTTCATTTTGTTTCTGCAAATGGATGGCTACATTACTGGGTATTAGTTTCAAGTTCATGATAAAGTTGCATAAAATTAAATGATTTTATATCGCCACATTTGCCTGTTAGACCGGTTTAATGTCAAACGTAAGCTCTGTGGTAAACTACTGTGGTAAGTCCCACGCAACCGAGGAGCGTAGAGTATAAAGCCACACAACTGTGTTGGACGAATCTGGCCACGGATGTGGCAGGTTTAATTGAATTAAGGCTAAAGCTGATAACACCGCAATAAATGTAAACGGTTAAACTTAATTAACAAACGTGGGGCGAAAAACAACGCCACTTATATCGACTAATAGACAAAGAAACAGTAATAAACTATTGGCTGGCGAAAGGGGAGGGGGCGGGAAAAAAAACTTCTCTCTTGATATGAACACTCTGATGGCAAGGGAAGGAAGGACTCTTTTGACAAGGAATCTCGACTATAAACCTAGTCGGAACCTACCTAACACCTCATTGGTTAGACTTTACGCAATCTTGGTACCTAGCACCGATGACGTCAACGGATTATCACGTAGGCATCATAACGCGACATAAATAAGATTATGGTTCCATAATATTTGATTTTAAAACAACAAAGTTATCATTTGTTTATAATAAATTAATTAAGTAATATTATTTTCATGAACGGAATAGAAATAAAAGTCAATGACAGGATCTAAGGAAGATAAGTTATGAGGAGTAAATGTTTTAAAAGCTACTGTACTAAAGATGCCATTATGACGTTTCGTGACGTCATACGGAAAAAGCCGCCATTTTAAGTCTTTGGGGTTAGAATCAAAATAGATCCTGATTCTTACCAGGAAAAGTTCACATTTCACCAAAATCTGCCCACCATCATGTTCTCCTCTTTGTACCTTGCACCATGCTAGTTTCTGCTTTGGAAGTTCATTTTCCCTGACCAGGACTTTAGGTTTAATCCTACAACGACCCAAGAAGTCATGTTTTCCCTATAAACAGAAATCCAATAAAATTATTGTGTTTTGTTTGAATAACTAGTCAGAGCTGCAAAGGAGAAGAGATCCTATAACCAAAGAAGTAAGAAAACACCAGGGAAGCTCTAACAAATTGAACTGATGACAAGATCTCACTAGAACAGTGACGATAAAACATGCAAGTGAGAATAGCCTACATCCCCCCCGTTTGAGTAATAAACGTCCAAACAGCAAACGAACGAACAAAGAAAGAAACCTTTTAAGCAACCAACGTATCAATAAACCAACAGATAAACAAAAAAAAAATAAACGGACAAAACGACTAAGCGATAGACACACAAAGTTCAATCAATCAATCAATCAATCAATCAATCAATCAATCAATCAATCAATCAATCAATCAATCAATCAATCAATCAATCAATCAATCAATCAATAAACAATCACTGACAAACATAAATAGTGCCTGATTGGATAAAAATAAACGGCACATTTCTTGATTTATTTATCTGGGCCCAGTTGCTCGAAGCATGGTTAGCGCTAACCCGGGTTAAATACCATAACAACCTATAGGTTTTAATACTTCTTAACCAATGGTTAGCACTAACCATGCTTCGAGCAACTCGGCCCTGGCTGCTAAACAAAGTGAAATTTTTCGGTTGTACTCTGCGTCAAGAATTATCTTAGCCTTAAAATAGAGATAAAATTGGATAGAAATCCGCCCATCAAAACTTGCGAACATTACTATTTGATCTTGCTAAAACAAACTTCCTCGTCAACTGAGGTGTCGGCTATGGTTATTGATGGCAGTGAAAACCATAATTGTTGGTGGAATGTCTATTAACTGATTAAATGGGTTCTCCTGATAATCAAGACCTAAGAGCATTCAAGTCATCAAACCTTATCGTGGTCAAACAGTTCCATCACTACACTCGGAGGACACTTAGCCAAGTCTCCGGGGTTGCCATAAATATCCACGTCTTCGAAAATAAGTGTTTGATCCCAAGTTGGACAGAGGGCCTGGGGCAGAGTTTTTGTCTCTTGACTTTTATTGACGAATGCAACTCGCACGTAGGGATCTGGAAAGAAATCGCTTGTTTGTAGAGTAACGATTTACGGGAAAAGAGAAGACAAGGTCATCAACAACTGTACCCAGACTGTCACTAATGCTAGGGAACCTAAGCAGCGACGACGACAATGCCAACGAAAACGTCAGCTAAAAATATAACTTTACTTCATTTGTGCTCCTTCGCGATCATTTCAACTCGTTCAACTTTTTACAGAAACGGTGAACTACCCAGGAACGAAATTGGTTGAAGCAGCGTTCAAGTTCACACATCGTGTGTTCACGTTCCCCACAAAACCTTAAATTTGGTCATTTCAAGTTGTTGTTTTGCAGAGGACGGCAAAGAAATGTGCCAAAATTTAAAATACACGTGCAGAGCGATTGTTTTTGCCCATCAAACTTATATTTTGCGGCGTTGCCGTTGCCGTTGCCGTCGCCGTCGTCGTTGCTTAAGTTCACTAACCACAGGAGTCGAACCCATGTAACTTTCGTTTGTGGGAAGCCATGGATTTGAGTCCCGTCTGGGTTCTGGATTTCTTTTAACAGCCCTAAGCTTGTGAAAAACTTAACACAACTTTCCTTATAAGGATAAGCTGAACAAGGTCAACTCTTATTTAATAAATAGCATTGAAGTGGTTTTTGTGCAATCGTGTACGTTATTTTCTCAACTTCATTCGTCTCAGGTCTCATTGAACTAAAGCAGTTGCGAATAAAGGGGGAGAAAATCTAGTAAGTAAGTCCCTAAAGAGCTGCATCAACTGCCATCACATTTTTATTCGTACGGATCTAACTTTATATTTGATTCATTCGAGCATTTTTATTAAAAACTGGACAAAGGAAAAAGGTCGCACTGCGAGCCTAAGTGGTCGGCATGAAGCAAAGAGGAAACCATCGTAAAATTAAAAACTGGATAATTTAGTTCCAGAATTTTGATTGGCTTAGCGGCCATGGTCGGAAAATAGCGGCCATTAAGTCATTTTCTGATCTTTCTTGCAAAATGAAATCAGCAACATATCTAGCATTATTCATTGGTTGATTTTAATAAAACGATTATAATATTCGCAGTTGTTGGGTATACGATGATTATAGCCACCTCGGCGCTACGGGCATCGTTGGCTGTCTATCATGTCATATATATCCAACGCGCGCTCGTGCAATTATAAACAACCGTTTCACTTACCGTTCTTGCCAGTCTTATCCTGGGATATAAGGCCTCGAGCTTGATAAATAGACACCCAAAGCTGACATTTCATAGCACCTAGTTTTAAACAAAGTATACACCTCAACTGATCGAGTGAGTTATTTCTAACAATATTGAAAAATGTAAAAGGTAGGACCACCTTCCAGGGCTTAATCTACCAAAGTATAAAGAAGTTATCTCATTAAAAATCGGGGAAAAATCTCTCAAACTTACATTTGTATGTGACGAACATTCTTGGAAGGACACAAAGAGCACTTTCTTTTCCTTTCTAAAACCAGATTAAAATCGAAAATGTAGATAATTGTTTGAAATGCAAATAGGGACTCGGCCGGGTAGGCACAAGAAGGGCCATTGTCTCTTGAATAACTTGTGACATTAGTGTCATTGCGTATTGCTAATATGAGATCAACGATGTATAAGGTCTTGTTTGTAGTACTGTAAAAACGTGATGGTGAATATAACAGAGCGGTTTTCAATTGACTGTCGAAAGCAATTTCGCGTTTGCTTTGGGTTTGCTTTACTACGCTCAGGTAAAAAAACTCGCCACTATAATTTCTCAACCAATGAAAGTCAAACCAAAACCAACCAAGAAGAAGAAGAAGAAGAAGAAGAAGAAGAAGAAGACTATTGATTCCCGACAAGAGTCGAATTCACAACCTCCGTTGTTGGTTTAATCTGTTGCATACCTTCCCTTGAACCAATACTTTGAAAATAGGAAATTTGATCCCTCCTTCTTTTGTTCTTTCCGCTGATGGAACTATCTGGTGAAGCAGCCTTCTCCGTCGCAAACAATCCGTGCTTTTTTCTTCCGGGTGAAAACTCTCGTGGAGAGATCTCGAGTATTCCCAGCCATCAGTTGGCGGCGGATCTTTATGAATCTAAATATCAGATTGAAATAAAGTAATCATGCAGTATCTGCTTGAATTGACGTCCACGTTCGATTAAACGCCTGGATCTCACATTGACATAACTCAGCTACATACATGTAACTTTATCTTAAAATACAAATGGTGAAATAGAATTTATTGCCTTGGCTTGTTGTTAGGGGGGAGTACCTATTCAGGCATTTTACAATCGAGGGGAGGAGCTGATAATATTGGCCCAAGTTCTCCTTTTTGTTTCATTTTTGAATTAGCGCCCATTAAAGAACCACAGTGTGTACGATATAAAATAATATTAAAAAAATAAATTGGTAGCCCTGGGCCAGATTCATGGGCCCAGTAAAACTATCCGGAATTAACAAGACAGACTGGCTGGGGAAATAATGAATTTAGTCAATATCATGGAAAACTCCAAGTATCCATATGAAGACATTATTGCCATGGAAACTTTGCATGCAATAACAACTGTTTAACAAAATACCAAAAAAAACAAAACAAAACAAAACAAAAAACAAAAACTGAATGTGTCTTCTCTCAAAGTACAGCAGAAGGGTACAGGTGCTTCGCGGCTGTGCACCCTTTGATTATAAGATAGACCTTAAACAACCACGATGGTGACGTCACAAAAAACAACGGCACAAAATAATCGCCCTTAATGGGTTTACAATGGTTGTACAAGCACATAAATTATGAACTGGACCCGCCGCTCTTATGAATTCAGCTACCGGAAAGCTCGACCACAAATACAAACAGAGCGAGTTGGAGCATATTAATTTACTTCCAAGTGACTTTCTTTTATAGGGATCACTGTTAAAGTTAAAGTTACCGGTAACTCCTGAAATTTTTTTGGTGGGGGTGTGCACATGAGTCCGCCTCTTCAGACTCTAATTCACTTTTGGACCAATAATCTTCCCTCTCCAACGAGACGTGGACGATTGCGTGACGAGCAAAAAAAGCGTCTGCGAGTGAGGCTAACCTCATAATGGATGCCATGGAAATTTCACGGCTGAGCATTTAAGCGATACCCTTTTCAAACCTTAAAATTAATTTTCAAGTTGAGGCTGCACATGCATTTTGCTTATAAGGTTATAAGGTAGGGTAAGTCCAAGACCTGTGTGAATAACATGTCTGTGTTTTGCATACCTGTTCACCAGGCTTACGTTTTCTTAGTCTAGTCAGCCGTTTTCTCCTGCTCAAATGGAAAGCTTTTTCTTCGGGTCCAAAGTCAACATAGGTGCGATGAGGTGAGTATTCCCAACCTTGAAACGACAATCACAATAAATTGATAGAAAAAAAAAACTCTTAAAAAAATCAAACAAAAACAAAAACGATAAAGAAATGAGTAAATAAAAAAAAAATGTAGAAGAAACGATTATCTATTCTGTGTGTCCTGCCCTTTCTACGGCGGAAGTTACTCTTGTTGTAATAGAGGGTGGAGTTTCTAGCGGCGCACTAAAATTCGTTTTGAACTACCCCTTTAGGTAAATTAAGGAAATTTGATGTTCTTAAAACTAGCATAAAAGTTCTCGAAGCTTTGTTTCTCGGGCTAGTATTTATTTTAAAGACAACTATCACGGCAGTCTATAGTCCCGAGACGGAAACACTATTGCTAAAATAGTGTTTTTCATTCGCGGATGGCCACAGTCACATCACGTGATCATTTTTAAGCAGTAAAAGTTAGAAGAAATAGTGAGCTTTATAAAACGATAGGTGTCTAAATAGCCTGACATACAGTCTCTTTCTGACCTATAGTCAGAAAGGGGAAGTATCACGCGAATTCGATGTCATTTCAGAACCCCAAAAATGTTTGTCTGATAACAGAAACAAAAAAATAATTGACTAGTTTTGTTATAAATTATCCCCCCAGTGCAATAAAACTGTTGATTAATGCCTTTGGCCAGAGACAAAGTAGGTTGGAATGGATTGAAACTTGAAAAATGTTAGGCAGGCGTTTTTCAAGTTCTCGCATTTTTGTTTCCAAATTGCGCTAGAACAGATCACGAGTTGTTCCTTTCAAGAATTGAAATTCCCTCTTGTTGTTCTAGAATTATTTTGTAGGTATAAGTGAAGGTCTTATTTCAGCATTTTTAACAAGAGAGTTCAAAACCCCCATGACACTTCCCCTTTAAGTCCTATCTTACAATCAGCGGCAGATCAACACACACAATGAAATTTTAATTCTGACCATCTTCATCAACTGCTCGGTTTCGGTCAACAGTCCAGCCGCCATTAACAGCTCTGGGTGCCGCAACAGTCCAACCCGTGGGGGGTTCAATGGGTAAGGTTCTTTCCTCTCCATACTATGAAATCAAAGTCTAGGTTAATTATTGACGCATAGGTTTCAATTTGGAAAAAAAAATAAACAACAACAACAACAACAACAAACCATAGAGTTATGTATACAACCTTTTAGCATTGGTGCTGCTTAATTCTTCCTGACCAATGCGTGGTTATTTCCATTTTTGTTTTTGGATTTGCTCTTTTCTTGCAGAGTCATCAACTGCGCCAAAATGCCTTTATAATTTAAGGGTCTCATCTACAGACGAAAACACTAGAAAAACCTTATTTGAGGGACGTTTAAGTCCGGGGCTAAAATGGTTCAAAGTAAACAAAACATCACAATGTTTTCCAACGTACGTAATTGCTGGCTGAGAACATCCATTAAGTTTTATTTACGCGAGTACATAGTCGTACCATATCCGTGTATCTTGGTTTGCCTGGTTCCCAGTCTCCTCCAGGAAATTTTCGCCTCTCGTGCTCATACATTTCATCTCTGAATTCTGTTAAATTTTCGTCCGGTTGGCGAAGTGTGCTAAAAATGACATTAGATGAACACGCAAATGTAAGTAAAGTGTAAGATTAAAAGTGTTATTCCCTCAAGCCAATCAAAGAAATGATAAATAACTCAGTGTGAATCTTTATTACAATGACCCCATTTGACTACAACTTCTCACTCATTAATAATTTACCAAGAAAAAACAAAGAAAATCACCACCGTGACCGTGGTTTGGATTTGCGATCCTAATTACCATAAGCTTTTGCCAACTTTAGCCTTGAATTTCTCTAAGAATTATTGATCATTTGAGAAGCCATATCAAACACTCGAAAGTGTGTTTCAACAGATATCCAAACACCTCAAAGTCGTTTAAAAAATAAACTCGGCTGCGCCTCGTTTCTTCAACCTACTTCTCAGTGTTTCGAGATCTGATGAAACACTCTTCCTCGAGTTTGATATATTACTTCCAGTTTCCTTCAGCATTTTGTTTTCCCCTGCTAAACTAAAATAAAAAATAATCACTTTATTTAAGTGTCAATGTACTTCGCACAGACCTCCAGAGACCAGATCGAATTGAAATTTAGAAGTGTTAGTTTTTGAGGATAGGGGAAAACGGGAGTACGCGGAGAAAAACCTCTCGGAGCAAGGACGAGAACCAACAACAAACTCAACCCACATATGACGCCGAGCCCGGGAATTGAACCCAGGCCACATTGGTGGGAGGCGAGTGCTCTCACCGCTGGGCCATCCCTTCTTCATTTCACAATTGCAGTTATTGTTATAAACCTTTCACTGGGATAAAAATTGAATTTAGATGGGAAAACGAAATGAAATCTAATTGTGATCGTTAAACGACGCCATCATCATATGGCCTTATGAGGAGTCATTTGGAATCGCTTCAATGTCTTTCTGATTAAGCATGTTAAAGAACTAACAAATCAGCTCATACAGAATAATCGTGGTCTTTTGTAGCCTATACAAATGGCTCTCAGTCTATAAAAGTCAATGCTTTGGAGTGGTAACTAAATTTTGGTTTAAACCCACGTTGTTGCCGACACGTTCGGGTCTCCAAAGAATTCCCATCCATCTGGTTTAGCGAACGAGTCCTTTGGTAGCTTCAACTGTCGAGAGGAGAAAAAAGTAAATTACTAATGATACAAGATATCAAATTAATATCACTCGTAAGAATATTTCTAGAATCTTATTTTCTTGCTGCAGAATTCCCTTTCACCATCAAGACTCACAAGTTGTAACAAATAATCACATTTCCTGCATATTATGTGTTTTTTCTTACCAGAAATGTAGCAGAACAACTCTAATGGTCATTGGTGTAGAATTAATCAGCCTTATCGGTACGGATATTGATCCCTAAAATGTACCAAACGATCCCTTACCACTTTTGTTCGAGACTCATCCGTATTGCTATAACTCCTTTTAATTCTTCAATTATTTTTGACTACTTGCCGACTCTAGTGAAAAAATAAATTTTCCTTCCATAAAGCGAAGGATCGTGACGTTAATTATAATTGTAAGCAATATCCCATTTGACAGCTGTGGTCTTATTGGAAGCAAGGCTGGAGTTGATTTGTTCAAACAAACCTCAATGTTCAGAGCATGATTTTCATGTGAAAAGCAGTTAGAGTCTATATCAAAACAAAGCCAACTCAACCCAAAGGCCAGGTCACTGAGCATACAACTGAATGAGCTATTGGCCTCCAGCGAATACAATGCGTTGCAAGTTATTTTACTAAGGACACAATATGACGGTAAAACCCGTATTTCACATTAACACGAAACCCGTTCTAAAAATAAAATCGTCAATAGACCTTCTTCACTTTGTTGTTTTGTTGCCCCATTACAGATCATGTGACGGTACTCTAGGGAGTAGTCTCTTTTACAATTGATCATATTCACGCTGGCATGCCGTTCTTTACGTGACTACCAAAACAAAAATGGATCAATTCTCCTGAGAATATCACGTGGTTTGTAATGGGATATTAGCATATAGAGCGAATAAGGTCTATAACCAACAAAACTGTACAAAAAAGTAAATGTGACATGTTTTTACTTCTCCTGCCGCATTTGAGTAGTTGGGCCAGTTAGGACTTGTGGAAGGTTTCCATTCCGTTTTAGATTTTCTCTTTTGATTTTCGTACTAAAGATTAAAAAAAAAAAACCAAACAAACAAACAAACAAACAAACAAACAAACGTTGAGTAATTTGATGGAATATTTCATTCTGAAATCTCTGAGTAATGCTGTTAATTCTCTACAAACTGGAAGTGATGCACAGGGCTTACTTTAGGGAGATTGCGCGTTTGCTAAGTTTATTTGCGAAAACATGAGTTCAGTTTCTGAAAAGCTTTATTTAGTGAGATAAAATGGCACAAAATTAAATTCTGATTAATCTTATTTCGTTCTCGACGGCATTCGGGTATAACACTTACAATCAACACATCGTCCATCCAATCCCAAAAGCCAGCTATGAAATTTCATTGGTGATTAATATTGTTGAGACTATTAATTCCCTGTTTATGTTTACACGAAATTGAATTCAAGGGAGATCTGGATCGACTATGGAGAAGTGAAGATGTATGATTTTCTGGCTCCTATACATCTTAATTTTAGATGCAGTTTATTTAGGTCCTCATGACTGCACAAACTGATAATTTAAAGCGGAAAGCAAAAAGTAGGTGAGACAGTGGTTCCAGCAAATATCATTCTCCTGAACACAAACGCACCTAACAAGAGAGAAAGTTTTTAATGGAGCTGTAATCTAAATATGCATGCATGTTTCACCTGCCTGCAGTCTCAGTGAAATAAATCACTTTTTTTAATATTCTTTAGATCAGAACTATTGGCATACCTTTTCTGCAAACACCCTAAACTCGCCGTAGTCGTCTCCGCGGTTGATCCATTGTTGCTGATGTCTCCTCAGCCCTAACCACAGTTCCATGCGAACCAATGCAGGGATTTCGAGACGTTCGTCAGCCCCTTCTCGCCTAGGATACTGCGAAGAATCAAGTCAGTTTTGTTGAAAATCTAACTTAGTAAAGTTGTTGTCCTCTTTTATGAAATTATTGTTCTAAGTTTTGAAGGATGGGTATCCTTTGACCTGATTGGATAAGGAGTAAAATCTCACATATAAATATTTCACATTTTGGGCCATAATAACCTATTATTTGCATTGTTACCTTTAGAGGTAACTCTACGATTTTTCCACAGAATTTTCCACAAGCGTTGACGTTATTGGAGAACAAAAGATCATGGGCTGGTATTCTGTAGTAAGCAACTCGTTTGTCACCACTCATCATCCACAAAATCACGTCTGGCATGCTTAATTGAGGCTGGAAAAGAAAGAAATGTCAAAGAAGTAAAGGTCGGTTTTCATAAGCAACAGCAATCTCGTACCCAGAGTCCTCGGGCTCTTTGGCCAGCGTTTAGTCCCCTGGAGAGACTCTGGGGACATCGAATTTTATTTTGAATTTTTTCGATGTCCCCAGAGTCTCTCCTGGCGCCCGCCCGCTGACCAAAAAGCCCAAGGACTCTGGGTACGAGATTGGAGCATCAGCAGTTGAGATGACGTGGGGTGGTTTTCGTAGTAATGACATAAAAACACAAACATGAAATGTTGTCAATTTTTAGTTGTTGACGCTTTAACACGTTGAGATGAGTATTTCTATACACATTAAAAGAAAAAGTGAAGCAGAAAGGCTTCAAAAGAATGGAGGACCGCAATTGCTGAAGTTAATGTTGGTTGCTATAGCATGGAGCATCTGGCATTATTGCTACTCGTCACTAGCTGAGATGCCAATGCATTCCCAGAAGCAGCTAGGTTTTTGTAATGATACCTTAAAAAAATTATGCATCCGTAAAACTAGTTTTTCTAAAAATAGGTTACAATAACAAAAACAACAACAAAAAAACAAAACAAAAAAAACAAAACAAAACAAAAAACCAAAAAACCCCATTATTTTATGATTAAAACAAAAATTTAAAAAGTATTTTATATCACAAAATATTTGTTATTTCTTTGCTTTATATCTTTAATAATTACCTCCATAGCCATACTTTTGATTCTTCGGATGTAGTTTCTAATTTCCGCAGTGACATTTTCCTTTTTCCTTTCGCTTTCAGGTTTGTTGTAAAAAGCTTTGGAATCTTCAATGAGATAATTCTTTAAAACAAATGAACAAGAAAATGAATTATATAGCACAAACTATAGCATTTTTTTGGTAGGCAGTCCAGAACCTGGTGCGCTTTCCACTTAGCCCATTCCAAGCGGTCAGAATGGAAATTAACGTTCCATTTGCACAAAATTTCCATTTCGACATTGTTCTCTTCCGGCTTGCACCATCACGTGCTTTTGTTTTTTTACTCTATCAATGAAATAGCGTGTTTGGAACGAATGGAAATAAAGTTTCCGGAATTTCCAACCAAAACTTTTTGGCTAATGGAACGTGCCCCTGGGAAGATTTGGTTAGGTTACTAGAACAATTGCATGCACTTCACGTATTATCAGCAAACTAACAGATGGATCCCACAATCTGTGAATTACTAATAAGTATTTGGAGGATAATGATGCAAAAACCTCCATTCAGCTTAACTACGTCTCAGATGTTTGTCCTTGGGAACTCATCCGTCCATTAAACTTTCAAGTTGTGCCCCCCTGGAAAACTGATCGCTTCTAAGAACAGACAAACAGCGTTCCAGGAACAATCGAGAAAACACTCGAGATGAAGGGATCAATTTTTTGTCCATACCTACCAGTTCATTTTTCCTCAAACTGTGTATCCCTTCGTCCAGTGAATTTGTCAGGCCTGAGAGTGTTGGTACGACATCTCGGAAATACGTTAAAAGGTCACTTGAAATAACATTTCGAAAAGAGTAGTTAATATTTATAAAGTACAAAATCTGGGAATTTTGCACACCTTTGTTGATTGTTAGATATCGTGTTTCTGTAAATGTCATGTATCTTAATCTTTGTAAACTTGATAATATTGTAACGTAATAGTATAAGTTTTATTAAGTACTGTAAGTATTATTGTAATGTACTGTAATTTATTATTGTAATTAAGTTTATTGTAAGAAAACCAGTGTAATAAAGAAAATTATCAAAAATAATAATAATAATAACGCTGGCACGAAGTTACAGAATAATTATAATTAGCCATAATCCAGGCGCTCAATCAAATGGTCAAACACACAAAGTAATTTTTAATATCAGCACTAAAGACTTCCAAGCAAGGTCAGGTTCTCAACGTACGACGCCGACTGTGAGAAGCGCATTCAGGAGACATTTTTGGGAGCCTGGTTTTCGTACAAGAAACAATTGCAATACAATAAAAAATTACATATAAGGAAACGCTACACGCGGCGATTCAGAGATCAGTCCATCGGATACAATGCAGACATGGTTCACAAAATTAATGATCAATGACGAACAAAACTTTAGTATTTGTAACGGCAGTGATATGATTGTTGGTGGTCGTTAACGAATTGATCAGTAAGGAACATCTACGTGTTTTTATCTAAGTTCTCATAACAGTTTTACTCTTTGAACAACACATAAGGCCCATGTGAAAGAAGGAAATGATCACGTAAGGTGGGATTTCTCCATGGGCAACAAACCATCCTATCTAATACTATAAGAAATAGGAATAACAGTGAAGGGACTGAATTTGAATGTTGATGTTGCGTCTTAATACAACATAGGAAGTGTTTACACTTGGTCTTGGTTATTTGTTTTACCTGCAAGTTTTACTGAAGCCTTTAAACACTGAGTGCATGCGCTCTAATCCGTCTTGATCGTCTTTCAACACCTTCAAATCTTCCAGTTCCTTTTCCTATAGGTAGGGACCAGATTTTACCACAATTAAAAGTTACTTCGAGTGACCGCAGTATATAAATATATGGTGAAAACAGGGCCTAAAACAAGGAAGCGCTTCAGCGCTGTTATTCCTTCTGTTTCGGAACAAACACATGCATTGGGCCAATTATTTAAAAAAAGGCAGTTAAGACGGCGTTTAACAAAACCACGCTCTAAGCCATTTTAAATTTTGTCACTATTTCGTATCTCAACATTACACATAAACTGCTGATGGTGATATGAATGCTTGTATCCAAGACTAGAAAACCATTCATCTACTTAAAATAGACCACTTATAGACACATTTAGAGGCGCACTGATTGTCTTTAACCGCGGCTTAAGTTAGACTCTGTTTAAATAACTGGCCCATTGCTATCTTGTTAGTTTTGCATTGTTATCGCCTTTGACTAGATCACGTTTTTTAACAAACCCTCTTTCTTTCTTTTTCCTTTGCACAGGACACTGAAAAGAAATATGTCTAAACAAGCCACATCTAATCATTCCAAAACTTAGCAAGCAAAAGATCGTACCGTGTAGCATGAAAATTTTGCGGGAGTTTTATTTTGCGGATTGGCGATATTTTGTAGTTTGCGGGAACAAATTTTTGCGCCTCGAGATGACTGAAATTTCTGGTGGGAACTAATTTTTGCGATTCATTGTTCAAGAAGCAGAAAACTTCCGCAATCATTGAGAATGGATGTAAAAGATCTGGCATCGGAAACGCCCTAGCAAATGGTGTTCCTTCAGATGACTCCATTCGTGCCAATCTAATGTACTGAATTATTGTACACTCTACATTTTCTGTTCTTTACATATTGTTTTGTTTGCAAAACAGACTACCGTATGTGTCTAAGCTCTGGTTGCCTTTTACAATGGAAAATCATGTCCGTGTTCTTGTTTGAGTCCAATTTATAACGCCCAGTGGCACAAGTCTATTACAAGCAAAGTTTTCAATTTGACTGATGGGAGTTATTTTTTGCGGCGTTTTATTTTGCGGGTATTTTTTTCTGCGGGAACTAATTTTTGCGGATCGTGGTCAATCCGCAAAATCCGCAAAAATAAGAACCCGCAAAATTTTCATGCTACACGGTAATTCCTAAGTGTGCCATCTGAGACGCCATAACAACAGAAAATATTCTAATAATAATTAAAATGATCGTTTGTCTCACGATGGAGTTACTCATGTAGTAACAACACCAACGAAATTAGAAGAATATTGAACAGAACTTTCAGAACTCATGCTAGTTCCTTTTTGAATGATATAATCACTGACGTGCCAAAACGAGGTTGCACATAAGTAATTGTATCATTGAAAATCGGGACTTGCAAAAGTTCTGAAAGCTCTGCTCAGCTTTTTGGTGTTGTAGAATATTTTCTGTTACTATGATTATACTTCATTTTCATTATATAACCATTTCGACTTCACGATTTTATTCACCACTGTCAGTGTTGCTTGGCCTCATTAAACATGGCAGCAATTGAACGTCGAATCGCTCAATGAATCAAACATACCAAGCTTTCTCTCATTCGATTCAGGACGTTGAGTGGTTCAATTCTAAAAGCGATATCTTCCCATTGGCTCTCGATCCAAACACATGGTTTCTCTCGACCCCAAGGCAAGTAGTGATTGTGGAAACCAGCAGGAATTGCTTTACATGGAGTAGTATTTGAGTGAGCAACGGATTCATCAAATTTGGTGCCTTTGTTACCTTTAAACCACCAAAAATAAGTAGTTAGCAAAGGTCCTTAACATATTTTTTGAAATATTATCAAAAGTAACCCGAAGAGCTTGTTACATTACTGGGTGCTTAACCCTTTACTACCCAAATTATCACCCAATGTTATTCTGGAATACGGGAAGAAACAAACAGCTCTTGAAAAAATTAGATTTTATGACACACAATAAATAGCACCACGAGAAAGTACAGCTCAATGCCTTCCATGAATGGTATCACCAGACTAAAGAAAGTTAAATTTCGGATGAAAATGATGTGTTTAATTGGTGCCATTGGTATCAATCTGTAAGTTACATTAAACCTAATTCTGAAAGGATGAAAATCATATAACTGTTATTCAATTGACTAACGTTATTAGCTATGAAAGCCCTTCCCTTGCCAAAAAAAAAAAAAGGAAAAATGGGAAAAAGTTTAGTAAGCCTGGTCAAACCAGAGTTAGCAGGGTTTTGGCTAGAAACCAAGTCCGGTACGTAAACCGGACTTTCGTGGTGCACTTGGTTAAAGTTACCTGAAGCGCCAGATAAAGCTGGATTTAGAATATAAATGAGAACTCAAAAAGCCAGGTTATCAGGGTTTTCCAGGCAGGCTTTCAGGGTAGGTGTTGGTGACAAATATGACCTGAAAAGGCAGGGTTAGCCGGATTTGCATAAAGGACATTTCAGAATAACTTTAAGATTTAATAACAGTCCAAAAAATTGTTACACATGCTCGTAAATAGGGGAGTCTCCCTAAGAGAATCATTAACCTTCAATCATTATCAGCTATTAATTTGTGTAAAATTTAACAACCTTAAATCATTAAAATGAGTTCTTTATACTAACAACCACTCACCGATACTAAGTTCAAACTCTACTGGCCGATCAGTCACTGCGACCATGCTAGCCTCGTGAAAACACGCGAACAGAGTGAAATTGGAAAGTCTTTTATGAGACTTCAAGAGAAAGAGAAAAAGTTTATTAGAATGTATCCATTGGGTAGCATGTTACTGTTAATGATGGCTTCGTTCTTTTCATTGATGTCGACTTGCTTATAAAATATGGAATGACGGTTTCTCTGGTATTGTTTCTGCGATCATGGCCCTCACTCACACAGTTGAAAGGAATGTCAGTAATTTGGACGTATTGTCTTCGATAAAGAAGTAAAAGATGGCTTTCTGGGCCCGGTTCTTCTAAAGCCGATTAACGCCAATCCACGATTAAAAGTTAACCAAGGTCTTAAGCTCGCTAGATTTACGTGCTTTTAAAATCTAATTTTAAGCTAACTGTAAAGAAACGTCTACTTCAAGACTCAAAAGAGAGGGACAAAATTCTTTTGAAGAAATTGTTATTGATTAGTAATTGAACTTGAATCAAAGTACACACTAACCCAGGATTAGCTAAATCGGGCTTTGAGCAACTGGGCCCTGGAGGCTACAAAAGTTTAGTTTCGGTAAAAGGAAAAGCATAACAAGAATTGATAGAAATCCATTTTAAAGTCAAATTGACCTCCCGACATTAGAGGTACTTCCGTATCTTCTCATTTGTGAAGTCGCTGCATGTTTTCAGTCAAAACTGGACAGATTCAATTTTTTCGTTAGCTTATAAATGCATTAACGTACCTCAAAACGTGCAGTATCTTCTTTAAACCATGAAATTCGATCCGGTTGAGTTAGGCCGCTGTGTGTTGGCTTGGTCTCGAGTTCGACAAGCACACGTCCCCTATAGGCTACTCCCTCTCCCTTTAAACAGACAAGTATAATTTTAAAGGTTTAGAAGTCTAGTTGAACTGCATTTTTCTTTACAAATTCTGGAAAAGACATTGTAGGAGTTGAGGATTTTCGGATCGACCAATTTAAATTATTCAGTGCTCAACGCTACTAATTGGTGTTACACGACAGAAATGTGGAATTCAATGTTGACCAAACATGCTTCGTCTTTACTCACAATTCCTTTGTTAAGATAGTCATATTTGTCCGGCATTTGGTGATACTCTCTTGGTGAGCCATAGAAGTTAACAAAACACGGTCCAAACTGTGGCAAGAATCCTGCAAAATATTAACGTGGGTGGAAATTAATTATTTATTATTAAATGATTGCCGAATCGAATTATGTTATCATGATACTTATGATCAATCAGGATCAAAGAGGACACCAAGGGTCAGAAAACTTTTTCCCTTAGTGTGAACGTAGTTTCAGTTAAACTTCATGTATGTATTGTTGCCAGGGTATTAGCAATGAATTATAAGGACTTAAAAACAACGCTCTACTTTGAAAATGGAAGTTTTATGCACCTAAAAAGTCGACATTCAAAATTTTTTACGGTTAACTGTAATCACATGAAGGTAAAATCAGGCATATTTTTCTGCAAATTATGTCTTTGAAAACGTGAACAGAAAATACGAAAAATGTGATGTATAAAAAACAAAACAAAAGCAAAGAAACGAAAGGCTAGTAAACAAAACAAAGGAAAAGTGGAAGAACAAAAACAATAACAAAATGTAATGTTTTTAGCCATGAAAAGAAGACAAGTTTTACCTCCGTTGACTTCTCCTGGTCCAGAAATTGACGAGAGCGATAGGAAAGCGGCGCCTATGTGGTCATGTCTGGATCCCTGGTCCCTAATATCCAATAAAATTCACAACAACATTTTAAGAATACTTCTCCTCATTTCTCATTTGTCTGATATTTGCAGCCTTGCGGTGATTCTGACAACTCGTTTAATTGCGTTTGCATTTCACTTATGGGGAGTATGGGCAAAATTACGCTCCCTGACGTTAATTAAAGGGTTCATTAAAAAAATGTGTTTGATTGATTCTTCAATTTAAAAAACGAAAAAACAGACGTATGTTTGATTTAAATATTTGGACTTTCTTAAATCCACTTTTTAATTCGTCAACCTTACTATTCAGTCGTTATTTACAGGTTTTCAGTAAAAGAATCATATAAATTATTATTTCTAATATCTTTAGGGATTAAAAATTCCGTCAGTATATCTTGCTTTTTTTCGTGATAAATCCTAACTGTAAAATGAGATATATTTTTTAATTAATTGTAATATAAAAAGTTATAGTAAAAGGCCCAAATGATCACTTTTAGCCTTTGACCTCTCTTTCTACAAACAAACAAACAAACAAACAAACAAACAAACAAACAAACAAACAAACAAACAAAAAAACAAACAAACAAGCAAACAAACAAACAACAAAACAAACAAACGTAAAAAAAAAAGAAACGAGGAATAAAAACTTAACCAAAACCAAACAACAAAAAATTCACGAGTTTTCAAGGGTTAAGCTTCGATTTTTTCAGACTGGAGTCCAACTGAAATAGCGCCGGAGTGTTTCGCAAATAGTTTGGAAAAACATTGCGGTTTTAGCTCGCAAAGCGGCGAACGTTATAAAGGTTTACTTACCAGTCCATCAACTGCAACTTGAGCCTTTCGCACATTGAAGGAAACTTATGAATATGAATAAACACATATACACATTAATACAATATTTCATGCTGTCTCAATTGATGCTCAATTTTTTAAGCAAACAACAAGTTACTGCAGTTGAGTCTTTTCAAAGTAGGGAAGTATCCGATGCCAGATTAATTAAACTTAAGCACATTTTAATCTCACCATGAATGGTATCCTTAAAACTTGATTAAACTGTGGTTCGCTTTTATTATAAATTACGTCTGTGGACACCTGAAGTGAAAAACATGGATAACTTCTATTTATATAAACAACAACAACAACAACTACAAGAACAAGAACAAGAACAACAACAACAACAGCAATAACAACACCAACAACAAAAGAGCACAAAAACATTAACACCACCGATATATTATTATGTACAGCGAAATTAGGATGGGTTTCAATCGCTTCAGCTTCGCTCTTGTTGAGCTTTATAATTTGGAAGAAGTAAGTAGCTAGTTAGTGATCATGAGGATTTCGTATCGTAACTGAAGGATACATGCAAACTGTTGCACTGTTGTTTTCTTAGGGTAATTATTGCTTGCATAGAAATAAATAAAATGTTTTCTTAGGCTACATGGATAACGAATTAATATACGTTTTGTTAGTGTGTTGGTGCATCTTGCGTGCTAAAGATTGTATCGTAGCTTAATGTAGATAAATGCGTTGAGTAATATTGAGAATGTTTTCTTTGGGTATCTTCACTAAGGGTAACTGTTGCTGACATATAAAATGGGTGTACTGATGTTTTGTCAAGGTGACTAACCTTACATTTAAAGGATATCATTAATGGTTTTCTTAAAACCGTAGCTTGCACAATAATAATAATAATAATAATAATAATAATAATAATAATAATAATAATAATAATAATAATAATAATAATGAGCTCTTTCTTTTCCATACCTCTTTTCCACCGAAACTAAAAGTCAGATAAGGATCCACAAGATTTTTTTCCTCGTGAAGATCTTGAGTAGCGCGATCTTTCCCCTTAGCTCCCTTTAAGAAAAACAGTGGAGATTTGTCAATTTTTTTCACAAAATAATGAACAAGAAACCAGTTGACTGAACAGTGCAAACTGAAAATTAGTAGGTTCAAAAATTATAAGCACTTTAATTTACACCAGAACAAGAAAAGCCTCAAAACAGTTCTGGGGCCAGTTGTTTAAAGCCCGATTAAGTTAATGCAATTCAATGCAATGCATGCAATGCAATGCATTGCATTGCAATAAGTTTTCTTACTTACGGCCCTCAAAATTGAAGCGAACGTTGATTCAATTTGAATTACTGATCAATAAAAATTCCTTCAAAAGATTTTCTTTCCTAAATTCCAAGACTTTTATTTAACATTAGCCCATAATTAGCTTTCAAAAGCAAAACGGCGAGATGGAAATCGGGGATTGGAGTTATTTGGCTTTCGAGCATCTAGGCCCGCCTACTGCTAGCAACCTTTAGAATCAGCGGTGTGCTAAAGCAACACCAAGTCTCGAGTAGGCCTAACGAATGTTAAAGTGAGGTGAAATCGGCCGAACATGAAGGCTTTTGACCTGAATATATTAAATGTGTCATTTTATTTCCAAGGCAGATTTCAATTTTTAACTCAAGCACTCTTGAAAGGGCTTTGATGGTATCAGATATATGATATATTTCTAAAAACAGTACCTCTTCCTTATCTTCAGACCACGAGGCGAGTCTAGCAAAAAATGATTTGAACTTCATCACAACTCCAGTGTCCACTAAATAGTTTAAAAACAAATGGAATGTTAATTAATGCCATAAGGGTTAACGTTCTAGAAACTAACAACCTTGGATATCGCATTTGCTGAAATAGCTGTCTTTGACTGAATTTGGCCACAGACGCGACAGCTAGGCTTCATTGAATCAAGGCAAAATAATCATGACAACTTTGCGATAAGTCTAAATAGATTAGCAAGTTATTTTCAAGTAAAATTCACACTATACTCAGGCAATATTTAGCCATCTCACCTAACAGTTTTTCGCAATGTTTCTTAGCTATCAGTTAAAAAAACTGCCATTTCTGGGCTAAAGTTAAACTTTTAACTATCATTTAACCCCATGGCGATGCAGACTCTCTTTAAGACTAGTCTCAGTCGAGCGGTCGCTAGGAAGAAAATAATAACATGCCCTGGTAAGAAAAAAAAGAAAAGAAAATTTATACTAAAATACATATTACGAAGAAAAGCCAACTCTGTTATTTCTTTAGAGGTTTACGGTTAACTGTTAAAAGCCCTTTGGAAGACTTTAAATTAACCACCTTTAAAATACAAAATAACACAGCACTCATCTTACTTTGTGGAAGATCTTTTGCTTGGTACACTTTCAGAACAAACAAGGCTGATTGGCGCTGCACACCCACTGGCATTAGACAATTCCTACAAGAAAACGAGTTCAGATGTGATAACAATTGCGTTGAAATATGAACGCGAGATTTTAGCGTTTCTTCAAAACATTTGCTGTATAAAGGCTGTCGTCATCATCAGAACCAGTAATATCATTATTCGACAATAGCAACAATAACCAGAAAACAAATAAAGAAATAAACAAACGAACAAAAGTTAGCAAACAAAGAAGAAACGAGGCAGCTAAAAGAGATGGATACTTTTACTTTTTACTATTTGATTTCTCGAAACGTACGCGTCAATGTCTTCATCTTTATCGTGCTGGCTTGTAGCATCGACTCCAACCTAGAAAAGGAATAGTAACCTTTTTCCCTCCATAGCTGAGGCGTTATTGAACGGGATTTGGAGTAACGTTATGCTTCATCAAAATAGAGCTTCCCGAAAAATACCATAATATTAAACAAGCAGGAGTAAGGGCTCGTTTAACATTCGTTCAAGAAAAGTTGAACAGGGCCCCACTGAATACCACTTTTGTGATGTGAGCTCCCTGTATAAAGATTGTTATTATTATTATGAACCGGAATGTTGGGTGAATATGTTGGATGAACGGTTTCAACACCATTCAACATTTTCAAGGATAAAAGAAAAGTTGAATCGATGTTGAATGAAAGTTTAAACCAATTTAAATTTGATTCAACACGCTTTTAACAAGCTTTCAACATTCTTTTATACTTTCAACAATGTTGAACGACCTGTTCAAACGCCCCCGACATTTGGTTTAACAAAGTGTTGAACGCATGTTGAAGCAAATGTTGAAACCGTCTCGTAATCTGGAGTTGAACAAATTTACTTTTTCTTTGTTCTTAGCACAAACGAAATTTTACAGCTCCGATCCTACCCTCAATTTGCAAGTATCAGATGAATGGAAAACAGGTCAAAACAGTTATGAACTCCCTCAATGTTAATTGTCTTCGGTCACATGCTCTCATGTTTAATATCGCATTTTCAATTATTATTGGAATTGAAACGTTGTATCTCTTACAGAACATGACATGCTATTAAACCTGCTATTAAAGCTGATACTCTCTTTCTTGAATTTTTCCAGCGCGATCAGTGATGCAATATTTATGCATATTTCCAGAGTGCAATGCTATCCCCGCACATCGCAGCGAAGTATGGTATTTTTCGTAAGGTTCTATTGCAACTTTTCTGGCGTGCCATTTTGGACGTCAGTTAAACGTTAGAGTATTGTTATATTTTGGCCATTACATACTGGAAGTTTGTCACCAGGCCCCAGGACAACAGCTGAAACTTTCAGGTAACCCTGTTAATAAATAATTGGATACAAAGTGGATCAATACAATCCCTTCATTCTTTTAATGGATTAAAAAGTGTAATGTGATTCCAATTCCGAGCTCATGAAGGAAACCATTCAATTCAATTTAAACAAACAGCCTCATTTAAGAATTAAGTAATCAGTCCTTTTGTAAATGAAACAGCTAGATATTTAGAATTAGTAATGTCCTAACTTGAGTGTAAGTTATTGTTCTTTGGCAAATTGTGGTAGTCTATCTGTATTTCTTAGAATTGTTTTACCGGCTTTGGAGTTTTGGTTGTGTCATGGGAACCAGAGGTTCACAAACATTATGTATTTCTTAGTTCTGGCCTCTTGAAATGAAGTTTGATGGATTGATTAAGATACTCCTATATACTTATGATAAAATGAAGCAATGGAGTTTATCTTTGATTTATTATGCATGTTGTAAAGGAAGCTATAACATTTGAGCCTGTGGAAGAAATCCTAAAACGCGACATTCAAATCGGGAGGGAGATGAAGTTATCGAGAAGTATTCTCCTTTCTTTGTTTCCCGATTTCCGTAAGTGGGTGATTCTCTGGGAAAGACGCTTTCTCTCACATTGCCTTTCTCCACCCAGGACTATAAATGGGTACTTGTGAACTGTCTGCAGGAGCAGGAAGGAGGGGGGCGGGGGGGGGGGAACCTGCGATGGACTAACATCCCATCTAGCGGGAGTAGCAAAACTACCTTAGGCACGTGTAAGGTCTATCTATTTTGCCCATTTTTTTCGGATCCCACGTAGGTACAAGGCAAGGCAAGAGTACAAATAAAGATCGTTGTTGTTGTTTTACTTACCGCTGGTGAGCGAGCACCTTTCGTCTTTTGAGTGACAGCATACTGCAAAATGGAGTATAGGATTCGTTACATTCGTAACCGTTGACTCATTTATAGCATTTTCTCGTAAAAAGTGCTCCGGGGGCTTATTTATTTCAAACGAAGCCTTCGTAACATACGGAAACGGACTTGAATTTGACACCAAGTGGACCCGTGCTTATTAGAGGAAACTCAGTTAGGTCATTCCCAATCAAGAAATGAGCGCCAACCCACAAAACCGCAAATTGCGAATTTTCACATGACGTCACGGCGGCCATGCTGGTGTGCCAAAACAAAGAAATGGTGGCCATGTTGGTGTCCCAAACTAAACCTCTGGGAATTGAACTCTATTTTTATGCAAATACTTTCTTTTGTTTCAGTAAACCAATATGGCCCGTAGTCACGTGAAAGAAAACGCTCTATAGACAAAAAAATACTTCAGAACCAGATGGACACTTAAAGAAATACAAATTATTTTTTATTTCTCGGTAGGGGGTAAATTTTTCTTGCATTTTAAAGTAGAATAGGCAATTCGCTGTTTGTTATTTTGGGATAGCTCACTTTGCTTTTGAGTTCCGAAAAATATTCACCAAACTTCTGTGTGAAAAATTACTCTGTTAAGGTACGTACTTTCTCGTCCTTTTTCCCATCTGGTTCGCTCAACATGATCCATTTGTTGATAAAACAATGACCTAAAAGGAAACATGCTTACGTTTACCCCTATCAATATCAAGCAAAAAACTACATCAAAAACTCAAAAAAACCAAAAACCATTTATTTACCTTTCCTTTCGTAGACGTAACCAATGTCAAACTGAAAGAAGAATAGAAGAATTATGGAAGCGAATTTCTGCAGCGAAATTAATTGACTGATACTTCCCTTTCTAGTCCCTACAGGAAGGTGCGCTCATTGCAACAAAGCAAGCCAATAGTGTGGAGTTGATTGAAAGCCGTTACCAAGATAATCCGTCAGTCATTTCATTAATGCTGGTTTGGTAAATTTTTACTAAAGAGTACGCAGGTCTCAATAAAGCTCTTCTACATCCCAAATCGCTATAGTTCATAAGGTATGTCCCATTTTGTGATGGCGAAAGGATGACGACTGGTACATTTACCCATAATTCTTTGTGTCAAAAACCGTAAAACGTTCATAAAAACTCACAGGAAAGTTTTATAAACTTCAAACCTAGTACTGTATACACATTCTTGTAAGTACATAAATCTTGTTAGTACATGGACGAATTTCGCAAAAAATATGACTTTCTAGGTGCCCATTGGCTGTGTTAGGTTCGCAAGGTGTTGTGGTAAAATGAACAGCCACCTTATCTTTTCGCTAGTGAATTCTGCAAAGCTCTTGCAAAAGAAAAAAAATCAAACAAAATAAGACATTTCACTCGTCGATTTTTTAACTCCAATATTGGAATTGGATTTCTTAATAGAAGTTTTCTATTTCATAAAAATTATAAGCCACCTGACCCATGTCATTGCAATTTTGCCTTTGGTTTTGATCATATATTCCAAATACCCTCTAGCTTGGGAGGGATAGCTTTTTAGATTTCTTTGTAATATCTTTTAGCGTCGAAAAAGTTGGTGTTCTTCCTCGTTTTATACGCTTACCTTAAAGAATCCTAGAAGTGCATTGGAGCGAAAAGTCCCACGTGAATTGAAAACCTGCCAAGATAAGGACGAAAACTATTTAACTCCAAGGAAAAGAAAAAACGTTTGTCTTGTCTAACAGTTGAAAGCTAACATTGTGCTTCCTTACTTCCAGGATAATGGGCTCATCAAATAACTCCGCTTCAGATGAACCGTGGAAATTGAAGTGTAACATCTGCAAGACATGAGGAAAAACTCAGTTGTACAACTGCCACGGAACGGGAGAGAAGACTTGAGCATAGGAATATCGAACGCAGTATAAGAATATGTATGGATAATTTTATATGCTCTTTAAAAAAGGGCCATTATTTTAAACACTTAATACCTGGGAAAAGTCTTACTCTGGTCTGTGCTATGTTAGAGAGTTATTATCAAAGTTCTTTTTTATGAAAATTTTTTTTTCTAATACATCAGACTGTGATTACCCTCATTCCTTAAAAACAGTGTCTGGAATGTATAAGTGGCCGTAGCCTTGCCCAGCCTGTAATATGCTGCAGTTAACATTTCAGAATTTGTTTTATCTGTTTCATATTATTATAGTCAAACGAATCTTGTTGTTTTTATTAAGGTTACCTTATACCTTCAGAGGGGTTTCGCGTCCGAGCGATGTAGCGCGTCCGGTTTAAACTGTAGATACCTACAGCCTTATATCAAATTAAAGCGTATAGAGCTGGCTATTAAACTAAATCAAGCATTTTGAAATAAAATGAATTGCAGAATTTTTAGCGCACTATTATCAAATCAATCTTTTCACTTCAAAGAGCTAAAACTCAAAAGGAATTTGTTCGTTTGCGTTCAAATTTGGACAGTAACTAGTTTAACATATAAAAAACAAAAACATGTCTGCAAATTTTTTCTTTGAAATATTTTTTCTCTGAGAGCGATTTTTGCACGATCACGCCAAATTTCTTTAATCCTATTTCGAAAATGTTTGATAACTTTTCATTGCGATTGAATATGGCAAAACGCAGACACGTTTTTTTAGCGCTGTGGGTCCGGAAACTGAGGAGCAAATTAAATTAGCGAAAAACAAAATTCGCTTTGACTTGTAGCTTTAAAAAGGTGATTCGGACGCTCGCATTTAGATGTCGTGAAAAATTGGACAATCCATTTTATTTCAAAATTCTTGGTATAGTTTGATCGCCAGCTCTATAAGCTTTTTAAATTTGATATAGGAGCTTAGGTATCTACAGTTTAAACTGGATGCGCTACATCGCTTGGACGCGAGACACCTCTGAAGGTATAGGGTAACCTTAAAATAGAGCCGCAGTTGTTGGCTGCACTCTGCTGCAATCCCTTCCAATTTTACTTATATGTCATGTAACCACTTATTTGTTTTCGGCGAAGTAAAATGAAATACAATTAACTAAAGAGACAGTTTGTGTACTCTTCTATTGTTAATTGTATGGGCGTTGGCTATAAATTCACGTACGGTAGGATTTTTGTTACGAGGCTGGATGTGATGCGTGCAAGATGGTCTCAATGAGTAAACAGGGGACGTTTTCAAGGATTGCACTTGTGGACAACATACCTTATTGTAGATTGGTCTGTTGGTAGAATGTGCAGCATTTGTGTGTTGCCGCTGACCAGCCACTGCGACTCGCACCAGCGGATGAATATCGCTGCCTGGTAAATGACGACCTTCTAAGATTTGAATTCGAATCTTGGAAGAAAAAAAAAAAAAAGATTGATTAAAGGTGAGATAAGTAGTTTCCTTAAATGAAAGTAAAAGTCAAGGTGACGAAACCTGAAATTATATATTTTTTTGAAACTAAACAATGTCCTAAACGACCAAAATTGGAGATAACTAGAGCTCACTTGAAGGCAAGAGTACCAATTTGGGATACTTTAATAGAATACAGAAAAATAGGAGAACAATCCAAGGGAAAACGCTACGGGCCGAGAAAATAGAGATTCTAGATTCCTGCAAAGCTAGTCTTATTAATAAAGGAATATTAAGGAGTATAAACAGTGATCGGTGGCAATTCTGAATTAAACTGAAACAGAAAACTTTCTAAAAAGGGACCACCATATCAAATATGTACAATATTACTTTACAGCGCCAAAAGACAAATAGAAGATCCAATTATGAGAACCCAAAAGTAATGGTTTAGTTTTTTTTAACTATAAGTAATTAATTGCTTTTGTCTGGGATAGCTACGATGGAAATGGGCTGCAAATTGAAAAAATGTTGGCCGATATTCATTTTAAATGGTTCTCCCTTTAAAATGTCACTCGATTACGCTGGGGATTATTTTAGTCAGATTCGGTCAAAAAGTTTCTCCTCCTTAGGGTTTTGTGGTAGCAACCTCAAACTTTGCAACCAGACAAAACAATGTTTTTTTACAACTTGTCCGATTCGGATTTTTGAATTTCATTTTTCTAACGGTAAAATGACGTCATCAATTTGGCGGGAAAATTTTTTGGGGAGCTACGACACAGTTGTTCCTAACATAACAAACAACATGAAAAGAGAATAACAAATCTGAAAAAAAATTTGGAATACCTCATTGGAGTCAAAAGTTATGGGAAGTTAAGCGATCAATTTAAGGCTATTTTTAGTAACAAAATGGCGGAAAATTCAAACTTCAGAAGCCCAAAACTTTTGATTCAGTTTAGATATTTCAAATCTTTTTTCAGTTTTGTAATCCTTTAAGGTATGTGCATTTAAAAAAATGTGACTGACCATGTCGAAGCTCTAAAAAAAATTTTCGCGCCAAATTGATCATGTCATTTTACTGTTAAAAAAAAAAAAATTAAAAATCACAATCGGCCAAGTTGTAGAGAAACAGTTTTTTTGTCCGGTTGCAAAAATTGAGATTCGTACATAAAACCCTAAGGAGAAGAAACTTCTTGGCCGAATTTGACTAAAGAAATCCCCAGCGTGATATATCTTTCTTCTCAACTTTGGGAGCATTTACCAAGAAAAACAATAACAGGATTCGCTGCTTATCATCGTTTTATTTTCAGGATATTTACTTTCATGAAGCCCTTATCCGTTTTTCTCATATGCTTTGCAATAGAATCGAATTCGACGTAAGGCAATTTCAATAAATTATTTAGGGTTTTTTTAAAACCGAAATTGGCCACTTATAGGCCTCTTTCGAACATACTTCACTATCACATTATAAGTCTTTGATCACCTGGAAGTCTTTGGTTTTGTCGGACCACTGTCTCCTGAGGCGTCTTCGGATTCGTTTCTTCTCCGGCACCCGACTGCGTTTTTCTTTGCCTTTCCTACTGGCTTCTTCATCATCATCATCATCATCATCTTCATCACTTTCACGCTCATCCACGTAGTCTTCGTGATCATCGTCTCTCTTGTCTTCTGGGCTTTCCTTTGTCTCTTCTTGCTTTTGGCTTACTCTTCCATCTGCAGTGTCACCAGGAGGGACATACTCTATTTCCAAGCTAATTGTTGCGTCCTTTGATTGGTACATGATGGAATCATATATATATAAAAAGGACAAAGTCATTCCTTTATTACAATTTTTTAATTAAGAGATTAAAATCTTTTAAGCTTGTCCTATTCGAACACATACTCCAGGGGAGGGAATCTTATATGGAGCTGACGGGCTTAATTGAATTTTTGGCTTCAAACTGCTCAAGAGTTTTGAGCAAATTAAAACAACAAATACATGACTCACGCACACATATCACAAGATCGCTCACTCTCTCAACTCTTTGCTTGCTTATGGATCACATCCATTTGTCAGCACTGGGCTTGTGAGCATAAAAGAAATCGAGGTAAAGAATTCACCCGACATAACAAGCAAGCAAGCAAGCAAGCAAGCAAGCAAGCAAGCAAGCAAGCAAGCAAGCAAGCAAGCGAACAAACAAACAAACAAAGCAAACTGCAACAGTCAGAAAATGCAAACAACTGATAAGCAAATGCATTGCTCACCAAGATTGGGCGATGTTTACCATCATGTAGTTCATAAGCTCGTTTCTCCACCTTCTTGGTTTTACGAACGTCACGAAGAGGAATTTCTACTTGGCCAAGCAGCCTGATGGATAAAATAAAACAAAGAGAAAAATCATTCCAGTAAAAGACGAATTAGATAAGAAAACCAAAAATGTTTTGTTGGCAGTAATTCTTCTTGTTTTTTTTTTTCACCTATGAATCAAGGTTGTATTTGTATGTACAATTTACAACACTTAAAAATGTTATTATAACAAGGCTTTTATGTTAAACTTGCAGAGATTTTCACCTTTTAAACCACACGTTTTTGTAGTCCTTAACCTTGATCAACAGTTTCTCGTTGTCAGTAAGGTGTGCTGAGCCAAGGGGCCAATCAAAGGTAGCCTGTGGTTCAAGAAAAATAGTTACGTTTGGCAACTTTATTGCTAAGTTTAAACAAATACCTTTAATTATAAAGCACTGAATCTATATATCTTCAATGGGGGAGAATTTATCCCATGACATACCAACTATGGAGAGTCTCAATAGAAGTTGTTGTTGGCATGGCGACCGTTTGTCTCGGGAGATGATTTGGTCTGTGTGCCATGGTTGGTCTATGAAGGAGCAGCACCGAGTAACTTCTGTGGCTGTGAATCCCAATATTGTACGGCAGACTTTGCCACAGTCTGTGCAGGTTAAGGCGGTTGTCAGAAGAATTATCGAGGCAAAAAGGTCGAAAAATAACGAGCAAGCAAAACAAAGAATCAGACAGACAACGATAAAACTAACAGGAACGATTTCAACAACGACAAAAACGAAAAGCATGGTAGTTGTCGCGTCTGAACGTAAAACAAAATGGCGGACGTTTGCCGTTTAATACCGGTATTTGGACACCAATTAGTTAACGAGGGGCGCAAAGGAGGCCATTTACGTTACGGTACATGACCACAGACTCGGCAAGGCAGGAAACTATCAATATGGAACAAACTAATTAGGTCATATTAAAATCCATGTGATCCAGGTCATCTCGGTTTGTTTCAATCGTGTCATGTGAAATGACTATAGGTTGATTTCATGTGACGTCATGGCGGCCATGTTGGTGGATAGATAGTTTCCCCTCTCGGCGCCAACATGGCGGCAATGCAATCCACCTATAGTGCGAGTCGAAGGCCTAGTTTCTTATGTTTCTTATGGAATATAGTATAGCGTCTACGACTGTGTTCTAAATTTGCATAGTATTCTTCATCTTATGATAAGAATACACGTTCTATACAATTTTACGAATTTCCCCAAAATAATAATCTGTGTGAATTTTGGTGACCACTAAATTTCTTTTTAGTTTTGTTCAGTTTCGGGGTCATAAATTTGCATTTAGGTAAATGAATCAAAGATATACTGGATTCGCGAGGCATTCATAAAAAATCTAGCTATAGATTTATGACGAGTAAGTTGTGTATTAACCTTGGCGGTAATTAGTAATGTTTCAGAACCGACAGTTTTGAACAATTTTAGGTATAATTTCCGCACAGCCCCATACATTAATTATGTATACGTTTTGCGACTCAAACTCAATCCATGCTCGTTCTTTGAGTAAGAAGGTTAGTATGACAATGATGCATGCATAATTAATGTATGGGGCTGAGCGGAAATCTTTCCCAATTTTGATATAAACTGCCTACGATAACTTCTACTTATTCAACTTAATTAAGACTTCAACCAAGCTAAACCAAGTACAGTACTCACATCGTTTGGTGGCCACGTGGGATCTAGCGTTTTTTCCTGTGCTGGCGTCTTTTTCTTCCGACCTGTTAATTAAAAAAGGGGAGCGTGTCACGTGAGAACATGCCTGTTGCTATTAAAAAGAGGTTGTCTATTGTCTCTAGAAAGATAATCGTCTAATCTATTTGCTGTTGTGTTATAATAACGCACATAAAGCCCTGTCTACACGAGCAATTTTTATGTGGCAATTTTTATTTGCCCGTGTAGATGGCTCGACAAATATTTGTTGTTAATTTGCGTCAGTAATAATTTCGCACAGTGGAGATGTCCATGGAAAGGCAAAAAGTAGGATGGCGCCATGCTGGATGCGCAAATGTTAGGGACTGGGTTCTACAGATGACGTTGAAAAAATTGTCACATTTTATGTAGCATCTCGTCTACACGGATAATTTTTTTATGAGGCAATTTTTATTTGCCACATAAAAATTAACACGCCAGCTTTTCAGCAGACGCAGTTGTCACATAAGAATTGGTCATTTTCCGTCATCTACACGGGCAAATAAAAATTGCCATATAAAAATTGCTCGTGTAGACGGGGCTTAAGGTTCGGCAATGGCCTCTAGTTTATGTAAGACTCGATTTTTAAAATGAAGTTTAAATTTTAGAAGCTAGCTGTCTTTCGTGATCTGAAAATGGTGTTCTCAAATTTATCAGTAATATGTAATATATCAAACACGAGGAAGAGTGTTTCCTCCGATTTCCAAACACCGAGAAGTGGGTTGGAAAAACGAGGGCGCAGCCGAGTTTTTTTAACCAACTTCGAGGTGTTTGGAAAAAGGAGGAAACACTCTTTCGAGTGTTTGATATAGCTTCTCAAACTATTGATAATTCTTGGAGAAATTCGAAGCAAAAGTTCACAAAATTTTACGATAATTAAGATCGCATTTCTAAACCTCCTTCACGGTAGTGATTTGCTTTGTTCTGGCTTGATGAATTATTAATGAGTTTGAGAATAATAGTTCATGACAAGAAAACAAGGGAAATTACTACCGTGAAGGAGGTTTGGAAACGTGATCTTAATTATCTTGAAATTCGGTGAAATTTTGGTTTGAATTTCTCCAAGAATTACTAACAGTTTCAGAAGCCATATCAAACAGTCCGTAACGTGATCCATCTGATTAATTTCCAAGCACCTCGAAGTTTATTAAAAAGAACCACTCAGCAGGGCATCATTTTTTCGACCAACTTCTCTGGTGTTTGGAAATCGGATTAAACACTCTTCCTCGATTGCAAAAACTTTGACACCTAAAAAGCATAAACCATGAACGATGAGACCCAACGGATCTGTGGGTAGCGTTTAAAAATTGGCCCTTGTTGGCCAACTTGAGATTAAGGAAAGCTTGGACAGTTTCCATCGTTCACCACGTGCAACTAATTTTGGTCGCATGTTGCACGAGAATAGAATATTATGCAAATAAATTTAGTATACGTATACCCATAAAGCCACTGTGTGGCTGCCTTCGCACATCAAACTTATAACATCCGAAGGAGTTTTGACAAGCAAGACTGATATTGTTATTCGTTAGATAAAACCTTTTACTTAAGATAACAACTCAGACGGCCTTCCACACATGTGGATGATGAAGGATTACACGGATAAAGACCAAACAAAATCACACTTGTGATGAAAACGAAAACATGGCGGCTTACGAGACAGGATGAGCGGTCACCAAACAAATTGGTGACATGCATCCGCTGACCTTACAAAAATATTACTGCAGTACCCTGTATTAACACATTGGGTCTCATCGTTCACGGTTTATGCTTTTTTGGGGTCAACGTTTTTGCAATCGAGTGTATACTACAACGCTTACAAAAGATTGTTGCCTACTTTCCAGAGATTAGATTTATTTAGTTTGAGTAAGATCTAATAAAATCAGGGTATCAGAAACGAGATGTCCTACCACGCGTTTTCTAAAGGTTGTGCAATTGAATTTTTCAGCAGTGGGAGCAATACCTCTCAATTTTTAACACAAATTATAACGCAATGAAAAGTAATCCATGCGATCGACTCACATTTGCTAGGATCATATCAAAGTTTTAGATGAAGTGAGTTGCACAACAGTCAAAGTTACCATAGTTACTGAAGTGTGTGACGGCACTCACTTCATTGGGGATGATAATGGTGGTCGCTGAAAAGAGAAAAACTCTTTACAAGAAGGTTATAGAGTGTTTTCACATGACGTCACGGCGGCCATGTTGGTGTCACAAAACAAAGAAATGGCGGCCATGTTGGTGTCCCAAACTAAACCTCTGGGAATTGGACTCTATTTTTATGCAAATACCTTCTTTTGTTTCAGTAAACCAATATGGACGGTAGTCACGTGAATGAAAACACTCTATATTGATGGTTTGCATGTGACGTCATGACGGCCATGTTGGTGTACAGGAACAATAAGATTTTCTTATTCCATTTTTATTTTACAAATTCTTTTGTTTTATGCACCAATATGGCGGCAATGCAAACCACCTATTGGAAATAGCACGAGATTGAATCAGTTTAATTTCGAGTTTTGGATAGCTCTTGGTCACCTTTCAATCCACCTACCAGGATGAAATAAAACATATTGGCTATGGCTTTGCTGAGATCTTATAGGAATAGACATAATAGACTCTTCCCTGGGCCGGGACGATACTTCACGAAAGAGGTAGTAAAGGACGTTTAAATTTATGTGACAGAAAAGGGCACAAGAAATGTTTCAATTTGTACTTTTCAAAGCCACAATTTTAAAAATTTCGTCTTTGAAAATGAAAACAATGATCTCAAGTTTGATTTGACGGCCGGCTTGAGAGGAAGTGTTCTCTCATGTAACCTTTCTTGATAGTTAATGTATGACACAACTGGTGTTTGACATATTAATATTTCAGACTTATTTTTTTTAAAAAAAAGTATTAATTAAATATTGATAAGTTTTAAATTAAGGACGTTCGCGCTAATTGTTTATGCGCATCTTTAGGGCGCAAGTAACGCACACGCCACGCAATGTCACGCGCAATTCATGGTTGACGATACACGGAGGTAAACACACATGTCAGCCGATTTGACAGCATTAAAAAGGGGAAAAGGGGGAAATTCATTTCCGTTGCACAGTTTTAAAAAGGAAAACTCGACGTGAAACGATTAGACGGGTTAATGTTGCAACAAAAAGCAGCAAAAAGTCCAAGAAAAGGCGTTGATACGGTCCTGCAGGTATTTCGCGCCAATAGATTTATATATTTACATGACTCTCGATATAACAAAGTAATTGAAATGCAATACTTTATGTAGTCTATTCGTCAAACGAAGTCACCTTTAAGCTTTTTAAAGTTTTGATAGTAAACGAGAAAGTCTTACCTTACAAGAGAGCAATTTTATTGATCACCAATCCCGTGTACAATCCCAATCAATCTCCACATACCCATTCTAGGTAAATAAATAAGCTTACTTCTCACATTTTCGCCTCGCTAACGGCTATAGATGCATTTTCTTGGCATTGGCTAAACAGCTGTATAAGTTTTAAAGGTAGAACAACAATAAACAACTTAAACGATCAGAGTTTTGACAGCCCACACGAACGAAAACATTGACTCGAGCAATCATTGTAAGCTGTGCATGATGGGATAGATATCCCTGTTTAGGTTCCAGTGCTTCTCTGACCTGTCACGCAAAAACGTGATTTTGGAATCTGCCACCACAGCGGCTAGCTTGTCTTCATTATAACTCTCTTAGATGTCTGGTGACCCCCACTTTTTTTTTAATTGATCACTTTCTTTATCGATTGTCTACGTTTTAGAGAAAAATGAAAAAAATCTATGGGGCAGAAGTTTGATTATTTTCTATTTTTCTGTCCACGCGCCATCGAATTAAACTCTTTTTTGTCTGTGTGACGATCGCGAATGTCCTCTTTAAGGGCTACATTTAATTACAAGGATGACACCAGTTGGACTAATTTACGAAACATATACGCTTAGATAAAATTTGACTAAAATAGTTTGTCTCCAGTTACTCATGTTGAATATTTTAAACTTAAAACTGTGGAGATCATTTTGAGTTACGAAGGCCCAATTTTTCAAAATCAGGGTATTTTTCCAGCGCTGTATCTCTGAAACAAAGTCGGTGACCCCCAATTTTTTTTGCATTTCTGACATCAATAACTTATTAGCTGACCATACATAAAGTATGAAAAAAATCTGCAGGGCAGAACTTTTTCGCGCGAACGTCCTTAAATTTCTTCAGTACGCAATTGTCTTCAAAATAGGGTAGTGTTTACCTTCCGATTTCCAAGGCCGCCCGGTTTATTTTTAAACAGGACAATGAACGCGAATTCATTTTGTACTGCCTCAAATCAACAAAAATAGCATCAGAGAAAAGTTACGCTTTCATTTGAAACGTCGTACGTGAACATTTTGAGATCATATAATAAACACCACAGGAAAAGCTTCAATATGAGTAGCTTGTCAGCCACAATTGGAGTTTGAGGATCTATTTAGGAAGGAAAGTGTTAATATTTCAGTCATCGCCAACAGCGCTTTTAAAGAAAGTCAAGTCATCGAATTTTCTAGAGTTCCTAAATGACAGCAAGAATTCATAAATTTGTAATAAGCACATTGTGCTCCAATCAGTAACAAAAGAAGTTTTCCTAAGCTTTAATCTCCATACCGACGATATTATTTCCTTGTTCCATAAAACAAAGCAAAGACAGCGCCCCACTGCAGAAACAAATCTCGCAAGCCAAGAACGATTTCAGAAACCGATCAAAGGAATGTGCAGCAATGAACACGATATTTCTCGTTTTTGTTGCTTCTGTTTCGGCACAGTGTATAGAAGAGAAAAAATACGAACGGATCGATTTAGACAAAAGGCTTATGCAACAGAATTCATGTTTACAGGGACACGTTCGTGCAGAACACACTTCGCTCAACATTTTCGCCTGCTTCTTGAGATGTGTCGATAACTGCCAGTGTTTATCGTTCAACTTTAACAGCAACGTGGCAAAGTGCGAACTGAATGAAGCGGCTTCATACACAAACCCGGGGTCCGTTAAACCAAAAAATGCGTGGACTTACACTGAAATGACTCGAAGCTACATAGCCGAGGTAGGTTTACATTTCACTACTTTTGAATATGCCGAAAAGAACAGATAAAAAAAAGATACTAGTCGAAGAATTTAAAATTTTCTGATTAGCCGCTGCAACTAAGCCTGACCAAAAGGGTATTAAAACAAGAAACTCTTAAAATTTTCATAACAGGTCCAAAGCAGCGTTATACAATTATTAATGGCACACCGTAAACTTTGTCCAGTCCACTAGCTTTTACCTAGAATAAATTATACATAAAGAAAAACTTTAGTTGCTTTTGTAATTTTTTTTATACAAATTGTGCTGTCTGTAGCATAGTGTCAAGATTCTCCACAAAAAACATTGTGCTAATAACCAATTCGAACACAAGAGTGCAGCATTTTTGAAATAAGAAACTGTAATAGAAAATGGAGTTTTGGAGAAATCATCATTTGAAATTCGAGTTCTGTAAACTCCTTTGAATGTGGCGAGTTTTAACAAACGTCTTTGAAAGCCTTACAATCCTGTTTGTATTAGTCGATCTAACACGGCTGTCCAATTAATCAAACCACGTATTCAACAAAGCTTTTCTTGTAATATCTTAAGGGTCATGTGTTTTATTTGGAATACACGTTTGAAAAGAAATTATCTTTTCAGCCAATGAAAGAGAACTGTTTACGCAACATCTGTCATAATGGATGCTGTCAATCATCTCCATGCGAAAATGGTGGTACCTGTCGTGAAGTATGTAACGTGAAAGCGAGGAGATTCGTGTGCGCATGTCCAACTGGTTATTCCGGTCACAGGTGTCACAAACCACTCCGCTCGTGTCACGACATTTTAACGTCTGGACGCCACAACAATGGAATTTACACAATACGTAACGCTACAAACGGAACTCTGAACGTTTATTGCCATTTCGATGCGGAACCCGGAGCGGCTTGGACCCTAGTACAGAGCTACACACTGGAAAAGCGTCAAAATTCTTCAGGAAATGACAGTTTTAGCAGAAAGTCTTTGTCTCATGATTTTGCCGTCAATGAAACTTCTCTTGGTGACTGGTCAAGTTATCGTCTGTCCCGGGCTAATATGCAGCTCATCCGATCCCAGTCCACTCAATGGCGCGCAACGTGCAATTTTCCAACTGTTGGCGTTGATTTTCGAGATTACGCTAGAGCCTCAATTGTTGATGTTGATGTCATGAAACCGGACGGGACTGGCAACTGCAGGCGTTTCGAGTTCATTAATATCAGAGGCAATCAGTGCATCAATTGCACCGCCTTTGAAGCTTTGTCCTGGAGTAAAGCGCTAATGGTCAATGATCCGAACCTATGATCACAGATCAGAGCTGTGTGATTTAGATGGCAAATCTAACGCAGGAAAACCGTTTGATAGAAATTTTGGCTATTACCGACCTAACGCTAACAAAGCCTTTCGTTGTTCTGCGACAAAGAAGTCAACCACCCAATACTGGTTTGGAAAAATATGAAATTTAACTATTCCAGGAAGAAGTTTGAGTATTTTGTATCGCAATAGAGCCATGTTCTCGTAACAAAAACCCTACTAATTTGGCAGGAAAGACATACTAGTTTTCAGGTTGCAGCTTCAAAAATTGTTTTATTTTCTTTATTTATTTATTTACTCATTAGCTTTGTCAGGAGCCCAGTAATGAGCTCCTGGCTTTGTCCAATAGACATCGCAAGAATGTAATGACATAACAGAAACTGAAAGTAACAGTAAATACATGGACAGGGATACCCCAACAGCCAATTACAGCCTAAGGCCAATTACTGCGGACCCGGGCTAAAACTTTAAGACGGACGAATTTACATCATGCAAAAAAACTTAGCGATAAATAAGAGATAATACTTAGTAACAGCACGTGATATTTGTAGCAATGCTTCTGGCTGCATTGCAGTTTGGGCAGATAGATTTCCACGTTTTCGGTGTTTCAGGGACATAATTTACAGAAAGAGCAGTGAAAAAATACTGAAGTTAAGCGTTACGAAAAGAGACAAGATCAGACGTTTCAGTCTTAAAACTTATCAGATTCAAGTTCAGATAAGATCAGAAGAGACAAGATCAGAAGTTTTCATGATTTCTTCAATGTTGCTACAGGGAGGCCCTAACCCAGAAAGTATCATTGAACGTATAATACTGTCTTGTTTTCAAAGTTTAAGAGAATTAATACAAGGAAGTAATGCATCACGATATACACCAAATTCTCTTTCTTCGCAAAAACTGGTTTCATGATTACTACGTATTGTTAAGGAAAAGTTCACTTCCCCCAGGAGGTATATTGCACCTATTGTATTCCATTTTCTGAAAATGTAAAGGCAATTGTATTGTAATGCTAAAAATCTAAAGGGGAAATTGCAACAATGAACCAACGCACCACGATAACAGCTTTTTCGCTAGCTTCCCTGCTGGGAAGGAACAAGTTGCCGGGATGATTAATAGTAATCGTTAATACGGACACTCGTTATTATGGACAGTTTTCTTGGTCGCGCTCCATAAATTTTCCTTAAAATTTACCCACTTAATAAGGACACTCTGTAATAAGGACACTTTTGCTGGTCCCAACGATGTCCGTAATCCGTAATAACGGGATTTGACTATATGATCATGAAGATTGATATTGTATACGAAACTTTTAAGAAATGATAACATTCCCCAACACAAAAAAGGTAATGGCAATCGTCTTATTGTTTTGGTATCCTTTTTAAAAGTTAGTAAGGCTTTTTAAATTATTTTTAAGTTGGAATAAAAAGATATAGATAGTTTTTTCTTAAAATCAAATTATTTACGATTTGAGTTGATTTGATTTTACGTTAGTTTTCAAAGCGTATTACGAAGTCGAGAGGATTTATTAAAATTTAACAGGTATGAATGGCTCTAATTCCACCCAAGTAAAGTTTCAAGAATAATCTTGCAGTTTCCTGTAAAGCGCAAATTTTAATATGGTTTTTTATTTTAAAATTTTTATTTCAATTTCAATTTCAAAAAAAGCACCAGAAAAAGGTTTGGACGTTCACAATTTGGATTGACATTTCAATTTTTTTTCAGCCTACTTTGACTATCTTAGATGTATTTTAAGTACTGAATAATTTTTAAGGATAGAGGGCCACTAGTTTATCAGAAATTCTGTTGTGTTACCTTCTTTAAGTTTTTACTTACTTACTTGCTTAATTTTTTTTAAACACCTCTAATGTCTGATGTTCTTTATCTCTGTACCGAGAATGTTTGCAAATTTTCGGCTTCTGGCCTGGCGTTAACCCCCTGGTCGTGGCTTTCTCAAAATCTAATTGCTAAGTCATTCAACGCCTGTGTATTGAACGTAGCTATTGATAGTTGTGAACGTGTTATGGCGAACCTTGTGAGGCAGGATCGGAGAAGTTGAAATCGTAGCTCTCTGTGCTACATGAGCCCAATCGCCCAAACCCAGTTTTTTACATCACAGATTGATGAGGCTAATGAAGGAAACGTGCCTCTTATTTGCGACAATTTGGGCATTGACTAATGGAGTACACTCTGCTTTCCTCTTTTGAGTTTTCTTACAGGTTATATATCATTGTTACAGTTGAAGTTCTATGTTATAAACGAAAATAAACGCCTCTTTCTAACAAGTGCCTCTTGTCTAATAAACGCCTCCCAAAATCGTGAAACATTTAATAGACTCCTTGGGCGTTAATTAGGTCATCTACGAGGGGTATTACAATAATCTAAACGTCTGTTAATAAAAGCGAGAAGTAAAGTTATAAGGCCATTTTTTTGATCCAGAAACTACTATTACGTCAGACATTATGAAGATAAAAAAGCTATTGTTGAACAACAATACAATACAGTGGGCGATAGCATCGATAAGTTTGAATCAAACCAGTGCACGAACCCATGCAAAGTCCTTACAAAAGGCACAGAAAACTAAACAGTTTACGACGGGCATAAAGTTGCTGTTTAGAACCAGTAATTAAGAATTCTGTCCATTCATCGTTACTCTTTAACTTTTTCTGAAGCATCCATGTCCTCAGATCACGCATACGGTTCTCTATAGCTGACTGGAGTGTCTTCGCAACTGAGAAAAGTGAGCAAGACCTTGAACCAATAAGGACTCGAAGCAAATGCAAGCAAATAGCTTCAAGCGCGGGACAACACGTGGGAACAAGTCACAATTAGTTTCACACTGCAGCTAAAACTGAATTCATGCTAATTGGCTCCAGACAAAAATTGAGTACTTTGTCGAACCCACTTGAGCTCTCGATTGATAATGTTCCGATAGAACACGTTTCCTCTGTTAAATCGCTTGGAATATTTATTGATGAAAATTTACGGTGGCAAACACACATTGATAAATTGTCTAAAAAGGTCGCCCCCGGAATAGGAGCAATTAAAAAGAATTAGACCTTTTGTCCCTCCACCTACTCTTCATTATATATACAACGCACTAATTCAATCTCATTTTGATTATTGCAATCTTGTCTGGGGTAACTGTGGCAAAACATTATTTGACAGGCTACAGAAGCTTCAGAGCCGTGCCGCTCGCGTTTTAACCTTTTCTAGCTATGATGCTGACGCTAACCGTTTAATTAGACAACTCGATTGGAAAGACTTGAGCACTCAATTTCAAATACAGAGAGCCTTAATGGTATGCAAGTCTTTAAATGGTCTTGTTCCCGAACATTTATCCTCTAAATTTGTTAAACGAAATGAAACGCGTTACTCCCTGAGGTACTCTGTTAACAAACTATTTGTCCCGTTTCCGCGAACTAATTTCATGAAAAACAGCTTTACTTATAGCGGAGCAGTTCTCTGGAACAGCCTGCCGTGTGATGTGAGAGAAGCTTAATCTCTAAGTCAATTTAAAAGATAAGTTAATGTTCATTTTTAATGTTACAATACTAGTATACACGGCATTCATGAAAAACAGGCTTTAGTTAGATTAGTTGTAGTTAGGTTTTGAATTTTGTTGAGGATAGTTAGGTTATTTCTAATTTTTATACTCCTGATGGATTTTACAGTGTTTAAATAAAGGTTATTCTATTCTATTCTTCTATTCTAATGTTTGGTTTTATTAACAGGGTTGATAAGGTAATTTGTCTACCGTAAAGAGATTCGAGTACCGATGTTTTGAGCGTTAGCCCTTCGTCAGAGCGAATCCGAAGGCGAATGGTTTTGGTTTGCGTTCAAAGTGGTCGGCAGATCTGGGCAGAGCGAAATAAAGCCAAACCAAATAATATTCCAACCGAGTTATTTTCGACGCGTAATTGAAAGAATTGTAAACTTAAGGTACAAGGCAAGACATGTGTAACATAGCAACTGACGGATCATTCAACTTGCCCAAAATGGGAGCAATGGCGTTTGAGATTTTTTGCAGCCGCGTTGGACAGACACGTGTAGGAAATAAATAAACACGCTATTGTACGCTTTATAAACAAAAACTGTTTTCCCAGGGTTATAAGTTGACAATCAATTATTTTTTTTCGCAATATCTTTGAATACAAATATCACGTTAATCATTTCCCAGTCACTGGAATCCTATACTTTTATATTTGTATTCATTCTCAAGTGTTGCACGGAAAGACCTATCTGAATAAAGAAAATAATTTAAAGTCGATGAATTAAAGGCCAGAATAATTTCTCCAAAATGCATCCAATTTGTTGGTATATTCGAATAACAATTCCAAATTTTTGCACCGATGAAATATCTCCAAGGAGATCAGTTGTGCCATAACTTTTAATTTAGTATAACTGAGCAAGTTGAGTTGAAAAATAAACCCCATATGCGTTTTTCGCCTTAGTTTTCCTCTATGCGTTGAATCACAGTCAAAATAAATTTCATATTACAAAGCATATTAAGGCATTAATTTGTTTGCAAGTATGTTTAGTTCTTTGTCATTTTCAAGCTTTTAATATGTGACTGTACACCCGTGTCTTGCATTTTGCTTCGCAATTGTTCGTTGATAAACAATTTTCATATTTGGAGCTAACTGTATGTCCTTACTATTTCTTCGAAGTGGGACGTTTTATAATTCTAAATTTGTGTTATTTCACAATATCAAAGAGACCTACCTCTAAAACTCAAAACAGCAAAGGGATCATGATCACTTTTCCCTTTGAAGTCGACGTCTGGAAGATTCTTAGCGCTGTGAACGACAACTTTAAGCGACATTTTTGCATCACAGTGGAGTTACTCTCAATAATGTAACCTTTTCAAGCCCATTCTAGTATTTGACTCTTTCATGGCTGGCGTCTTCACACGGTAAACAAATCAAGTTAGCAAACTCGAGTTGGCATGTGTGAACGTTGCATCAACAGTTGGCCAACAGGTTTGCCACTAATCGAACGTATCTCTTTCCTCGCCAACTTGCTTCCTTTGGCAAACGCATGTTTGACGTGTGAACGACTGTCAAACGCGAGTTGTTTGCATATAACCAATCAAATTGTCGCGCTCTCTTCACGTGATCTTAGATCATTTGTGACGAACTGTGCAAGATGGCGGCTGAAAACGAGAAACTATTTGCGTTCAAGTTCATCGATGAAATTCAAAATAATTTCGCCAACTTTTCTTTATTTTGTTTCCGTCGATGAAGAATAGAACATACTTTTTTCAAGCAGGAAGCTGCAATTGATCTTACATGCCACTACGACACGACGGTCGTCGATGAGACGTCGTGTTTTTATCTTTTAATTTGATTTATTATGTTAGTTAAGATTTGACTGCGAAAGCAAGAATTTATTTTGCCAACTCGAGTTCGTCAAATTGTGTTTGCCGTGTGAAGGCACCTTTAGGTTTGGAGAAACATTCTCTTGAGCGCACGTACAGCCGAGCTCAGCTTAGCATTTTATGAATGTTTTGTTAACCTATTAACCTTACATCAGTTGAGTCATGTATATGGCTCTCGAGTAAGGTAATTTAAATAATGACTGATACACCTGTTAACTAATTCTCTTACTCAGAACGTGATCTCGCGTGATGTTTTGCTCATTATTCAAGTAGTTCGATTCCAACTTGTGCTGATATTTCAGGATTAGCATTCTCGCTCGCAGAAGGAATTTACGTTTCTTCAAAGCTAAAAAATAAGACGCTTAAATTATGTAAAATGGTTTATTAAAATGAGTCAAACGCACGAAAGAAAAGTAGTTATTATGTACTGAAAATAAATTATTTTTCCGTGATCAATGTTTACCTTTATTAACAGCTGAGCAAGCGAAGCGGCAAATGGCTATACGGCTAATTATACAGGAAGACATTTGTTTGTAAACAATTCTTTAAAGAAAACCTTTACTCTTAAAATAAATTGATTTTCAACTGTTGAAAATATCTTCTCATTTAAATCATTTTTCGGTGTCAGAAAAAAACGTGATTTTACTATCGTCTACAATATTTTCGTTTTAAAATTTCACGCGCGTCGTCATTTTGGATAAAATGTATTTTCCATGTGTTCAAATTGATTTGTAATTCCAAGATCGAGCAATAGACGATTTAATGGACATTAATGTTTTTCTCGGTCATTTTATAGTTAGAAAATATTCCACGAGCGCGTGTTGGATATGAGATGATAGATAGCCGACGAGGTGCGTAGCGCCGAGTAAGCTATAACATATATCATATCATATCCAACAAGCGCGAGTGGAATAATTGTTTTATTAAAAACATCCAAGAAATATTGCAAGATCTTGCTGATTTTGCTTTGCAAGAACAACCAGAAAACAATTTAATGGTCGCTATTAATCGGGCATGGTATAATGGCTCATATACCATGGCCGCTAAGGCAACCAAAACCTCGTAATTGCATTATACAATGGTCACGTTTTTAATAATGGCCGATTTGTGATGGCTGCTAAGCCAATCAAAACTCAGGAATGGCTTTGTCCAATAATCCTCTTTTTTAATATTAGGATGAGAGAGAGGTAAGGTTGTGTAAAGCGAAACTATCAAAACGAGGCGAGGAAGTTTATTCGCAGTGAAAAAGAATCAAGGAACCAGATCACCACCCTTGGTGGACCTTTGATGATCCGACAGAGATTCTCGTGTACGACTAGTAACCTCATTTACAAGCAAGCGGACCTGCCCGTGGCTAAACATTTCTGCTCTCCCGGACACACAACAGGAGACATGATGGTGTCCGTGGTACGAACAGGCTTCCGTAACATCATGGAATGACGCCATCCGGGGGGCCGTCTAATACTTACATGCCGAACTCTACAACCCGGCGGCATGAACGTGAATTTCAATTTCGTTTAAATTCCTGCTGCGCACGCTGTGAGCGACATTAGGCTGTTTTAGCAACCGGAACGGGAACGTCATCTGAGGAAGTGAGAGTGCGCGGAATGGTCTGGACACGAGTCTATGGGTATTTTTGATGCGCGCTCCTCGCGCGCGCCGTCGTCAACTCAGTGTTTCCCGTTCTGTTGCTAAATCAGTGTATTTGAATATCGCAACGCGTGTTTTACTTAACGACCAATGTCACCGATGAAGGGACAGTAGTAACGAAACGTCTGAGACTCGCAAGGAAATTTTTCAGCGCCTAGTGAAAAACCAAATTTACTCGTCACTTTTATCATGGCGCTACACAGTTTTAAACATAATTTGATTCTATAAAGGAACCGCTTTGTTCGGCAGTCTGGAGCTGGTTCACCAATGAAACGTTCCTTAAATATTGTTAAGGAAAATAAAATAAGCGGTATGCTCAGGCATAACAATTTCATAAAATCGAATCAAGACGGTTTTCGTGAAAAACAAAACGAAAAAAAAAAAAAAGGAAAAACAAAGAAAAAAAACAAACCACAACTACAGTACCAACAACAAAAGCCACACTTACCAGGTTTGGAGTTAATCTTTCGTCAATGTCGTTGCCATCGGTGTTTCCAGATTGTGTCGATTGTGACAAGCATCTGACATCTTTATTCAGTCAACCGCTAGTGGAGTTTCACTTTCGTGGTTAATTTTATGCACACTTATCTTTGTTTGGCAAATCTCAGACGAGCGTTTTCCCGCTGCAGAATTTGCTCTTGCCACGTCTAGTTCGCTCTAAAACTTTTACTACATAACTGGATTTTCTGACACTATTCAAGTCAAATGGCGTCTCGAATAGGTTTGGTTTTTAGTTGTTTTTTTAGAAGGAGCGGTAATGTTGCAGTGGCGAGCGGGTACTAGCCTCCATCCAATGTGGCGCGGGTTTCAAAGGGGGACTCAGCATCGATCATGCATATGGGGACCGCGTCTGTTGTTGGTTCTTACTTTGAGAGGCTTTACTTCGGGTATTTCGATATTTCCCCTCCTCAAAAACCAACGTTTCCAAATTTCAATTTGATCCGAAAACAGAGGTTCACAGATTTGAGAGTCGTTCAGTAGACTATTAAGTGTCACCCCAGCTCAAAAAAGTCAATTTCTGTATTTACTTATGTGAAAATAGGTTTTGGTCTGAAAATCTGTATCAATTTAGGGCTTTTTCCACAAAGGGGCACATATTTTGGTGTGAAACTAGTTAAGGATTTCAAGAGGCGGTTTGCACACCCCCACCATTTTTTGTAATCCGGCGCTTTCCTTAACCTGGGGGTAAAGTATTCTTCGGTTTTCGTTTACCGAGGCAAATGCGGTTGGACGGGATTCAGGTTTACCAAGATAAACCATCTGAACTGACATGTCTTTGTGGTTTGTGTTGTTATTGAACGAAGCACCATGATTGATTCACGTACCTCGGGCATCCAAAAACCCAATTACCATGGTAAATTGTCATGGCTCTTCTTGTGATCTTGAAAATATATCTTCTTGCACGTAACTGTGGTAATTTAACAAGGGGGAAGAACAGTCATTCACACATACACAACTCAAAGGTATTTTTCACGGTGAAGAAGAGCTTTTACAGTCCTGAGAACTATTGTGTATTTGACTAATTCAATCCGTCGATTTGATTGGTCATGGATAGTATTACCTGTATTGACCTAACACCGAGGGCAATTGAGGAGGTCCATGATCAGTTTAAGTTGCAACACGATCAACATCTATTTTCTCACCACTTAAAACTTGTCAAGTCATGCTAATTATAAGAGAAAACAAATCAACCAAATGTCCACCAAATGCCTCAATTTCCAACAGACTGATGAAAATTCGAAAAGGGAAGAAATCTCACTTTAATTAACGGTAAGGATATCATCAGATAACTTATCAAATTTGCACACGAAGATTTTTGTTTTTGTGCCGTGTTTAGAAAGAAGTCTCAAGAAACGGAGGGCAGTGAAAACGCACTTAATTAAAGGGTCTGAACACAAACGAATGTTGCGTCATTACATTTTACTGAATTTTATTAACCCTATACTAACCCTTTACAGCATCGTATGCTTAACAGTAACACACGAGTAACAAATTGTCTAGGAATTTTAGCATTATCCTAGGAAATTTTATAGTGAATTTATGTTTTACTAAAATATGTTTTGCCGAAAGTTTGACTTCACCATACTTCACCTGGAGTGTGCATGCGTAGAGTCCTAGTTAATTGAGAAAAACTCTGAAACGATATACCTAAGAAACTGCGACAACATGCAATGCAAGAGATCATCGTGTATGCGTTGAGGTTCCTTTTGAGTACACCTTCGATCAAATACGATTTTCATAGTTCGTACTAGACACGAACAATTCCTAAGCACTTGTATCCAAATTGCACTAAATTTTATTTCTTTCGCGTCGACACAAATTTTAAAAGTCGAACAGACACAAAAAAAAATTATTTTTAACTTCCCTTCCAAAGTGAGGGAGGTGTGCAGCTTTTCATAGCAAAAATCATGGATATTGTTTTTAATTTTTCTTTCTATCATTTTAAGGTAATTCAGTAACCGACAGAATCGTCCAATTTGAATTTAAGGACAAAAATAGCTCTCTCTAACTTCTTGAATTAAAAAAATTTAACGACTTTACCAAACATTTAATTGAGACTTTAAGTAAAGGAACGACTAGGCCCGTATGATTGTTCCACCGCGCCCCACCAGTACAATTGTTAAACCATTCTTAAACGCCGAATATCTTCTTGACGGTGTAGCCCTGCAATAAAATAGAATCGTATTGGTTGGTATCGTGCATTGGCAAATCGTTTTTTATTATTTGTTCTACGTACGAGGTCAAGAGGGACGGCATTTCAGTGAATTAACTTCTTTTCTCTGTAGTTCGATTGTTTGGTGCATGAAATGTTGCTAATTAGAGAATTGACACCATTTCTTAATGTTCAATCGGACTCAATTTGAGTGTGACCTTTTGGCAATAAATAGTCTGAACCACTTAATTTCTCCATAAATGGAGATGAAATAAAAATATCTGCGGTCTTGAGAAACTGTGGCTAAATTGTCACGTGATGCAAGTGACGGTTGTTGTTTTTCCGAGCGAGTGCACGAGCACGAATCTGGAAAAATCATCGCTTTATAAGTGTTTTTCGAGCCATTTTCCTCTGCAGAAGCCCCCATTCTGGCATCATTAAGCTGGAAAGTGGGTAGAGGCAAGCCTCTGAAAGAAAACAGAGGTGAGAGGTGGTTTCATGCGGACTGAGTCGCCAAACATGCCCACGAGTGAACAATTAGCAAGGAACCGCACAACGAAAATGCTGCAGGTATACGCAGGATCTGTAAAAGATCTAATCAGCCAAAATATAAATGACGAGTGAAGCTGTCTCTCTGGCCGTTTTGTGGATGGATACCAGGACCTACCAAGGCAATTTGGGCGAGTTTGGGGAAGTATAATATTCAATGAATTTGAAATTTTGCTGGTAGTACTGGGTGGCTCGACACTCATAAAAAAACTATGAAATGGAAAGGGCAGGAGTTGTACGCTCGCGCTATGGCTGAATTACCCAGAATTCTTTTCGGGCGTGAACAAGGCAACGTGAGATACGCAAGACTGGGTCTGATAAAATGGCTGAAGTATAGCCCTCAGAAAGCGTTGAGAGGAAAACTTCCAGTCAGATACCAAGGTCTGACGTTGAGGTTTGCTGTAAATGTAGACTTTTCATTTTTGAGCAAATGATATGGATTAAAAATTGACGATAAATAAGTGTAATTTTTGGTGTTGTTATTTGGCCGAAAAACTGGCATTTTGGGCTTTGTTGCCAAACGAACGGTGATTTGCAGCGAAAATCGGGAGGTGTAGTCGGTTTGCTGGGTGTGATGATGGCAATACACATCAGCTGGTGTCATTCACACATCATGACGTTGTAGCTTAAGTTAAACAAGAAGCAATTCAAAGAAGCAAGAACGGTGTCTTCGACGCAAATATGCGTTGTTAGGATCCAAAGGGTTAATGCACCGCACAGAAAATGATGTTGGCTGTACATTTTAACACAATATCTTCCGAACACAGCCAATCGGCATATAGAAACCATATTTGTTTGCGAAATTCGTCCCCGTAGTAATATCATTGTGTGTGCTAGGTTGAAGTTTTAAGAACTTTTCTGCGCTTTTGAAGAGCGCTTTTAGGGTTTTCGTACGCTACGAATTATGGGTAAATTTACCAGTCGCCAATTTTTTTCGGTACAGTGGATTGGTTCGTGTGAATTAGCCTGTGCTGTTGTTTGATGTTGTCTTGTTCTTTTGGACAACCCATCACGACTACTTACCGGCATAGCGTACACGAATAGGACAACGAGCAGAGCGATGATGATTATGATGAGGAGGATAAGAAGGATCCATTTGTATCGCCTCCAGATAATGTAACGGAGAGTCTTGAATGGAGACGTGAACCACAAGAAAGAGGTAGCTGGACGGCTGGGGAGAAAAGACGAAGCGTTAACTTTCATAAATCAATTTTTTGTTTAATGTAACCCCTTCCTGGGAGATCTTGAAAGACCTCTTCCTCAGAGAGCAAACCTCTTTATCACAGATCTTGATCATGCAAGACACATGCAAATATCACACCATTTTTTTTTATGGCAATGCCGTCTGGATTATGGGTCGACGACAAGTGTTTTTTCTTCACGTTATATGTAAGGCCCAGTTGAAACGTCGACCTTTACATGTGCTGAAACTACTGTAAATAAGAAAGAGCTTTCGTTTTTGCGAATTTGCATTAGCCTCGGCACATGTAAAGTTAGACGTTTGAACCGAGGCTTATTACGTGATCAGAAGTGAGAAGGCGATGGCTGCCGTCATTAATCCATTTTTTTTTGTTATTACCCACCCTGATATAGTACCTGATATAAATGAAAAGGTTAGATCACATGTACACACTGGGGTAAAGTCCCCTACTCGTTTTGAACAATGATATGGTTTCTTCAACACCAAGTACCCAAAATGCACCCTCCTACACCAAAGATCTTCCTCATCTACTGTACAAGCGGTTCATGTAAGGTGATGGCTGAGCTGACCTAAATCCTTAGATTGGACTTTTTCCCGGTACTTACTTCGGTTCCGCTAGCACTGGGTGCTGATTAGGATCCTCTCGTCCCTGACCCGCTGGTTTAGAGGCCGCCTCGTATCCAGCAAGGATCTCAATGGTCATCTCAACTTTGCCCTGCGGCCAAAACATGTCCAAATGAATATACTAATCACAAACTGCTTTTCCTTGAAATGTCACTAATCACTATTTCCCTACAGTTAATTTGTGTTTTCCGATCTAATCATTACAATCAAGGCCGGCACTAGAAGGAAAGGAAAGGAAAGTGGGTGTTACACTCTTAATTATAAGAACTTTTTGAGGCTGAAATTGGCCAAAAAAACAGTGCTAGTGTCAAGCGCACGCCCAGGCGCGCAAAGATTAAGGGACAACGTCTTAAAAATCATGTTTAAAAAGTGTTTCGTGTATCATCACCTTTAAACTTTACCAATTTCATTGGCACACCATAAATGATGTAGCTTATCAGTCATCCTACCTGAACTTCTGGCGCACCAGGTTTGTAACACGCCCACCAACCTTGCGTGCTCTTTTGGGCAAACAAGTCAAGGGTCTTTCCATTAAGACCAGGATCTTTCTTTGGGTTACCACAGTGGTCAGAGTCTGCACAAGGCTTCGCCAACTCATTCAAATCCAGCTCCAACTGACCTGTGTGGAAGTAGGTTGCAAATTAAAATCCATTATCTTGGTAATAATTGCTGGTCTTGATCAATTCGATAAAATACGAGTTTGGGAGACATGTTTAACTGAAGAAATGTAGAAAAGGGCGAGTTGAACTCAAGTTGAGTTGACTTTCTTCCTAAACAAGAACAACCTGTAATTTTACGAATAAAATTTTCTAGTTTCTCTTTACGTGGCAAAATAGTGTACAGTCAAGAAAGGGGAGTGCATAAAGATTAATGGCCTGTTGTGAGTTTTCTTCTTCTTTTCAGAAAAATGCCTGAATACAGTTGTAACTGTACTAAAGATAACCCAACTATTTCACATTTATTTTGCCTCTAAATTAATGTTTAGCTTCCGGGAATTATCCAGCTACTTAGACCACAATTTAGCACGCGATTGTGAAATATATCACAAACTTGGTAAAGAGAAAAACCCATGCCCTTCCCGGCGTACACCAGTCGAATGCCCTAACCACTGAGTTACTGGGAGACTGGTGGCAAGCAAGGTCATTTACAGAAAATATTCATTCATTTGGGTCAATAGTGGTTTCATTAAGGTGAAAATAATTACAACAAAAACATTAATTTATTATAAGAGAAAACACTTTTTACAATGTTAGTTACCCACAATTAGCTAGGGCTATTCGAGGTGGGTAGCATTGATAGTTGTTTACATGCTCGTAAGGAAAAGAAAATTAACAACACAAAATAGATTTATTACACGGAATGCCTGCAGGGCAGGCCGTGTCTAGGTTTGGGTCGGGTATCTTTTTTTTTTCTTCGTCGTAGTCAGAAATCGCCAAATTAATTTATGCATTAAAATATGTCCTCCCCTGGTAGGAATGTATTGTTCTGATTGTCTTCAACAAAAGCAGGCCAATCAAGATCTATTATTCGGGCACATATCACGAGAGAGGGGACCCACTCATCCCTTCCTGTGTGACGTCAAATCATTATTTGATTTATTCATTAAACCTTAATTAAATTCTACCCTCTCCCAGAAGGGATTTATTGTCCTGATTGTCTTGAAAAAAAAAAAAAACCCCAGCCCAATCGAAATCTATAATCGGCGCGTATATCACGAGGGAGGGGACTCACTTATCTCTACCTGTGTGACGTCAAATCAAGTGATCATTTCGAAAAGTTGACATTCATTTTCAGGAAATGCATGTTTATTTAAGCAAAAAGAACACACGAACATAAACAAAATCATACCTATGAAGTCGTCACTGGAGAAGGTGTCATTCTCCCAGATCTGCACTTTTAGTTTCGGTGTTGCTTTCTCCTCTGTCTCATCCAGGCTCCAAAAATGTTCCTAGCCAAGGTAATTTAAACTCTCAGAAACACTGATAGGAACAACTGTGATGGTAGATTTTCTATGACAGGCAGCTAGGCAAATTGCAATTGCCTTTGATTTATGAAGGTATGTGTAGTCTTCAACTCTTTTTATATGTGATTTTTTTTTACCTTTCATGATGTTAACATACTTCTTAATTTTTAGCTTGTCAAACACTTATATCGTGAGCAAGTTGCTCTGGAGACTGGAAAACCACTCCCTATGTATTTGACATTAAATACACTCGATTGCAAAAACGTTGACACCTAAAAAGCATTAACCGTGAACGATGAGACCCAATGGCTTTATGGGTATAAGTGTACTAAACCTATTTGCATAATATTCTATTCTCGTGCGACAATTGATGACCAAAATTAGTTACACGTGGTGAATGATGGAAAGTGTCCAAGTTGGCCAGCAAGGGCCAATTTGAGTGATATACAATTCGCGATTTGCCTATGTTCAAATCAGTCAATGAATTTAAGCAATTTTTGGTAGAAAATGTTTCGGAAGAATTAAGTCAGCACTGTATTTTTTATTGTAAAGAATGAGAATGGTAAATTATTGATTATGGAAGTGAGGTTATTGTTTAACCACTACCCACAAATCCGTTGGGTCTCATCGTTCACGGTTTATACTTTTTAGGTGTCAACGTTTTTGCAATCGAGTGTATATTATCTTATCTAATTTATCTTATCTTATCTTTAAAGTTGTGGAGGATTTAATTTTTACTACTTTACCTTTTTCTTGACGACCACCTTCTTCTCAATTGGTAGGTAATCAAAAGGAAACACCATTCGCCAGTTGAAGTTGCCATCACCATCCAAAGACCTGTTAACGGTAACGGGAAAATAGGAGAATGACGTCGTTGTTTACGTTCTACCTCTTAGCATACATCGAACATTATTATTATTCCACACATTGTAACACTGTCTAAATATGGTCATGGTGCAATGAATATTCATCGCCTGTGGTCAACAGATGTCCTGCGATATACGTTATTTCGTGTCTCGGGGAGAAAAGGGCAAAATAAAGATCGTCTACAGCTTTTCTGCGATAACAACGTGCCTTAGTGTTAATGTAATGAATAATAAAACAATTATCCTGCTCAATCTTTCGGACTATCCCCTGATTTTAGCCAACTCGGCAAACGGTCTCGTCGACTAAGTATCAGGCGATATTCCGCGCGAAAAAATGGACAGCATAAACTAAACGAGCATGTAACAGTGGAAATGTTTAAAATGTTCGCCGCTTTGGTAAAATAAATTCCTGGAAAAAAATACGTTATGCATTGTTTGTTAGATTCTGTTTAAATCAAAGTTTGATGCTCTACAAACTTCTATAAGTGGATCTTTGCCTGCATGTTTAGCCTCATTAGCAATTTTGGCTCTGAAAAGTTGAGCATGATTAGCTAAATATTTTTTGGAGAAATGAACTTTAAAATATCAGGGTTTTACAAAGAGTGTATGTGGCTGAGTGGCAGCCCTTTGTAAATTTCACAGTTTCACATATATCGCGCTGATATTCACCCTTGCGAAAACTATTACCTGTAATGAACATCAGTCTTTTCTTTGTCGTCCACAACATCGATCCACCTAGAAGAGAAGCAGATTCAGGAATGTGATTTTTTACATAACTGTTTGGAGATATTTCAGAAGCAAAACAAAACAAAACAAGCAAGCAAAAAGAGGTATTAGATAAAAACTTCTCCGGATACCATCAGTAATCTTCCACATGCTTTGAAACAAATAAGCAAACCAAAAACAAACAAACAAATAAACAAAATTAAAAATAAAAACAAAAACAAGAACAAAACAAGGGAAAAGTAAAAAACAAACAAACAAACAAAAGTCAAATACACGCACATAACACACACACACAAAAAGGAAAAACAACAACAACAAACAAACAAACAAAAAAACAAAGGGTGAAGGGCTTCTTTTGCTTTACCTCATTCACGTTTCGGTACTCACAGAAGGGACCATTTTTCACGACTATTTAAACTGTCCGCTTAATCAGAAAAAAATACAGGTTTGAACGTTTCAGTAGGGGATTTTATTGCCCACTATTAAAAAGCGAAGGAAGAAAACCTACGCTTTGACATAAATGTCGCTCATCATCTCTCCTGTAATAGATTCCTCCTCTAGGACCACATCTGTAGTGTTCCAGACGATAACTCGCAACTCATGTCTAAATGGACAAAGACAAAATCAAAACTACTTACTAGACTAATCAAATGTTTTTTTCTCTTTTCAATTATAGTTCGTTATCCTGTCACACAGTAAGCGGATTATTTTTTTTGAAAGGTGACTTTACACTTCTCCCAGTTTTTATGTGCATCTCTTCCAAACTGCAAAACATCTTTCCTGGGAAAAATTTACTTTCATTTTTTACTCTGACTAATTTACCAAAGTTTTGTGAATTCCAAATTAATTTTAAATGAAGGCATCAGAGTAAACGAAAAACCAAGGTAAATAAATATTTGAATTCATGATCTTATGTGGATCACTGAAGCAGATCTTGAAACCCTCGGCTTTGAAATGATCTAGGATTTTTCAAATTTTAGATGACGTGCACAAATGAAGACTTGCACTCATAAAACAGGATTGAATGGAATGAGTTGACATTTGCTTTGGACATTGCCGTTTTGAAGGTAAGTTATTTACTTACTTAACGGGCTTTCGTTCTTCGATGACAACGGGTTGTTTAGGGCTTCCGTCTTCTTTGGGAAAGATGTCGACCCACAGCTGAATTTTTCCCTGAAATGGCAAGTAAGGGTAATGAATAAAGAAAAGTAGAGTAAATATTTAAGGGCAATAAAATACTTATTCCTTCGTGAATTTTAAAGGATTGAATTAATGTACTGATGTATATAAAACGTTTTATTATTATTGTCATCATTGTTATTTATTTATTTATTTATTTATTTATTTAACTTTTTTAGCAAACAGAAAGAACGGTGTTTTTTCCTTAGCAAGACCAACCGAAGAACTGTTTTTTGTTCGAGTTGAGCACATCTTTTTAATTCCTTTATTTACGAACACAAAAACAGTCCATGTTTTAAATAATTTTCAAATAACTTGTTTTACCTGTTCTATATCTGGTTGAACCGGACTGTACAGGGATCTTGTTTCCACGTGCTCCGGTACCAAGCCGAACGTGTGGAGAATGTGTAGAGCCAGACGTTCATGGGCAGGTCCTACTTCCTTCTGTGGGGGAGTTCCTTCCTCTGCAAAGGGTGGAAAAGAATTGATAATAATATCAGCACGTTTACTGGGCGTACTTACTGCTATCAAAAGACATTCCTCTTCTATGCATTGAACAGTCAATGCACAAAAACGTGAAAACCCGTTAATTCGGCTGCCAGGTAGCTATTTCGGCATGATCGTATAACGAATTTATTATGTGAAATGGTTATTTTCACTGGACCCTGATAACCTGCAGCTGCACTGTTTTTTTTTTAGGATGAGAACATTGTTCTGTTGTTCCTTCTTTTGTCCTCTCGACCAACCATGTAAGACGCTGCAAACGGTGCTGGTTGCCTCCTTGTGTTATAAAAAGGGATCAGGCATTGTTAAAGGCATTGGCGTAATTAAAAGAAAATGCTACAAATTTGTATTAAGACTTGAGAGCCTTATGAATCCGGCCCTGGGCCTGGTCCTCCCAAACTGTGGTCGTGCGAAGTGAGCGAGATGTCGCTAAAATAAGACGGGGTCATTCGAGTTCTGGAGGGACGGCTCGAGCCACCTATTCTGAAGATCAGGGGGCCCGGTTGTTCAAAGCCCGATTAAGCTAATCCTGGGTTAACCTGAACTTTGATTCGAGTATATTTACTAATCCGTAAAGTTTGGTCGAAAAGATTTTTGTCCCTTAGTTTTACCTTAGACTTTTCTTTACAATTAACTTAAGATGAGCCCTTTAAATCATCTTTAATGAGTAAGATGAAAACCTCGGTTAACTTTTAATCGTGGATTAGCGTTAATCGGCTTTCGAAAAACCCGGCCCAGAGGGCTTGTACTGAATCACGGAGCTACTCAAACAACGATGGTACTGTATACTGACCAAACTGGGCCAAAGTGTATTCTCTGTCAGCTATGACAATCCTGTCGGGATTTTCCTTTTTCCCCTCGAAGAAGGTGAAAGGCTTCATTGTCATCTCACAGTACCTCTCCAGGATACTGAAGGGCTTCTCGCAGTGACGCCAGGCATTGGTTCCGGACCTAACAAACATAGCACAAGTCTTTAACAAAAGCTGGACGTTCATTCACACACACACACAAGGTGTTTATAAGGTTGGTTTCTCATTTGGTACTATTCCACAATTTCCATCAATGGTTTTTTTATAATGGTAATAAAATAAGTTAAATATATTCTGCTTAACGACGTTATTAAAAACACAAACTTTGGTCATTTGCCTATTGGGTCATTTGTCATTTATTGTAAGTGAGGATGTTGAGGCTGGCACATAACCTGTTAGTTTTTAATTTTGATTCACAAAAATACTGTCAATCAGCTTTATCTCAACAGAAGTTCCACTGCCAAAATCTTTTCCAAACTAAAAGAAGATTACATAAGCAGAAACATAACCCCCATAGACATCTCTAGATATTAATTTTCTTTTACCAAAAATCCTTCTATCATATCGCTATCATTACATGTGTTATATTACTTACGTGAAGTAAGTCTTCTGCAAGCCGCATTTTGCGTGAAATCGAGACAACAGCCTCTGTTCCAAGTCAATCACAGTCTCGCCAATCAGATCATCCCGACTCAGGTAGTCATAGTCCATCACTTGAACCGTGAGATCTTTTACTTTAGGAATCTCTGCTTTGAATTCGAACATCCTAAGTAACAAGAAAAGAGAACATTATAGTGTGCACGGACAGGAATTGTGAGCAAAAAAGAAGAAAATTACATTAAGCTTTGAACTTGAGGGAAAAAGGACAAAAAAAAAAGCATTCAAAAGGTATGAAAATTGGCAATCTAAATGACAGTGACGTCATTAGAGGTGATCTAATGTAATTCGTCGTGACGTCATCTGCTGCCAAGGGTCGTTCAACATCGCACTCACTTTCCAAACACTGGGTTGAGTGTGTTCGGTTTGAAATCATCTTGATCATCATATTTCTTCTTTCCAAGAGAGACGATAAGGTACGGATCAGCCTAAAAGAAAATATTTTAGAAAATCGATATCAGTCGACATTAGCTATTAAATATTAATATTTGTGAGTAAAAATAAAACAACATTTTGATTTAACATTCGATCGATGCACGAATGCTCCATCAATGAATCAGTGCAGTATTAATTAGAAAGAAAAAATCGCCTTGTGAAAGGACTTACCAATCCACTGGGATCTTGCGGCTGTAGCTCGCTTGCCTGAAAATAATAATAGTTTTTCGTAACGCTTAATGTTCAAACTTGAGGAGGAATATTGTCTCGCAGGAAGATTTCGAAGGAGACACTAAAAGGTCGTGGGCATAAAATGACCAGTGCAACTCACCATTACAACGTAGACTCGTACGGTGCATTCGATCGCTTCTGTGCTGGGAAGGTTTGTGAACATAGTTTCAGGAAGATCGGTTAGATTGACCTCATCAGGAATAGGATAAATGCGGAACGCTCCCTAACAATAAAACGCAGAAAGAGCTAGAATCAGATGAAAATTTTCCAACACAAAGGCCACAAAATTCTACTGCAACAAAATTATAAAAACGAAACAAAACGATGTCAGGTATTAGAGTCAAAGGGGAAGAAAGCAAGTTGAGTTGTTTGAATTTGTGGAAAGCTCTCATGGAAGCTACCAGCATGCGTTTCCTATGCGAGACTTGCAATCGGCAACCAATTCTGTTGGCTAGTTCAAATTGGATTCCGCTTCTGATTAACCAACGGTGAGACGTTTTCTAGTCTGTTGCATAGCTGCGTATTCTGGGGCCAGGATTTGGGCACAGTAATCGCAACAAGAAGCAACAGCAAACTAAATAGTACCACTATTTTCATTGTAACTTAGGACCGCTTCAAACGTCACACTTTTGCTGTGTCGAATTCAACTCAATTGAGTTCGTAGGAAGTTTGGCAAGAGTTCGACTGGTGATTCAGACACCGAATTTCACCGAATTTCTGGCGTATTAGTCCTTCGCCAAGAAACCGTATTGTATACGTTGGAATGAAAATCAATGCTTGAATCGGGCCTTAAGTGCATTACTGCACGTGTCTTGGTACAGTATCTATTGTTCTGTAAACCAGTGGAGTGGTGTGTTCAAAGTGATTTTTTTATACGCATAATTGACACATGATATAATTTACCGAAAGAAATCGCCTAAGGCAGTTATCATGAGATAAGGTGCTATTTTTGTACCTTGAATTCGCCGACATCGGTGTCGTCATCGTCATCGTCTTTTGACTTGGTTTTGCCGCGACGAAGTGGAAAGGTTGCAATAAAGTCGTTAAAGCCCCTAAATTCGGGCACCTTCTCCAGTTCTTTGTGGTAAATCTAAAGTATAAATGATCGTAATACGATTATTACACTGTCTCGTTGAAAAAAAAAAGACTACTGTCGTTTCTTTAACAGTAACAAAAACAAAGGCAACGTCAACGAGACCAAGAACAGCAGCAAGGACAAAAGCAGCAACAATAACAGCATTATAATAAAAAACAACAACAGAAGTAAAGAAACAACAACAACAACAAAAAAACGAGAAAAAGAACAACAAAGGCAACTGCAATGGTAACATCATCATTATCATCATCATCATCATCATGAACAACAATAGCAGCAGTACCAAAAACAGTAACAACGACAACAACAGCAGGAAAAACGTAAATAAACGCAACAACAACGACAGCACTAACAAAAACTAGCAAAAACCGCAACAAAAACAACAACAACAACAACAACAACAACAACAACAACAACAGCAGGAAAACCATCACTGAATAAAGGCAACAACAACAACAACAACAACAACAACAACAACATCAAAACATATTTTACTTACCTTGAAGGTGTCGTAGCCCTTTGATAAGTATTTCATTGTGTGGTCCTGGAAGTCCGCCTGATCGCTTGATTTTTCGCCAGCCAAAAGTCCAACAAGCTGCAAATATATCAGAGGCGCCACTGAAATAAGTTCTTTGGCTATCAACACCATGTCTTTGCCAAGAGACAAAGAATTTTATATCATTTTCCAAAAGAGTAATCATAACATGATCTTAGTGGCCAAGCCTTAGGGTGGAAACGAGGATGAAGTAGACTGTTTTGATACCAAGCTCAGTGCTTTCATTTGAAAATGAAACTAGTTAGCACAGGAATAATAAAATTTTCATATGAAAAGCAGGGATTTTTGTATCAAGCAAAGTCAACTTCAGCCTCGCTTCTACCCGAAGGCCAGGTCACTGAGCACACAACTGTAAAATGTACTATTCACTGTCAACATAGTTTAATTTAATGGAACTGTTTAAAATGAATATGTTTTACCGTACTAAGGTGAAACCTTTACTTTCATGTAGAATATAAACTTCTAACTTTCATTTCCCCGTATGTGTGGAAAACAATCGAATTGTGCTCCAGATATCAAACGTTGCTGTTTGTTTATTGATCGTTTTCAAAAAGAAAGTTGGATTTTTTTCTTCATGCCTTTATGCTGAAACAGTTAATAAAAAATACAAACCTTTTCTGCTTTAGATGTTCTCCCAGTACCTCTAGCACCAGCCAAGGAAGCAAAGTATTTGGACCACCAGTCAAACCTGTTTCCGTCCTGTTGAATCATAATCATACAAAAGAGTTAACGCGTTTCGACTCTTTAGTTCTTGTTATACTAGTACTATAAATATTATAAGAAGTAGTATCAGCAGCAGTAGCAGTAGAAGTAGTAGTAGAAGTCGGTTATAGTAGAATTTGTTGTAAGGTAACACGTGACAGTACTTATAAAATGATAAACATTTGGCCCTCACAATTAAAAAACAAAACTGTAAACTACAAAAAGATCTTACTACATCCTAAATTTAAAAATGTATAAGAAAATGATAACAATGTCAACAATTGTTAAAAGAGCAGTAAAAAGAGTTTTAAGGATCTTAAAGTCTCCAATCCTTTTTCTCTTCCTCCAATTCTTAGGTTGTTCCAGTCTCTTAACGATCTAATTGTAAACGAGCGGTCTCCTTCTGTATTGCGACGGACGACATCAGAGATTCAACGTACTTAAACGAGTGCTTCTTGTGTGAATCTCCGAGTTTAAAATGGCTTGTTAAAAGGCCATGAAGTTAATGACTAAAAAGTTGCAATATCTGCGAAACTAGAAAGTTGTTATGTATATTATGGTATGCTTAAACAAATTGTAAAGCATGAGTGTCGCAAATCTACACCTCTTTTAGCACCAAAGAATGGTTGATAGCTCCAAGCATGGTTGCGGCTTATGAAAGGACAAAGTTTTCTGCATTTAATGGCACTTACTCGAACATGTCAAAGACGGTGTAACCTTTACGGTTAACAGAAATTTGGCAAAAGTTCTAAAATGGTAAATGCATGCAAGCGCATTGTTCATTGATACAAGTACGCAGGATTTCTACATAATTAATACAAAAAGACACACATACTACAAGAGACCTCGATTACATTGATTATTTAAGTCAATAGTGGAATAGGAACAAGTTTACAAGTTCTTAAGTAAAATGTCGCAGAATACTGGTATGATCGTTAGAACTCCTCATGGAGAGTCCGTGACTGATCCCTTCACGGAGATTGCGTGAGTCATAACGATCTAAGAACTACGTGTGCGTGACGTATGACAAAGTGCATCATGGCGGTTTAATGAACTCGACCTGAAACACATTTTCTGAAGTGATAAGTGCGGATAACATTTACTGCTTACATCGATCTTCTTCTTTTCTCCTTCTTTTCCTTTTCCCTTGCCTTTTGCTTCAGCCGGTGGAGCGGCCTCTACAGCATCAGTTATTTCCGGCCAAATCTTCTTCTCAGGAGGTGCTGAATCAGTTAAATCCACAAGTACTTCTACAGAGTGGACACACACAAAAAAAATCTGTCAGTTGAAACTTGTAGAGAAATTCTCGAATTCAACTTATTGCGACCGGAATATAAAACAAACAAACATATAAACACAAAAAAAAAATAACAACAACTAAACGGCAAGGACTCGCATTACTAAAACAGAATCATCGCCACCATTACCTTCCGCACCATGTCCACAACATTAACATGATATATCACCAAAACAACAACGACAATGGAAATGCCAGCGATATCAATAACAACAAAATGACAATGACAATGAATATCAGTGCTAAGGAGAACTACCACCAGAAACACCACAATAGCAATAGCAACAGCAACAACAATAACAACACAAAAACGACAATTAATAATTTAACTACGGAGAATCACTGTCAATCTCAATCACAAGCAACATCCTTATAAGGTACACAAACAATAATCAGAACAACAACAACAACAACAACAACGTCATTTGAGGACGTGAGAGCTGAGCGCGCGGAATAGTCTGGACGCGATTCTAGTTCGACTATATATGGGTATTCCTGATGCGCGCGACGTTGTCAACTGACGTTCCCATTCTGTTGCTAAATCACTCTATTACTTCCAACAACGCTATCACCACCACAACAAAAGCAATAAAAAAACCCCGGCAGGATTGGAAAGTACAGGACAGACGTGTTTGGTAACGTACCATCTACTTCAGAATCTTCTTGTTTTTGCGATGAAGGTAACTTGCACTTGAACGCTCCGAGAGACTTGACCGAGTGGATACCAACCAATGGTTTGCGTCCAAATGCGCGGTTATCTTTAACCCGGATGTTAATTGGTGGCGAGTACATATCCTCCACGGGTAAATTCTACAGGAAATATAAAGGCAAAGACGGATTGAAAAGTTTATTTTTAGATATTATCTCGCACTGACTAGCAATTACAACTACCTGGTATACAGTCAACTATTGCCAAAGGGAAATTGTACAAAAATATAATCCAATTCATTTACATAGACTCCTAAAAAGGATAATTTATTCTCGAAATTTTACATATTTATTAGCAACATAGCCTAACGCCAAATACTTTCACCTATACCACTCATCGACGTATAAATCCTAGCAGTATGCGGGATGTTTGTTACATGAACCTAGTTTTATGGCCCTACTGGCTCCCACGATTCTCCTGTAGCTCATTGCTTAAGCGTCCCAAATAGTAATCGGAAGGCCATACGTTCGGCTCATGTTCGGATCTTCTTTTTCCGAGTGAGCCTGTGTCGCATAAATCAATTAAATTCTTCCAAGGAGAGGCTGAATTTGTTATTGCAATCCTCAAGGGTTACAATTTTATTAGATGAAAGTAACTAAGCCGCTCTTTCCTACGCTGTAGTTCATTGTTAAATTTTACAACGAAGGATTTTGCAATTTCTCTCTGTTTTGAGCTCTGTAGCTCTTGTGTGTGACAAGCACAGTTATTTATGTAAACAGTATCTTACCAGTATCTGTCTCTCCAGGACTGGTTCAGCAAAATTTGGCGTCTTGCTAGTGTTCTCTATGGTCTGTGAAGGGATGATCGTTCCCATGCATTCAAACTCAATTGAAGGAGACGTCACCTTGGCTAACTGGAATTTCTTCATGTTCCGCACTCCCCAACAAAGAACCTGAAAAAAACGTTCATGTTTTAATACTAGCAAATTCTCCAGCGAAATGTTTGATGGACAAAAAACTGTACAAACATTCATCGTAAATGAAAATTCGCCCAAAACATGGGTTTCTAAAGGTTCCATCACCGATGGAACTACGTACGACACAACATATAGTGGTCAGCAACGATTTTTTGTTCAGTGGGTTAGTTCTCTAAGGTTGCGTTCAAGTGACCGTATTAAGGAATACGAATGAGTGGAATAGCTGTTGAATTTATCTTTTTAGGAAATGTGGGAAGAGATTTCTGCAAACATTTGATGTAATAGATCAAACACGAGGCCTCCGATTTCCAAACACCGAGAAGTAGGTTGGAAAAAAGAGGCGCAGCCGAGTTTTTTTTTAAAACCAACTTCGAGGTGTTTGGAAATTGGAGGAAACACTCTTTCGCGTGTTTTATATAGCTTCTCAAACTATTGATAATTCTTGGAGAAATTCGAAACAAAAGTTCACAAAATTTTATGATAATTAAGATCACATTTCCAAACCTCCTTCACGGTAGCAATTTGCTTTGTTTCGGCTTGATGAATTATTAATCAGTTTGAGCAGACTAATTCAAGAGCCGTCTCGTGCTCCAGTAACTCTTAAAGTCTAATATGAGGTATTTCTTGTAAGCGTTGGATGCATTTTTTATTTCCAGAATAGGGTCAATCGAACGCACACTAAAATACCAAAGAAGGCAATAATGTTATAAACTATTTTCGTAATAGCGTGATCAACTAACGCAAAATCCTGCACAGAGAAGTCAGTCATGTGGCCAGTAGGTAATACAGAGGCATGAAAACTGAAAAGAAATACATATTACTATGTTTTGGGGAACCAATTAGTTCTTAAAGGACGGTAGTTACTAGTCTCACTACAGGAGTTAGTACATACCTCGACTGCAGTTCTCTGAACCACAGGTCTCACTATGCTGCGTACAGGATACACGTCTCCGCGCTTGCCGGGTGGGTGGGGAAGCTTAGCTCCTTCGTCCTATCAAAACAAAAATAAACCTTATTTTTTTTCTAAATCATCTCAAGTAATCAAATTAACTTAAACAAGCACGACGCAAAACGTACATGTGGTTTTCAATATATACCACGCGATGTACGATGCACGTTGCACAACGCACGAAATGTGGTACACAATAAGCGTTGCACGACACACGAGATTCGGCACACGATGGACGAGGCACGATGCATGATACTTGATGTATGATGCAAATGCATGATGCACGAGACTTAAATACACCATGCAGCACAAAATTCTATTAGTACGCAATGCTAAGCCAAAAGAAGTCAATTTTTAAGTTACTCACCAAAAACAGTTCGGCCTCAACTAGGATCTCGCCGCCATCTTGATCACCACGCATAACCTTCTGCCACAGTAGTTTAGCTTCAGGGGCTTCAACTCCCTTCAGGCGAACTTTAGGATAAAATACACAGCGGCCGAGGAAATCATCTTTTCCCTACAATTGTGGAGGTTGGAAAAAAAATTTGAGAAATCAAAGATTTGAAGTAAATCATTGTTTCAAGTACCATACAACGTTCTTTTGTTCTCTTTGGAAAAGTCTAAAGATTAAGATGCCCTGAATTAAAAACGGTTAAACAAATCCTGGGTTTGATGAAGAAAAAATTCATTTTCTTATTATCAACAAGCATTTGTTCACTTTCAAACGTTTTTACTTGTTAAACATACCATGCCCGTATCATGATCAAACAGCTCCACGACCACACTGGGTGGATTTCGCTTGATGTTCGCCGGATCTTCACTGATCTCCAAATTTGCAAATATCAGAGTTTGATCCCATGTGGGGCAGGGTGTCTGGGGGAGGATTTTCGTGACTTGACTCTGGTTTGCAAAAGAAACTCTGGCATAAGGATCTGAAAATACAAGAATACAGAACGTTAGTCTGTCTGGCGTGGTTGTCCAAACAGAAAAAAACTCCTCGTGTTTAGGAAACAATGCTTAGGAGTTTAACTTATAAGTCCTAACCTTGAATTTAGTGGTCATTCCAGTTTTTCTATGGATCAGCTCGAGAGTTCGACATGCAAGTCCCAGTACCGATTATGCATAGTAACCAACAAAGGGAAAACAAAAATCCACTCGACACTTACCGTTCATGCCGCTTTCATCTTTGGCGATAAGATCACGTGCCTGGTAGATATAGGCCCATAGCTGATACTTGTGAGGCTCTTAAATGAAAAACAAGTTCATATCATCGAATTACGGCATGTTGATATTTATTAAAAACTAGATCATTGGATAATACAATTCCAGCCTTTTGATTGGCTTAGCCGCCATGCCCGAGAAATTAAATCATGTTCTGGTCGTTCATGCAAATTGAAATCAGAAAGATCTAGCAACATTTCTTGATTATTTTTAATGAACCACCGTACCGATAAAGAAGGCGGGTCTACATTTTACCACAATATCGTGCGAACCTAACACAGCCAAAGGGCACATAGAAATTCGTGCCCGTACTAACAATATTTTTTACTAGATTTGAAGTTTTTTGAATTTTTCTGTGCGTTTTGATGAGTGATTGTAGGGTCTTCGTATGCTATGAATCATGGCAATCAGTGGATTTTACCACTCTAGCCTCTTAATGAGGCCTAGTAACTCGGAAATAGCCTATTACGTAGGACGAAATACCACGTCACTTACTTTTGAAGGAGACAAACATCCTGGGAGACAAACAGAGGGCACTTTCCTTGTCCTGAAGTGATATCAATAACGACAAATTAACAATCAGATTACGAGCTTGAGATATTTACCAGGTTATGACTGGCGAGTGGTGAAGAGAAACCAACATCATAATGCCGGTATACTGGTTTGACAAATGCATTAAAAACTGCCACGCACTTCAACGCACATCTGCATTGCAAGGAAGAAGCGTCTGGTTGTCTCGTGTTAATAGAAATATTTGCTCTTCGAAAAATTCCAGGGCTACTGTCATTATTTTTCTTAGTATACATATATGGAAAATTTATTGTACCCAAGACTTTTTGTTCCTTTTTTCTACCTTACGTCTGGTACACACACGGTAACAACAGAGTTGGATATCAAAAATGTCTTTGTCTTGTATTGCATATTGCATGGAGTTTGTTACCTTGCTCTTAAGCTGCACTCTTAAAATCGGTGGAAGTTTACATGAAAACCCATCGATCTCTCCAGATATTGGAACCATCTTCAACAACCATCGTCGTCTTCGACAGAAATCCATTTTCTTCTCTTTGGCGTGGAACTTCATGTTAAACAACGGCGCGTATCCCCATCCTTCCGCGAGCAACTTCTGCATATGATCCTGCTTCTTCGTTGCTTTCTGATCCACCAGTTCCCTGTTTCGCACAAGTCGTCTCCTTCTACACATGTGGTAAGCCTTCACCACTGGTCCGTAAACGCCGTAAGAAGGATTAACAGCATACTCCCAGCCTAAAGACGAGAGATAGTGTTCTCAAGTTTATTAATGACGCAAACGTAAGGAAGTTTTTTAAAATTACTCTGGCCAATCACAACAGGCGCGAACAGCGTAATGAACCAATCAGAACTCGAAACAATACATATAATCCCGTGAAACGCGGGAAAACTCGTGCGAGCAGGTCACGATTGGTTTTGGTTTCATTAGTTATCGTTGAGAAAGTGGCACGAGTTTTGTTAACCAATCAGGGAGCATAGAAAAGAAAAACCAAAGAAAACACGAATTTCTTTCGACACTCAATTGAAAACCACTCTAACTACAAAGAGAAACCATACAACGAGCTAATAGGTAAGGAACCCGAGTCAAGTGAACCCGTTAATGTGTTGCCCTACCAACTAAGTAACGCTCAAGTGACGGCGTAATAAAAACATCATTTCTTGTCAGTTCCTCAGGCTGCCGTTCTGTCACAGAATGAGCAACAAAAAGCGGAAACAACACCGGGGACCCCTCCATTTGAACATCCACGAGGATTCGCCAACGTTCGTACAAATGTAACGAGAAAAGGTGAAAAGAGAGAAGATAAACTTCACCCTCATGGATATATAAACTGTGATGTAACAAACCTTCCGCGTCACATGCTCTGTTCGTGTCTGTTTCCCACTCCTGTGTCTTCCACGCCCATCCAGGAGGCGGCTGCTGCGTGGCTGGTGATGGGACATCCTCCCCATTCTGTCGCACAGTGAGAAAAATAAAACAAAATTAAGCGAAAGTCCTGTGGTGGGAGTTAGGACAGCCATTGGGAAAGTAAGATTTGGGAGTTGCTTTAGTTCATGTCAGGTTTCTCAGTTTAACAATAGGTTGATGGTATTGCCGCCATGTTGGTGCCAAAACAAAAGAAAATTTGCTCACATAGTTTGCATAAAAATGGAAGTTCATTTCCAGAGGAGAAAAATCTTATTGTTCCTAACCACCAACATCATCATCCAGATTTACATCTACAAATACAAGCAAAGCTAAAGAGAAGTGTTGCCTTACCGGGTCAGTCCAGTTTTGCTCTGCGGGTTTGAAGTCTCCACCGGGAAAGCTTCGGGATTGATTCTCGAACACTTCAACCAAGAATTCTTTGTGCCCTTCATCAGGATCGTGGAACAAACTAAACGGAAAAAAATAGAGAGAGAGAGAGACAAGCACCTCAGGAAAACAGCAAACATTCTACCACTACAGAAGTCCCCAGGTGCTCTTATAATGATCGTACAAACTGCCTCATATAGGGAAAAAACGTCCAGTCCATTTAAATTAGACTATTTTTCTGGCGATTCTTGGGCGATCTTTAGCAATTTGAAGTTTACTTGTTTACGATTTAGTTCTGTCTTGATATGTTCGTGTATATTTGTCGTAATTAATTTATCATCGAGGTAAACGCTGTTTTTTTCAGCTAACTTTGCGCTAACGGGCGTCACCTTTGCTTCTGAACGTTCGGTGATTGCCTGGTTTTTTTTGTTTGAAGACGAAAACAAGAAATGCTAACTCTACTCCATATTGCCTATACAATACAGTCAAAGTAATTAATCAAAATATAGAGTAGCTCAGTACAAAGAGATACCTTAGTTCTGGTTTCTTTTGCCAGCCGCCTTCAAATTTCCATCCTTCTGGTGGGAGAAATTTGTCTTGAGGTAGCTCCAACTGTCCAAGAGAAAGAAGAAACGAAAAATACAAGAAATGAAACAAAGAAAAAAGTGCAAGACGCCTAGATTGAACTGCAGCAGGCAAACAGTGTACTTTTCGATTTAGCGCCCATAAGGCTAACTGTGAAGTTTTTCTGAATTCCCTTCAAATGAACAAGTTTTACTGAATCTTCACCGTGTTCTTTTGTTTAAGTTCCTTTCATTGGTCCTGTTCTATATGAGATCTTCGACCGACATTTTTCATCTTTTTCATATCCTTATGTCAAAATAGAACAAGTGCTCTGTCCCAAATGAGCAACACCCTCTCCATGAAACTCCACTCACTTAAGCTCTTAAGCACCCCGGATGCAAAATCGAATTAACTTACATCTCCAGAGGCATCAGAAAAATGAGCGCGTGTTAGTTTATTGTGGGTCCACTTGCTGATGATCTTCACTTCATTTTCGTACTGAAAAAGTAAATAGAATACAAAGAAATCAGGCAATTATCAAGAAACTGTTATAGCTATTTATAAGAAGCTACTCGTTGATATTGAGAAAATTGGTGTCTCAAGGTAAATTTTCTGTAATCACTAAATAAAATACCCCCCATTTTCCCTCTAGCCGAGCAACTCCCGAGGACAGTATTCGGTTGACAAGTGGCTAACAAGCGCCATTTTAGCCGTCTTCGTAAGCTCCCAATCCCAGACAAAAAGTGTCAGTATAGTGGAATGAGAACAGTAAAGAATGGTCTGTAAAATAAACAAAAACAACAACAAAAAAAAACAATAAATAAATAAATAAAAATAAAAAAATTAAAAAAATAACTAAAAGGAAAAGAAGAAAGAAACATAGCCCATACAGAATATCAAATATTCTGAACAAAATACGGTTACATTTCTGGTATCCCTTTAATTCTTCTATTAATATGTCGTGTCATAAGAATACCCATGAGGTACTAATATTTGGTGTGAGTTTTGGGGTTTTGAGTTCCAATGCTTGAGTTAAGAAAATAAATCAGGCAAACTCAAACACACAAAAAAAAAACAAACAAACAAACAAAAAACAAAAACAGCGATACTAATAACAACAAAATGCTTTGCATCTCACCGTTTCAGCAAAGACGCAGAAGTCTCCTTCAGTCTTGGGTCGGCCAGTCCAGTACTGCTGTTGTTTTTCAAGTCCTAACCACATCTCCACGCGCAATTTGGCGGGAATTTCTGGATGCTCTTTGATGTCCTGTCCCTTCTTGCCAGGATACTAGCGGAAGTAAAAAAACAATTGAAGAGTAAATAAGGGGTAGATTGATGCATAATGGACTTTGCAAAGGGTTTCACAGAGTAAACTTTGATAGGTCAAAATGGTCGGTAACAGGCAACAGGGAGAGAAAGAGGCGATAAGGGCATGCAATAAGAAGTAGGGGGGGGGGGAGGGGAGAATAGGGACATGTTCCTAAGAGGGCGTTCGAATTTTCAACTGCTTTATAATTATGCAGGTGGGGACGTTTAGTGATTACCCTCAGCCTTGCCTTTTTATCAGCCCTACAAAAATTCCGGCGGACTACAATTCGCTACACGTGTACCTTCAACTGCAGTTCGATGGTTTTCCCACAGAACTTTCCACAGGCGACTTCAGTCTCTGAGAAGAGAAGCAGATGGGCTGGCATTCTGTAGTAGGCGATTCGCTTATCACCACTGATCATCCAGATAATCACATCAGGCATGCTTACTTGAGGCTGGGGAAAATATAATAAATATCACGAGACATGGTTGTAATTCAGAGCGGTTGTTTTTGAAAGTGCTACATGTCGTGATACATATAGTCGAAAGGCACATCTCTTGATGAATACCCGAAGTAAGGGTTAGAGAAACGTTGTGATCTACATCAAAAGCAATAAGAGAACTATCACTGGAAACTAAACAATCATTAATTGTTCATTGCACCCTAGGATGTGTGGAAAGCTGGGTGGGTGGGTGGGGGTTAGAGGGGTTAACTTAACTCAAGTTACTTTTAAGTGGGAAAAGCATTTTTCTGTAATCATTTGCTGATAACGAAAAGCAGCGTGTTTGTATGAGAATATGTTCTCCATCTACAGCAACAAAACGAGCCTATTAAACGATCGCATTACCTGCCAAGGAGCAGAGCAATATTTGGGACGCATGATACAAAATTACTGCCTCCGCTGAACATCTTTATAGATTCAACTCTATCGTTACTTGGGGCGAAGGCAGTCTGGATATTTACCTCGATAGCAAGATCCTCAATTCGCTGTGCGAAGCTTTCAAGCTCTCTCAGCATCTCGGTGATTTCTACCTCGTCTTTCTCTTCGCCTTCCAATGGCGGTTCCAACTTCCACTGCAGAGCGCCAATGTCTTCCAACAAGAAGTTCTACAATAATAATAATAATAATAATAATAATAATAATAATAATAATAATAATAATAATAATAATAATAATAATAATAATAATAATAATAATAATAATAATTGAATGAATAAATGAATGAATGAATGAATGAATGAATGAATGAATAAATACAATTGTGTCATTACGAATGAATGAAGAAATAAATACAATTGTGTCATTACTTCCAATGACTTCGTTTCAATGTGGGTATGTGTCCCTTCCATGGCAATTTATTCTAATAACCAAATCACTGGAAGGAATACTTACAAATTCATCAATTCTCATTTGTTGTAACTTTGCATCCAAACGATTTCTTTTGCCAGGAAGCTTGGGGAGTTCTTGTTGAAAGCGAGATAATTCGGTCCTGTAAACAAAAATTTAAACAATTGTTATTAATTAAAAAAAAAACAAAACAACAAAAAAAAAATTTGTTTACAAAAATAGTATATTCAATGTCGACAACAAACTTTGATTCATTAGATGCAGCTCAATAGCTCAATATGGTTTCAACTTTTGAGTCTTTAAAACAGGAAGTTCCGGTATAAAAGGGGCCTGGCCTGGCCATTATCACACACATATGTCTTTTTCTACGACCCTTACCGATACAATTAGCTCAGTTTTCAGAACAATCCCTGTTAAGCAAATTAGGACTTGATATTTTATATTGTTGTGGTGATATTATGAAATTTTGAGGAATATTTTTTTCAGAGAACGCTCCAGTCAACAACTTGCCACTGACTGAACGGCGTCTAAATTTGCATCTCACGCCCACAAAGGTGTGAAATGAAGGAGGGGTTTGCCCTTTGATAGCGGAACGTCTTGTTTAAGGATGAAATTCCAATTCAAATGAAAGCTTTCAATTAGATACAGTGGTTTGAAACCAGAAGATCATGTTTTCCTTACAATAAACAGGATGTTACCTGCAGTCTCTGACAAGATTATCGAACACCGAAGACAACATATCTTTCAATTTTGGATCATCGCTGACTTCTGACAGCTCAGCAGCTTGCTTTAGTCGGGTAAGAGCTTCTCGCTAAATTGACACATTAAAAGAAAACGTCATTTAATTCGTGAACAAACTATTCCTATTCTCAGGTAAAGAGAAAGCGTTTCAAAAGTACGTAAATATCGCGGTTTTAACCAAGAATAGATTGGAGTTCAAAAGAAACACAAACAAAGAGCAATTTGTAACTCAAAGGGGATCTTTCGGTCAACCCATTTTTCCATGGAATTCAGCCATTTTTAGTTTTTCTTAGTGGGCGAGCGGGTGGAATTCTGTGGTAAATCATGCAATCTGATTGGCTCTAACAGCGGGCGGAATCTTGCCCACGAACCCGGGCGGATTTATTGTGTGATTTGTTGCAAGACCTGGGTTCCGTTTCTCTAAAGTCCCGGTAACTAACCGGGCCCGGGACTTTCCATTCTCGTCCCCAGAGCCGCTTGGTCCTCTTAGCCGCTGGAGGCTGGGCACTAGGACCAAGTGGCTCTGGGGACACAGAATTGCGGAAGTCCTAGATTCTAGGACTTCCGGAATTCATGTATGAAGTCTTGAAATGTCATTAAATTTAGTGAGAATAACATGGCGGCTGCTAGAGGCGATAAGTTTATTGAGATACTGGCGAATGTTCTGCGTCTCCTTATTTTGGAATCGATTTCTCTTCGTGAGCAGCTTCCAGGAACGCAATTAGAATTATTGTCGAAAAAAGGAGGGATGTGTCAGGTGTCTCTGCCTTCGACGAAACCTTGATATTCCAGCTTTTGCCCTTTGTTTTGACCCATGGCTTGAGGTCAGTGACTGCATTATTTTGGTCGCATCGCCGTTGAATGTGCTGATACGGGATCAGATATCAAACGTGACAGCATGAAACTACCATCTGCAATGATTCTTTGAGGCGAATCGCTAGACTTCTCTGTATCCCAAATGGAAGGAATATTAAGTGTATTTAAGTTTATTGAAAAAAAAAATAGGCAGGTTTTGGACAGTGGTGATCGAGATTAAGGAAAAGATCAAAGCAGCTGTAGTTGATGAGGCACATCTCATTGCAGAATGGTAACAAGTTTTATTCTTCTTCTTTTCACAATAAACATATAGATACTCTAGAACTATATACTTTGTGATCAGCCTAAATCACACTATACAAACCTGTGAGGGTTAATCTTGTACAATGTTATGCAAATCATTAATGGGAAAATGACTACCATATGTTGGCATTTTTAGGATGGACCTGGCGTTTCGAGGGCTCAATTTATAATAAAGATGGACCATCTAATGGATCATTCAATTATTTGTTTCTATGTTTATTACACCTATTTTAAAATCACTGGTGATCCTTATATAATAACCACTTAAAAAACGGGTTTCTTGAAGCAAATCAATAAATATTAACATTGACAAAAAGAAATGTGATTTCAAAATGGGTGTAATAAATTACTAAATATTGAACTTTGCACTCCACTCAGTTCTATTAACAATTATACTTCTAATAATTTTAATACATGAATGCCAGTAGAAGGATAATCTGTGCCCATACTGTTTTACACAGATGACTGATTATCAGGCAAACTAGTAACACTCCATCTCTAGCATGTATGCCTGCAAATTAACTACCATACAGATTCATCGGGTTGGATTATCCATCTCTGTTATAAATTCACCCATTTTGACTTCAGCACACATTAACTCATTCACTTATTATATTACACATTGACATTTGTGTGTTTAATGTGTCTGTAGCCTTCAAGAGACTTATTTTGAGTTCATTGGGTTCAATGAGTGTTCCAAATATTAGGAAAATTAAAAAATTGTTCTAAAAAAGACAAAATGTTGAATGCAATTTCTATTATGACATAAAATACAATGAATTTTCATATTTTTAGTGACCCTCTTTTCATGCCTCAAAGATAATTCTAACAGTATTAGATTTGAAGGGATGGCAGTGCACATGTAAATTATTTGTGTTGCCCTCTTCCACTTTCAAGTAGGTAATTTCCCAAATTCCGTCACAAACCCCTCCCCCCTCCTGAAAAAAAAAAACAATCAAAAAATGGATGTTGCAAAACTTAATAATATTCATAGGGAAATAATTATTTTTAGACCTGTTCCTAGGTATGCTAAGTGTCATGTTTCCAAATGTACCTATAGTTGAACTGACAGTAACAGCAACAGGAGAAACAAGAGATATAATTTCAAATTCCTTAGAGATGGTGGATCCTGTCATAATATCATTGAAGTGAACTCAAACAGAAAGAACATATTTTACAATGTTGCTAGATACCAACATAAATGAAATAGAGGCCTTCTTGCTGCCTTACATCACAAAGCTAAAGGACTGTAAAGGAGCTGAGAGAGATGCCCCTTACTGTGCTTCATTCCAAGTTAGAAATTTGTGGGGAATGCTCCAGCCATTTGTGATCGTCACTTGGGCGAGAAGCAGTTTGCACCGATAGGCTCGGGAAATTTAGCCATTCAATTGCGTAGAACTGCGAGCTCTTTCACTTTTGTCTCGATCTCAGCCAATGAAAGCTCCTGCGAAGATAGACTCTTTTTCTTTAAAGACTGCAATTCGTAAATGTTTTTTATCTTGTGAAAACAAGGTTGACAGAGTTTTTCAGTTTTAGGAAAATTATCATCGAGCGAAACTTTCCTTCCCGAATAAAAACTCTAAAGACTTTTGTCAACTCCACACCGTGTTTCCTTCACGAAACTATTGACAGAGTGGTTTCTAATTAAAACCCGTTTGATTATAACACCTACAGATGTTTAAAAAATGTGCCAACGGCTTTTTCGGAGAATCTTTAGCGATCTTTTAGCGTTGCATTTCTTTTTTACGCTACTTTTATTTTTCGCGCCAGGCCGCCAGTCGCCCATCCCACGCTCTGTCGTTAACATTTTCACTTCCGTTTTAGATTTCTTTTGTCAGGAACTAGCCAATCAAATCCTGTGTCCCCAGAGCCTCCTTTCCCTCGTGCGAAGGCCCCGCCGGCTAAGAGGGACAGGAGGCTCTGGGGACGAGAATGGGGACTTTCGAGAAACGAGCCCCTCGGCCTTGTTTTCTTGCGGAAAGAAATACAAATGTTAATCACCGGCCGGGAGGTCCGTATCGGGATCAACTGTGCACTCTGTCTTGATTACGGCCCTCGGCCGCGTACTCAACACCTCGGGTACAGTTTTTCCCATTACGAACCTCCCGGCCGGTGAATAACATACATCGTCAAATTAATTTTAGAGGTACCACCAAATTCTGCCGAACTAAACTGAGAAGGATTATATAGGACGCACCACGTCGTAACTCCGCCTTCCCTGATGAGGTAGCACGCATGCTCAGTATGGTGCAACTGGGTATGAACCGAAACCAACCCGTCACTTACCAAACGCTCGGCCATTTTGCTAATGATGTTCACGGGCTCAAGCCTGAAGGCGATATCCTCCCAGGAGCACTCCACGCACACACAAGGCTTATCCTGCCCCCAAGGGAGGTAGTGATAGTGACAGCCGTCATAAACGGAATTGCACGGAGGAGTGTTGCATGGGGCAACTGACTCGTCAAACTTATTTCCACAGTTTCCTGAGAGAAAAAAGTAAGAAGGGGACTATCGGTATAGAGAAAATCTATTCAACGGGTGCTTTGACCTAGAAGTAATTGCGAACGTTTCATACTCTTTTACTCTTTTTCATTTTTTTACAGTCTTCACAGCCAATAACATCACGGTTTACGAACAAACGACCAATATAATCTCGACTTCGTTGACCAATCAGGCTAACAACCTGAGACATATATACCACCTCCTGACGTTCCACAATTCACTTCCGCTCGGGTTGTCAAAACGTCGGTCAAAGTCACCACGAACAGTCCTTCTCAGGACTACACTCACCCGGATGATCATAATTTTAGTACTTATTCCAACTATCTTCGGAAGCTTTCGAAAGAACTCAGTTATCTTCAGAAGCATCGGGGTCATCTTTGGTAACTGAGAAATTTTTGGGGGCAATGTTCTTTAACCTTGGGCATTCGTCGAATTACTGATTGATGATTTTTTTTTGCCAGGGAGCAGACAGCCACAAAATGATTATTTTTTCCTATTTTACTTGGGCGTAAATTCTTGCATTTACTGTTCGAAAACTTACCGATGCTGACTTCAAACTCCACAGGCGAGTCCGTTTCCTTCACCATTAGTGCTTCATAGAAACAAACAAAGAGCTTGTACTTTTCACGTCTCAAGAATGGCTAGAAAGAGAACGGAAGCAAAAATTAGGCAAAAGTACGGTTCGTTTTAGCAAGTGACTTATGAGAGCCCACTGAGCCCGTTCAGACGAAGAGCTAATTATAGGACCTGGTCAACGGCTGATAAGGGTGATGCTTCGCAGTTAGCAGTTCAAGCCACTGTTTGATATTCTCTCACACTTACCTGGGCAGCAATGATGTCCTCATTGGCTAACTGACCGGTCGCTTGCTTGATGTCTTCATTGAGAGTTGTCGCGAGCTCGACAAGAACGCGTCCGCGATAAGCTACACCTTCGCCCTATTAAAAAAAATGCATAATTACTTTAGGGCGACTAGTTTCTTCGATTTTATATTCAACAATAGATAGGCGGTAACCCTTAAGCAAATTTTACTTGTGTGTGAAAACTGAGTGCAATTTCACAGAAGCATAGCCACATCAGACACATAAAGCAATAGGGTAACATTATTTGTGAAACTTGCAGTGCGACAAATATTGCGGTGTAAGTTGCGATTGTTTGATGCGCGCATTATCACCTTCAAAGGAAGAAATCTTTATGTTAAAAAAGTAGAAACGACGTCTACTTTCGGCAACCGGTGATGAAAATTTATTGCGCGTGGAGGTGGTGATACGCGCAGCAAATAACGACGCCACAACTTGCAACGCAACATTTGTTGCGCGACAACTTTTACAAAAATGTTGCCCGTATTACTTGGTGTTTATTTTATCAGAAATGTCAAATATTGATGAAATAGAGATAAATAAGGTAATCTAGCAAAAGAATCCTATATATCGTTATTTAATGGGATTTCTCTTCGCGCTTTGCTATTCGAACAACTCAAGAATACTTACGATTCCCATGTTAAGATCGTCGTGTTCGTCTGGGAGGTTTGTAAATTCTCGGGTTGAACCATAGAAATTGACAAAACAGGGACCGAACTGCGGCAGAAATCCTGTAAATGAAATAATTTGATTTGTTAGTAAAAAGCTAAAACCGATTCCACAAACATGTTACACAGATACATATTCAAAAAACTGGTTATTACAAATATATTCAGCAAACAGTTTTAGTAGATTAACACTTGCTCTTGTCTTTCATAAAAGTAAAAAGAACAGTGATAAAGAAAGCAACAGCAAATGTACTGGTTGACTGCGAATACTGTATCTATTTTCGGTTAGCGTTTTATGACGTTGTGAGCGACAACAAATATTATTGGGATGACTGGCCAGTTTGCAACTGCCGTGAAATATGGTCCTCGTGATGTATGGTAAACAAGTCGATGTTAGCGGCATGGTGTGTAATTACAGGATCGATCAGCATAATCGTTGAATGAACTCACTTCGTAACAGAGATCTAATAACCGGTAACATCGTGATGAAGGAAATCTCAATACTTTAAACAGACCTTCGTCTGATTCTCCTTGTCCAGTGATTGAAGACAAGTTGATGAATGCAGTACCGATACAGTCATCGGAGCTTCCTCGATCCCTGAAGAAGGTAGAAATGTTTTAACCCTTTAAGCCCTAACAGTGATCAGCATTAAATTTCTCCTTGAAATATCGGTGCTTATTCAACCCCTGAGGGCATGAGAACTAACGATATAATCACCCAAGGTGGATTGTCTTGATATTTTAGTAACTTCTCCACAGTACTTTTATAAAAGTATGCGGACAAGATAGGAGAATTTGTTCTTTGATATAAGGGGTTAAAGGGTTAAGTAAAAAACTAATCCAAGACCGCGTTCCTAAAATGACAAAAAAAAACAAGCTTACAACAGAAATCATACTTTAAGCCTAATTTTTACTGAAAAGACCTAGGAAGCTTCAAATACTCAGTTTAAACCATCCTGGACATGCATGGTATCAAGAAATATATTCTTGGTAAAACGAGTCTTCGACAAGTATAGTATTCTATATGTACGATCGACTTACCAGTCAAACATCTGTAACTTCATCCGTTCACACATGGAGGGAAACTGCAATGTTTAATTACAGATAGCGTCAAAGAGCGAAAGAAAATATTGGATTATGTGCAACGTTCAGTTTTATGTTTTATTCTACACTGACTGCACGTGACATAACTGAGGTCAGGTATAGAGTGTTTTCACATAACGTCACGGTGGCCATGTTGGTGTCCCAAAACAAAGAAATGGCGGCCATGTTGGTGTCCCAAACTAAACCTCTGGGAATTGAACTCTATTTTTATGCAAATACTTTCTTTTGTTTCAGTAAACCAATAAGGCCAGTAGTCACGTGAATGAAAACACTCTGTATGTTGACTTATTGCGAATCAATTGAAAGGTAGATTAGTGATTTTATCGTAGGGCAACTGCTTAGCTCAAGGGTTCATTTTACCTTTAGAGGAACCTTGAGAAACGTTTTGAACTCCGGATTGCTGTCATGATATATGATGGCCGTTTTTTGCTTGAAAAATAAAACAAAAAAATGTGAAAAAGAATAACCTTAGCCACATGTAAGGAAAATATTTGCATTGAATTCCACACAAGTCACTGTGTGTATTCGAGAAACTGAACTGAGTGATACTAACAAACTGGTTACCTTCTTTCCACAAAAACTGAATTCCATGTACGGGTCTACGAGGCCTTTCTTTCCTTTCTCTTCCTCTTTCTATTGGAGAAGGAAAAATGAGTTCAATTCATGACGGAATCTTTAGTCGTCCTAGTACACTCCCTTTGAGGCGGGTGTGTGGGGTACTTATCTTTTTTTGTAGGTCACAGGAAATTGAAGTGAAGTACTGAGAACAAACTATTCTTATCGACGTTTTTCAAGACAAAACGAAAGAACATAGGAACGTTGGCTCAACTCATCAACTTGCATTCAACTTGGCCAACTTTTGCCAATGATACCCTAAGGTTTTCATTAATTCAAGCCTAACTTTTGGCTTTTGATGTTGGTTCAAATACTCGATACATATTCAAGGTTCTAGGTAGGTATTTGAAGTAAGATAAAAGGAATTACACATGCAAATTTCCAACAAACTGGGCTTGTATTTTATCCACATGCACATGTAAAATTAAAACACTATTTCTAAAATGCAAACTCATTAAAATTTTCGGGCTCAAGCCGATTTTCGGGTGTTATTGATAACTTGTTTCGCTAACTCTACTCACATCATCATCACTTGAAAAAAAGCTGAAGAATTTCTTGAAGCTCTGTCCGATTCCGCTATCCACTAAAAAGGAAACAACAACAATACAAAGGTTAGCGAAATTCTCCAGCGCAGTCAACGCAGACAATGGAGAGTTTGCGCAACCGAAAGGCAGAAAATAGGATCGCAAAATGTCGAAGCAAGCAAAGTTTGGCAAGGCAATCGAGTAAAGTTCGAAGCAATCTACTGTTTAAATTGCCTTCCTGTCGTTGCGTTTGTGTCGTTAACAACCAGAGATCAAGAGAATACATGAAAATGCAGTAGTCATTTGCCGTCACGTTGGTCAAGCGAGGACATTTTGGCGCCATCTTCCCTCTGGCGTCCTGTCGCGCAAGCTCAGTAATAAAGAAAAAAAAGCGGCCCCTGATTTGGTGCAACAAGGCGTTAAAACAAACCCAAAAGGCTGCTTAAGAAAGTAAACAAGAATCTATAATCAAGGACAAAAGTTTTGAGACAAGTTCTCATTTACGTTATTTCCTTCCCACGTGCGACGGAAACGTTTATGCAGGAATGAAAACTGCACGTCCCCCGACCCCACCCCCTTACAATGTTGAGCCCGTGTACAGATATTACTTAGTGGTCCGTCTTCAACACTGTTTTGTGGAGAGGGGTGGGGCAGTACAATGCGATTGAAAATCGATAGCATGGCTTGTTGGTCAGATGATACTAAATTAAATGTTAATAGCATGCATTGTAACATTCGTGCCAAGCCCTTTTGTTCAGCGTTGTTTAGCTTGAACCATCTAGCAAAGGGAAATTGGATCACAAGACGTTGTTCCATTCCATTGGCTGGCCGATAGAACCCTCGCTTAATATTCTGTCTCTCTCCAAGCCATCTGTGAATGGGAATAACGTGACGTGATCTTTATCAAAGTATAAAGGCATCTAAACTGTACTTTTATTCTTAAAGGTGACGATCTGTTTTCGGCTCAAGTGATCGGGTTTAAATTACTGAGCTACTGAGTTACTGGGCCGGAGTTAAGACCGATAAAATTATTTTCTCTGAGTCGGTAGGGAAAATATCTTACTTTGTGGAAGGTCCTCTGCATGATAGACTTTGAGGGTAAAAACTGCGGACTGCCGTGTCACACCGACCGGCATCAGTAAGTTCCTGAAATAAAGACCAAAAACGCACACTCTCTCAAACTGAGAAATTCAGGAAAACACTTCAATTATATGTTAGTGGGGGTTTCTTCTTGTGCGACACCATGATCATTAGCAAGTAGCTAAATTCCACTCTTCCGCTAATGAGAGGAAGCATGAGGAACATTTATGGAGACAAGGTGGTCTCCAAAATTTTTTTTTTCCTTAGTTAATCTTGTAATCGTAAATTCTATTCTACTTACGATTCGATGTCATCCTCTATGTCTTTGGGTTCAGCTTTCGCTGCAGCCTACAGGTCAAGGAAAAATAAATCCATTTTAATACAGAAATGAAATAGATTGGTAATCAATGATAACAACTGTATTAAAATACGGTGAAATACTTGAACCCTTAGACTTTTTGTTTCTAAAAATGTAATAAAGAAATTTGATGTCATAGTACATGAAATCAAAATTTATACGATACGTACCGGTGGCTGATCTCCGGGTCCAAGAACCATTGCGGTGATTTTTAAGTAACCCTTTGAAAGAATGAAAAAAGGCATCCATGGTAAAAAAGGCATCCATTTGTCAAAATGTTGTTCAAAACGGAAAAACAATGGAACAAATAGACCCCCTCCCCCCCCCCCCCCAAAAAAAAAGAACAAAACGGACACACTGTTATTACGAATAAGAGTTTTAAGACGGTGCCTACTTTTGTCAGTGCGCATACGTTCTGCGCATCTCGAGATACTCGGGTTTCCCATGGGTGGTGCCTGCTAATACAGGGATATCGAGTGTTATAAAACTATGCGGAAAAAGAAGAAATTACCAAGTGTTCTTATTATCGAAAAGAAAAACTGGGCGTTACCATACATTTTTCAACTTGAATTTGAAAAAAAAAAAAAAAAAACTCCCATACATTGCTTTGTATTTTGCTGCTTTTTAGAATAATTGTTGCTTAATTATCTCTAAGAGATGCCCCGCTACACCCTAATTTTCTTTCTGGATTTCAGTAGCAGGTACTAAGATCTGTTTTTTCTGCATAGTCATAAACTGAGCAAAAATCTTTCTGTATTAGGAAGCACCGTCCTTAAATACCGGTAAATAAGACTTGTTGAAAAATAACACCCGCTAGAAGGATTCACTGTCACATACACAAACCGTGGGCGATGTACTTACGGCAGGTGTATCCCCAGCGCGTGATTTCTTGGTTTTTCCTTCCTCCTTAGGAGGAAACAGAACAGAAAAAAACAAAGTTTCGAACTCTCCTCACTAATTAGTATATGAAAAGTAAAAAAAAATTAAATTTGAAATTGATTTATTGAAACGAAGAGCAATTATCAAACCTCATTTTCATCTCTATCCGCAGGAGCTGAGAGTAACACCCACTTGCGCACAAAAGCGTGACCTAAAATACGATAGGAGGTGATGCGTTCAATATGGAGTTTTATTATCATACAGTATATAAATAATTATAAAACAGTAAAACGATTGAATGAATGAACGAACGAACAAACGCATAATGGTCAATTGGCCAAATATTTAAATGAATGGATAAATCGATGAATAAATGAACGGAAGAGAGTGAATGGATGTGTCAGGATGGTTGGATGTATAAACGAATGAATGAAAGAATGAACGAAAAAATGCATGAAACGATGGATGAACGAAAGGAACAGAGGACCGATAGACGGAGGGACGGACGAACGAATGAATGGATATCATATAAATGACCGAGTGAGTGGTTGCAGGAGCTGATGAGATAAGAAAACTCTTACCTTTCATTTCCGAGATACTTCCGATGTCGCACTGTTAATGAAACAGATGCACGTCATTAAAACTACAATCTCGTAATTTGAAAACAGGTTTTATGACTCCGACATTACTTTTGCCCTCTCCCCTCTGCACAGGCTCAAAGGACTTTTTGTGTGGGAGAATCCGCCGAGAAAAGCGACTCTTTCAGCTTACGCGCCTGCACTTACTTCATTTAGCGGATATACATAACACCCCAACGAACCTCTGCGGAGGAGAGAGACTTGCCAGATACGGTTTGTTGCAAACTAAATCCTAACAAAGTGGAAACAAATGGGAGACTACGAAAAAAACCTTCCGCAGTTATACCTTCGTGACTGTCGGCGGGTTCATGGAGTTATCAATTCGAGAATTTCATTCTCTTATCTTGGGAGATTTGCATAGTGTATACAAAGACTAAAACGAATAAACAGACAAACAAACAACAAGAACAAACATGTAACGTACCTCGAAGGAGCCAATGAGAGAATCTGAGCGTAGTTTTCGAGAGTTTAAGACCTGCAGGTAAACAGAGGAGAAATGTGTTGATCTTCGCGCGTAATAACGTGTTTTCCGTCAAGTTAAAAAACCACCTGGAAATTACGGTCTGGAGGAAAATGGAACACATTGTTTTAGTTTGTTTTTAGACCCCTTTTCCTACTAGAAGCGCTATGGAAGGAGGTCATTGTTCCTCAAAAAGGTTTTCCGGCATATAATTCATGGTAAGGTAAGGGTGACTATATGGAGGGTTAGGGTTACGGTCAGGGTTTTGTGGGTGACTATATGGTACCTTAACATGAATTACTTGCCCGGTTTTCCATCCTATATTACCAGTACATCTTATTCAGTTTCGGTTATGATTATCCCTTTCAATCCAACGGAGGGCAGTGTCAACTTCAAACTTTCTTTGCAACAAAATGTCCGTACGAAGTCGTTAGGCTCGTCTTTGTTAATCTTTCGTTCAGTTGCTGACCTCGACTGATCCCTGCTTTCTGACAGACCAAAGACGACGCAATGGAGGAAAGTAAGCTATGACAGATTTGGACTTGGCATCACTTATAGACCAAACTGAACTCCATTCAGTTTTGTTGCCATTATTACTCAACAGAAGAATTACTGACTTACCTCGAGACCAAGAAGATCATCAAACAGCTCAGCTTCAGAGAGGTGGAAGTTAAAGAAAAATGTCTAATCATAAAAAAAAGGGAAACGAAGTTACATTGTTTGTAGTGTTCTCATGTGAGAAGAGCAATTTGGATTCTTCTGAACGGATCTACTAACCTATTTTGAGTCGCGCACTCGCAGTAAGCATCGCAACTAAAACATCATGCAACTCAATACCATAAAAAGACACTAAAGCTGACGTAACGGTTAAGAATATAACCCTTCGATAGCGCCATTGGATTTGATTTGCACATCTGGAATGATTTGTTCAGTAGGAAATTAAATTTACCTTGCATGATTTATTGTAGAAGACAGTTTACCATTCCTGCTTAAAGTATTCGTGTACCTCTCGTTTGTCTAGACCCGGAGAACGTTGTATGATGTTGACTCACCCTGTCAGAGCAGTATGCCTGGTCACCAGTATTGTTTTCAAAAATGTTTTGTAACGTTGTGCGTGTCGCCAAGTCAATATAGATATCTCTAATATGTGATGTGCACAAACCTGATTATAAACCGGTTTGTTTGTTGACCGTTTCACTGATGTCTCTCTCTGCTGACCAGCGACTGTGACTCGAACCACAGGGTGGATATTGTTGCCAGGCAACTGGCGACCTTCTAACACACGAACACGGATCTGGAAGAGAAACATTTAAGGCGTTAATACATTTACTGAAGCCGGTGAGCAAAATATTCTTTTTAACCTTGTCAAGCAGTTGTTTCAATTCGTCTCCTTTCGGTTTTGGATGGGCAATCTCTCATTAATCGAAAATAAGGATTCCGTTTCTTAAAACTTTCTGCAACGTTAATTTTCAGCTAAAGTACCCGAACAGATCAATTTATATAAGCTTACCCAAATATGTCTTTAAAAAGGTACAACACGATCTAGGAACAAAAATTTTTTGCTCTTCTGAAAAAATCGTCAATAAAACTCTTCATTACATCTGTGGACAAGAACCTTTTGTTTTTTCGTGGGCTGCGGGAATTAGGATTAGCGAAGATGAGCTGGTGAGTTATCGGGAATTGTCTGCGAGCCAAATTAGCTGTGTTAAAGGGGAGTAGGGGAGTTGCAAGTTAAGTTAACTGTTAAGACTAGTATACCCAAGGGAGGGATTGGGCGTCAGCAGCAAAGCTCGAAAGCGTTGGAGAGCGAGGCTCTGACCAAAGAAAGTTTTCTGCTAAGAGCAAAACTTGAATAAAACAAGAAATTAAAGATTAGTGTACCTGGAAGTCTTGCACTTTGTTTGACCATTTTCTACCTCCACGACGGGTTCGCGTTCTGAGGGAGAAATGAAAAAAATGAGTGCAAATGCAAACTGTATTTGGGAAATGACCACCCGTGACTCCACTATGGATTCGGAAAAGCCCAGATTGTTTCACACACGAAAGACAGGTACAATGCTTCAGACTGGGTCAGTGAAAACATGAACAAATCAGGTAAGAAATATTCGTTTAGAACAATCTCAGTGGAGGCACAGACGTTTGCTTGTTTGCTTATTTGGTTACTTTAGGCAAACAAGTTGTCAGCACAATAATGTTTACCTAGTTTTCTTCTCCTCTCAAGAGGCTTTTCCATTTAAGAAAGACAAAGAGACAAATATACCGTTGGTAATAATAAAAAAAACACAACTGGCGGATGGCGAACCAGTTAGCTACAAGCGCGGTTGAGAAGATGAACTCGGATCAATCGGGAAACAAATCAAATTAATTAGTGATCAGAGGGGGACTTCGAACGATTCGATACATACCCTAACCATTGAACCGAAGCAACTCCAGTTAGCGGTCAGAGCGGGACTCGAATCTGGGACCTCCGGATTTCAAGTCCGGCGCCCTTCCCACGTGACCACGCTGCTTCATATTAGGGACCACAAGCAACGACTAAAACGATGCCACCAAAAACGAAACCTAAAATTCAAATTCGCATTCTCTTAACTGACTTGCGATAATTCCAACTCAATTGATTTACGTAATGCGGCCGAACTATCCAGGAACACAGTTTGCAGGGGCGGCTTTCAAGTTCAGAAACAGAAAGAAAAATACACCTGGTGTGTTTACGTTCTTCATAAAACCTTGCGTTTGGCTATTTCACGTTGTTGTTCAGCAGTGGACGGCAAAGAAATGTACCACATGTGCCTTTGAACACCGGAGCAGGGACAACGTTTTTCTAATTAAACCTATCGTTTTTCGATGCTCTCTTTTCCGTCGTGGTCGTGATCGACGTCCTCGTCGCCGCTTAAGGTCCCAATTGACACAGCTGTATGATGAAACAAAATGCCTTGTACCTTTTCTTCCTTTTCTTTCTCGGCTGTCCTGGTATTCCAGGCTCCTCTGCCCCTCCTTCTTCGCCCTCTTCTTCTTCCTCATCACCCTCTCCTCCCTCTTCTTCTTCTTCGCCTCCTTCTCCGCCACCTCCACCAGTGTCTCCTTCGCTCCCAGGGGGAGGATCGTATTGCAGCTTCAGATTTAATTTCCCCTGTGACAAAAATAGACAGAAAATAAGATGTATTTTACAGCGGAGCTTTCGCATCAATACGACCGGGTGTTTTCCTTGCTCAATACGCCATTTCCGAGTTGTTTCGAACCTCAGAAAAGTGAGGCTAAGTGCAAAGCTTTTCATATGAAAATAAGTTTTGTTTGCATATGAATGAGAAATAATTTTCATATGAAAAGCTTTGTACTTAGCCTCGCTTTCATAATGAGGTTCATGGCATCTCGGAAATGGCCAATTGGTTTTTAGAACCTCAATCATACATATTATTTAAGGGTGCAAAAACACACCAAGCTAGTGCAAATATAGTTTATTTTCCCTTGTGCAAAAACACACCAAGCTAGTGCAAATATAGTTTATTTTCCCTTGCGCATATCCCAGATTTTGATCTTTATTTAGTTCCTTACCAGTGTTGGATTGTTTTTTCCGTCTACAAGGTTGAATTCTCTTTCAAACTCCTTACTTGAGATCAGTTCTCCAAGAGGCACTTCCACTTTACCAAGAAGTCTTGAGGACAGAAAACGAGGACAAAGGGATGTCAGATTAGGCAGCACAACTTTGACTTCACAAATAACGTTGAAAGATATATATCTACCAACCGCAACAGATTTGTGGAGTAGATCTGATTTTACAGTAGATTTTACTGTAGATCTGAACCCTACTAACTCGAACTCAGTTAAAGGCTAGTTTCCATATGATCGCGGATCGCAGATCGCAGATCGCAATAAGGTCTGCGATCGTCTGCGATCCTGCGATCGTGATCGCAGACGATCGCAGAAGATACAACCATGTTCTATCTAAAGGCTGGTTTCCATATGATCGCGGATCGCAGATCGCAATAAGGTCTGTGATCGTCTGCGATCATATGGAAACTACTTCTGCGATCCTGCGATCGTGATCGCAGACGATCGCAGAAGATAGAACCATGTTCTATCTCCTGCGATCGTCTGCGATCAATTGCGATTGTTTGCGACCTGCGATCTGCGATCCGCGATCATATGGAAACCAGCCTTTAGATAGAACATGGTTCTATCTTCTGCGATCACGATCGCAGGATCGCAGACGATCTCAGAAGTAGTTTCCATATGATCAAAGACGATCGCAGACCTTATTGCGATCTGCGATCTGCGATCATATGGAAACCAGCCTTAAATCAAAGTCCCGGCTAAAACGAACAAAATCCGATTTCCCCTGGTTTGAACCCATTTTCACTCATTTACTATCAACTAACTCGAACTTCTCAAACTAATTTTACTTTTCCTTGGCTAAAATTTATTCCGATCAGACTCGAACTCTATTTTAAAAGCCTCGGTGGGTAAACCTCAAAATGTCAGAACTTAGCTGATTCACGTGTTGAAATATTTTATCTTTGCTTGTTTTGTACGTCCTTAATATTGGCTATTTTTTTTTTCCTAAACTGAAGACAAAGAGGAAGAAGGATGATGGAGCAGATTGCGAACAAATGACCTTAAAACAAGATAAGAAATTGCTTACTTCCTCATGATTGCAACTTTTTCATAGTCTTTGACCTCAACCGACAGCATGTCATCCGGGGACAATGGCTTGCCTGCAAGGTCCCATTGTAAATCCTGCAATAACAGTACAGCGCATGCTTAGTGTGCTTAAACTCTCATCCAGAATCTGCCTTCACTTGACCATTTTAACTTATAAACCAGGGCACGGTTGTTCGAAAGCCGATTAACGCTAATACACGATTAACCGTTTATCGAGGTTTTCATCTCGCTAATTTAAAATGGTTTAAAAGGCTAATTTTCAAGCTAAAGGTTGAGAAAAGTCTAAGGCAAAACTGACGGATAAAAATCTTTTGGGAGAATCTTTATTCATTATTAATTAAACTCGCATCAAAGGTTACGTTAATCCAGGATTAGCTTAATCGGGCTTTGAACAACTGGGCCCTGGACCGACTGTAAGGTAAACTCGCAGTCTGATTGGTTGTGCAAATGTGCTAGACAGATAATCCCGAGACAGAACCACTATTGTTTTTTTTTATTCACCCTGAAAAAAATTTTCCTCGTACAAAAGTCACTGGCAATTCGAATTTACAGGTTATCAATTCGACCTTTAAGGCGAACGATTTAAATGAAAAAGTCGAAAAACTTATAAGATAAAAAATTCAATGACAACAACCAGTTTGTTAATAAAATTGAAGAATGAAATCACATCATGTGATCAATTTAAACCAATCGGAATCGGAAGAAGTTTAGTGGTGAACTAGAACAGGTGATAATTTGCTGAGCCAACTATAAAAATTCGATAGGAACCGAAAGCGAGCTTTGTAATTGCTTTAGCATAAACAGTGACTGATCTGTTTCAAAAAGAAAATCCGGCGATTCTTTTTATTGGCTAGTTGGCTTGTCAGTTCGGCAACTTCCTTTGCACGCGCAGGGGGCAGAGGGCAGCCTATCGAAAATTAGAACCTACTTGGATAGCCAATCAGATTGCGAGAGTGCCTAATTAAACAGTCAGCCACTGGTTTTTGCCAATTTTTGATTTACTGCCCTTGGATCGCGTCACCTTAGAAAAAGCCGAACGCACGAACCAACTGCTCATTAAAAAAAATTACGCAACTTATTCGTTGAGCAGATTACCGGGTTATACTACGTACTAAAACAGTTAATGGACTCGCTGTTGGTTTCTATCGACTTTAACTCGTTGGTTGGCCAGTCGTGGCGAACTTAATGAGCCGATTGAAACCTCGAGCTTGCAGTCTAATTATCAATTAAGAAGCACCCAGGCTGTATGTTATGAATGTATTTTTATAAAGGCTTCCGAAAAAAAAAAATCCTTAGATGATTAGCTGATGGGTCGACATTTCCTACTTTTAGTCTTGATGTTTAAAGGCGACAGAATTCACTAGAAATTTCAGTTGATCATTCATCAAGTCAAGTCTGACCTGACCAGCTTGCACAGGAACTGCAGCACTTTAAACAATTGTTCATACGGAAATTCCTCGCATTCCTTAAAATTACCGCCTGACATTGCGTGTGAGTTTTTAACAAATGGAAAGCACTCCAAGTTTATAATGTTTCCTTCTTTGACAAACTCTCTGGGACACAAAGTGTGAAGATGTAGAGCTTTCCGTTATCATTTCCATTATCATGGAGAACGAACGGGGCATATGGCAGAGAAAAACAACAATGGTGACATCCGTTAGTCCGTTGTTAGGTAAGAACCGATTGATGTGACATAAATCGTGACTTGTCATATTATTTTAAAACATCTTTTATTACCTGGTTCCAGACAGGATCCAAAGTGTCTTTTTGAACTTCCGTTTTCTGTTCATTTCCTGTAAATAATAAATAAATAAATAAATAAATAAATAAATAAATAAATAAATAAATAAATAAATAAATAAATAAATAAATAAATAAATAAATGTTTTCTGTTAAAACCAACCATTTTATTTGCAGGCTGTCTTTGAACTGTCGCCCACTGCAAATTATACGTTCACACACTTCAGTTGTCCGGAAATTTTGTGATTACAGACAACGGCGTGTCCAGTGACGAACAGCGCGTGCCACGACCAGTAATTTGTGTACTTCTGGGACCAGTTGTTCAAAGCCCGATTAAGCTAATCCTGGGTTAACGTGAACTTTGAGTGGAGCTACCAATCGATAAAAATTATTCCAGAAGATTTTTGCCCCTAAGTTTTGATTAAGACTGGGTTTTTTTACCATTAGCTAAGAACTAGCTTTTAAAAACATTTTAAAGGAGCGAGATGAAAATCTCGATTAACTTGTAATCGCGGATTAGCGTAAATCGGCTTTCGAACAACTGGGCCCTACTTGACTAGGGCCTTTTCTTCTCTTGTGAACGTTCTTCTTGTGAAGGGATAATGTCTCCTCTTCAGTTTTTAAGTATTTGTTTGTAAAGTAATAAATAAACAAATAAATAAATAAATAAATAAATAAATAAATAAATAAATAAACAAACAAATAAATTAATTAATATATACATATAAAAAATCAAATAAGTCAATCAATAAAAAATAACACTTATAAACGAGAACAATTTTCTGTCAACAAAATAATCAGATATATTTATAATTAGTAAGTTGTGTGAAAATATTTAAGTTTCGTTTGATTCAAGAATATATATTTTTAAATTTATTATGAATGATTTTTACGGTACGATTTCTTTTCAATTGCCTTGTTGTCGCTACCATAACCACAAGATTTATTAGTGTGACAGTGAAATATCGACTTAATTCATTGCTGCGAAAGGCTAACTCATCGTAACGCTATGCCGTCTTTGATTTCACTGTTTATCATTCTCAGCTTATCGCGCGTGATCACAAGATGAAGACATGTGACCCAAATGCCCTGACCTTTAAAAACAAGAAACGTATGTTGATAAGAAAAGAATTTTAATTTCATTGAAATATTGTCAGATTAGTATAGCACTACAGCAAGTTACCTTTGTATACTCGTATTCTTTATTTACCCAGCAAAGGTTTCTAGCCAGGTACACTGCACTTCAGTTTTTAAATTGCAATTTCGAGAATGATCTAAAGGGTATCTAACGAAAGCTGAGAATACATGACGGGTGGAACTAAAACCTACTTGAATGTCACTAGAATGTTTAATACTTGTTTCTGATGCCGTAAACTGATCCTTCGGCACGACGTTCTTATCTAATTAACGTGTTGTTTGGATTAAGAAAACTTGTGTGACTCCATGCAAATGCTCACAATTCTCGATTTTTCCGAATAACGACGTCACGTGATTTAAAACAAATAACAACGTCAGGTCGCGAGCCGGCACTAAGATTCACACATTCTTTTAAACTCAGACTTGTCGCTAAGAAATAAAGAACAAAGACCTGTTTTGGAAGAAAGAAAACATTCTTGACCCCGACCAAACGATAAACGAACTTTTGTTATTGAGCCGTGTTCATTTTTGTGGTTTTTCTTGTCTTTCAATTTAATATTTTTAGACCTGAAATTTTCAATTTCGAATGAGGACGCTATCTATTGTCAATGAATATGTTAACAAACAGAATCCAAAAAACGACCGGTAACGCCAGGAAAAAAGATAAAATAGAACGACTTAGTTCATTTTCCAGTATTATGATATAGCACTTGTGACATCTCTTTGACCTTATTTTAGATAAGAATAAAATCTCTGCATTGTTAAACGCGAGGTCAAAATAGCCGACAAATCAGTCTCAACAAACAGAAGATAGCACGATAATTTCATGGCCTTATTCTAAATAAACTAAAATCCACGCAGTCAACAGAGCGAGAAAATCCTAAGAAAGCAAAACTATATTAAGTTACCTGAAAAAAAATTGTTTTTACGGTGGAATATTTCAGACAATTTTCAGTCTAATTAGAAACGAAAAAAATTGGCAAGAATAAAAACCAATGAGGCCAAAACAGCCTATTTTAGTTTCAGCATACGATCAAATAAATGTAGATGTGAAATAAACTATGCCTACAACCGACGCTTTCAAAGGGTGGAATAAATTTTTGCTGAACAAGTGACGCGAAACGACAGCAAACTTTTTTCCAATCCGCTTAACCGACCGGGCAATATCTTAGATTTTTATTCACCTTACTCTACTTTACAGATTTTCCACAAAGAATGCTATCGTTAATCAAAATCAATGGAGATTTAGCTTCAAGAAATCTAAAACCACACGGATATACAGGCAAATGCAGGTTTAGTTAATTTGCAATGTGCGATTTAAACACCTAAGCGCCTCGGGTCAAATGCGACTTTAAATGAATGAACATTGCTCATTTTTCTGCGTCTAGAAACAGCTAAGACCAAGTGCATCTTTAAAAGGAACGATTAAACATTTAAGTGTTGTTTGGTGCTTTTACTACCAAACTGGAGAATTTGGACACGAGTGAAGCGACAAAATCTGTTCGAGATGATATTGTAGCGTTCATTTAAATTCATGGTTTGAAATGGTTGGCTGATTTTGCAAAAACAATTATACAACTGTAAACAGTTTTTAGCGCTTCTAGAAAAAGACAAACTGATTGACACAGAGCCTAACGATAGAAAATATCTGTTTCTTCCTTTAATGTGTTAACAACAAAAGGAGCGACTACCAGCGTTTGAAACGCCAAAAAGGCTGTGTATTATATTGAAGGCAAAAAGATACGTGAACATTCTACATATTAATAAGGCCTGATTATGCACCCTTTGTATAAAATATAGCTACTCTGTGTTTTAAATCCCTAATAAACGTTGTAAAACTTTTTCGGTTTTCATCTAACACACCTTGTTCCTTCGCGTTACACCCTGTTACAGGGTTAACATTAAGAGCAACTATTCGCTCGGCCACCGGAATTGTACAAAGTACAAGAAGAAGCCGAGGTCTTGGAGACATACTTGAACAAGATTAACGGGCGTACATACCTTGATAGCTAATTTTCACGTAAGGATCGCTCTTTCCGAAAGTGTCGACGTCAGGAAGATCCGACGCTCGTTGGACAGTGACTTTCAACATTCTGGTGCCAGACGAAGAAGCTTAACGAGTTTAAACTACCATCCTTCTGCCCCAAATCCTGACCAAGCCAACGGTATGAAGCAAGTCCTGTCACGGTTGACTCCACTTTATCTCACACCCATTCAGGACTTTTCTGCATATTAATGAGCGTTGCGCTACGTTCCCTAAACAAATACACGGTAAGCACAATGAGATTATTGGCGAAGGATTACGCCGCGATATTGAATAGCTCACATTTTTTTATGCTGAATTATAATATTTTATTCTTCGGTCACCTCTGAAGAATTTTATATTTGTGCGACGTTGCGATCGCGGCAAAGTTATGCGAAACGCGTAATTCTTTCAGTTTCTTAGCGTGTTTGCTTTTGAAACACGTATGGCACGTAAACTGTATTGCGTGTTGTATTTTTCCAATTTTTCTTCAACATTCAACTCTTTACAGTCACTTAAACTTGAACTTTTCACTCAACATTCAACTTTCACCAACTCTCAACTCTTCAATCAACATTCAATTCTTCAATCAACAACCAATTTGCAAGACTTTATGAGCCCTCGTTATTTCTGATCAGTGGCTATAAGGAGAGAAGGTCCTGGGGCGGAGGGGGCCTGGGATGATCGTCAACTTCTCCACGTGGCGGGAAATTCCGGTGATCTCATATAGCAGTTAAGTTGACGGTATTCATATCCGCCAAAATCCTCAAAAAACTGAATGAACATAATACGTTTCCTAAACAAACAAACACTTGGCCAGGTTGTACAAAACGAAATAAATTTCTTAGAAAAATGTACACGAGCCTATGGCAATTTTTTTTTAAACAAATATACTTCAGTCATTCTCGCCTTTGTTGTTTATTCGATCAAGCTCGTCACCTCCGCCGTTAGGATCAGTCTACCGTCAGTATTTTGTATTTGAAATAATTTGCTGATCCAGGTCTTCAAATGATCCGGCATCACTCATCGTTTGTCGCTGTGGAATTGCAGATTTTCTTCTATGGCTATTAACGGACTACTCTAAATAATCATCGAAGGCAACTGCTTTTGTCAGATGTAAACTGTTTTTCTCAAAAAACCGGAAAGGTTATAAAATTCATTGACGGCCGATTATATAACCTTTTCAATCGATTGCTTTAAAAAGCAAATCGGAATTAACAATACTCAGTGAAAACCAAGAATAAATCATTAAAAATTTAAATCCGTATGCATGGAGTGGTAATCATCGAATACATGCAGAATTATCTCCTACCAAGTTAATCCCAGTAAATACCTTTGTGCCTTCTCGACGTTTTGATCCAAAGAGTGATGGTGAACTAGCAATAACTAGGCTTCTTACAGTTAGTAATAACATTGAATGAACTCCCAGTATATACGGCCATCTTGTGACAATCTTCGTCAGTATTTGACTGTCACGAGTCTCACCGGCTAAAGTCCCCGTTTTTAATCATTTCATAGCAAGACCTTATTCTTTTTTATTTTTGGCAAGAACGTTTCTTGATAACCGCTCAATGTTTTCTGTTAAAACCAACTACTTTTTTTTTCATTTGGAAAACCATTTTATTTACAGCCTGTCTTTGAACTATCGCCTACTGCAAATTATACGTTCGCACACTTCAGTTGTCCGGAAATTTTGTGATTACAGACAACGGCGTGTCCAGTGACGAACAGCGCGTGCCACGACCAGTAATTTGTGTACTTTTAGGCCCAGTTGTTCAAAGCCCGATTAAGCTAATCCTGGGTTAACGTGAACTTTGAGTGGAGCTACCAATCGATAAAAATTATTCCAGAGGATTTTGCCCCTAAGTTTTGATTAAGACTGTTTTTTTTTACCATTAGCTTAGAACTAGCTTATAAAAACATTTTAAAGGAGCGAGATGAAAATCTCAATTAACTTTTAATCGCGGATTAGCGTTAATCGGCTTTCGAACAACTGGGCCCTGTGGCATGAGTACACGGCGACAGTCCTTTTTTTCTCTTGTGAAGGGACAATGTCTCCTCTTCAGTTTTTAAGTATTTGTTTGTAAAGCAATAAATAAACAAATAAATGAATAAACAAACAAGCAAATAAATAAATAAATAAATAAATAAATAAATAAATAAATAAATAAATAAATAAATATATGATTGAATGAATGAACGAAAGAACGAACGAACGAATGAATGAATGTCCGCAGCCAACACTCTTTTGTGTTCTTATTGGTAACGATATTATTAATCCATTCAACTGTGCCAGAAATATTGGCGTGCTTTTTGATGACACCTTGGCTCTCGGTCACCAAGTATCTGCTATTTGCAAATTCGTTTTATCATCTTAGGAATATTTCTCGAAAACGGAAATGTTTAACCATCTAGTCTATGTCAATGTCTTCAATAGTTCTAAGGTTGATCACTGTAACTCGCTATAAATGCTTGCTTACAAAACTTCAGTCTGTCCTCAAACATTGATAGAACAACATTGGTTGCCTGTTGAACAGCATACTGATTGCCTTCAAAATCGCCCTTATGACCTATGAAGCTTTAAATAACTTTGCTCCTGATTATGTGGCTCAATTTTTCTTTTTCTTTGTTTTATACTCATTATCATACATAAATAAATAAATAAATAAATAAATAAATAAAAATTGAACCAAGGATAATATTGAAGCACAACACATACATACACCTGGTCCGTTCGTCTTCCTGTTCTCTTTAATCCCAACCAACGTTTAGATATCTTGCATCAAGGACAAGTTGGAATAATAGATATTCATCTTTTGCTTCGCTTGTCAAAACTTTCTCCTTTCCTCCCTTTTTTCTCTCTTTTTAAGCGGCTTAAGTAAAAGTAAGCATAAGCGCTGAAGAGTTCGGTCCAACTAACCGCACGTTACATCACAATCATGAGTCAAACCAACCGACCTCTAATATGCGTGCCATAGTTAGCGCGGCAACAACATGCGAACTGGCGTTTTGTACTCTACTCACACGATAGGCGATTACTAACCACCTTTCGACTGGGAAGTCGGAAGCGAACGCATTACCAACAGCACTCTAGATATAAAAGAGCTTACCTTTCCTTTGTATTGTTGCTCTTCCTTTTGACTTGCGTGCCGTACTGGGCCTTATATTTTAGTTCTTCAACTTTTAGTTCCTCTCTATATACACCTGTTGTTTGCATGTCATTGTCTCAATTTATCTTTATGCAGTTTGTATATGTATGAGTTTTTGCATCATGGAAATTATCTTCTTACTTATCTTATCTTCTTAACTCTGAATTCCTTTTAGTGGTAAACGCAACTTCAGAGAGAAAAATTTCAAGCTAACATGTGAAGAATGTTCTTTGTCTATTACTCCCAGTATCGAATTCGAACTGAAAGACAAATTGTTAAGTTTCGTTATATATATTTTCATGGGTTCGAATCCTGTTCAAGCCTAAATTTTTTTTCAGAATTTCATTTTGCAGCTGCGTAATTTGCGTGCATAAATGCTCACTAATTTATTCATTGTTCATCCGCAGTTCAAATACATCAGGAGCCCGGCTCCTGAATACATGTATTTTTCCTTTGATAACCCGCTCTTTTTCTAGCCACTTTACGGAGATTATAACCAGACATCGTGTTCCGTTTGAAATGAAGAAAACACTTCATAAATCATGGAACCATTTTTCCATGTTGTCAGTACTACATGTAATTTGTTGTTAACAAATGCTGTCATACTAGATTGAAGCGTTACGTGATTCATGATACCAAAGTTCAAGTTCGTTTCTTACGTGATGTAGCATCTCCGGTTGTTGTGCAATTTTTCGCGGCTGTCCAGCCTTTCTACGAATCAATTTGCCTTCCGTTGGGTTTTGGTTTTTTTTTTTTTAAACCATCAGTTAATTTGATTACTAAAAGTTTCACTTTTGGACCACATGAAAACAGCCCTTTTGTTTAGCTTGAGTCTCCAATAAATTATGGACGGAAATGTTAGTTAATTTTAATAAACAATGTTGAAACAGTTTTTTTCTATTAGCAACATTGATTTGTATTTACAAGCGTAAATTCTAGGAAAAGAGAAAAAGCTAACATGACAACATGCTTATTGACACTTCTTCAGTTATTAACGTAATTACACACATGCTTTAGCTTTGTTGAAACAGTTGCGACCGTGATTCTGTTAATTTGAAGTCCAAGAAAAGTATTTGATCTTTTAGAGACCCTGAATAAAGAAAGATATGATCTGGTATGTTAAAATGAAAAGAAGAACGTTTTTAGTCAAAAAGTGACCTGATTTTGGTTTTCACGGGAAGTTATAATGCATTTAAATAACAGCTACTTATTACTTATCGTATGAATCATCACTAAATAGAATTTTTTAAACATATTCTGACACGAAATAAGACGCTAAAAACGTTGCTCTGGTTAGAAATTTGTTTTCGGTACATACATATATCTTATTCGATGGTTTTACATATAATACGCGCGGATATTTTGCGAGTTGCGTAGTATTTTTCCGAGCCCCGAAGGGGTGAGGAAAAATACGAGCAATGAGCAAAATGTCCGCGAGTATTATATGAAAAACCATCGAATAAGAGATTTATTATTCCACTACAAAAATATTTTGTTATTTTAGCTTCTCTGTTTTGGTTACAATTTTGAAATACACCCGGCATTAACTGTCCATCGGTATATGGCGCGTACGAATGACGAAAACAACACAGAAAGCCAGTTAAATGTCTTTAATTTGATTGGATAAAATGAAAAGATAAATGACAAGTGATTGGCATGCTAAAAACTTGTTTTCGAGCTTGCATCGTTTCAAAAACTATTCTTCGTCCAGTCCGGCCATTGTTGCTCCTTTTTCTGCCTTTTCGGTCCTTATTCGCTTTGTTGTAAACCGGTCAAACAGGGACACTACAGGGTATTACGGTCTCATATATTGCGCGTTCTCTTGACCTTATTTGGTGAAATGACATAATAGTGGAATAATAAAACTATGTACATGTACCCCTTAAAGAAAATACATCTTTAGTTTTATCCCCACTGGGTGGTTGTTGTCAGAAATCGTGCCTATACAATGTAAGGTGATCAAATACACATTGCCCGCGCCCCACTGAGGCGAAATGGGACTCTTGTTCCCAGTGTTGGCCGCGTTCGATTGGCCTGTCGCGAAAGCCCTGCCGACGAGGTTGTCATGGTGTCACTCACGCATTCCATGGCGGCAATTTTGAAGCGCTTTGGCAATTTTGTGGAACGACTACTTATTAGGGTCGGTAAGGCATGTGCGATTAATTTTCAGAAATAAATTTGCATGTCATACCTTTTTTCTTATAGACGTGACGTATTTTTTATGCGAGAATTCGAGTCAGTTCAGTTGGAAGCGAGCCGAAGGGCGATATTCTCTCTTGCACGATGTATGTTCAATTGACTCCTAACCTGTCACTTTGCCACAGAATCGCTCAGAACTACACCAATTCAGTTACAAGTTACGTCCGACTTTTGTGACCATATGAAAATGCGAAGAAAAAAACCCCCAGATAATTCCAAATATTGTAACACGTGCCAAGATGAAGGCCACTTTAGTCAATGTGTGATGTTCGTGAGCTTATAGTGTGACTTCTGCACGGAAATCGAAGCCATGACCTTCTGTACACTGAGCTACTGGGAAACTCTACGATAAGATACGATACGATACCGTACAGCACAACACAGTACAGTACTGAAGGGCAGTCAAGGAGCCCGTCATAGGTTTATAGACATTGCACAACTAGCATTGAGTGTCACCCTTAGAAAAACTACTGTGTATTTTATTAGCTATCCTTCTGGCATCAAGAAAATATTCCTTAATTTCCCTCCAGCGTAAGTAAAATAGTAAGGTACCTTTTTAAGCTTTCTTGTAAGAAACTACATTGTCAAGATCGTTGACTCACCTTTTGAACGGACCAACACACAAGATGTAAAATTAACTAAAGACGTTGTCGAGTAGGAGAATAAAATCTCCACAGTCGTTTCTAGTTCTTTTTTTTTTGCGATAAACGAGGATGATTTTTTTTTTCAAGACTTACACTAGTTTTCTCAATAAGCTTCCTTACAATGTTACATTACAGTACGTAACGACATAAATTTTAACAGTGATATTACTTCATATAACTTATAGTATTACGTTACAATATTATTAAGTCTAAAAAAATGCAAAGTTTACGAAGATTAAGGCACGTGACATTTACAGAAACACGATACTTTACAATCAACAGAGGTGAGCAAAATTCTGCCATTTCTTAAAGAAAAGATTCGGTTCGCCCGCGGTGACCGCTTTATATTTTTCTTGTTCAAATTTATCCTGCACTATAAATTATTTTGAAGTCAACAAAAGAGGATTTTTCGACATTTAGTGCATTAACGTAGAGGAAATATTTTCCAAGTATTATGAGATGATTGTTTCTAGTTCTTGTTTAGTCTTGATCCAAGGCTTAACTTTATGACCACAATGTTTGGCAGTCTTGAACATCTGGGCGTGGTGTTCATATGGTACATTTTTTGACCGTCAGAGCAACTCTTTCCTGAGACTTCACGTCGTCGTTAGCCCAGTTCCTTCATTCACAGCTTACATTCATGCCGTATCTGGAGTGAATTTTTGCCGTCTCCATCTGCCTTCAGTAGCGGGACTTCGTAGACTAGTCCCTCCATTCTGCAGGTACCACTTGGCTCACAGAAAAATATCACAGCCTCGATCTAGCACGTAAAAGAATAACAAGATGATATCACTGAAACACTGCCTCATCGTAGAGCTTTTAAATTAGGCTTGGTGGTGCTATGTAAGGCTATGTAGGCGTGATGCTCACAAGACTGGCATAGTAAACTTTTGTATTTTATTTTTCACTGTTACCCTCGCGCCGTCTCATTGAATTTTGAAATATATTTAACCCAGGGTATGTAGGATCCCCGGGGCAAATTACATATTGTAAGGCAAAGCACGCCAAAGTGATATTTCCTTGCGCGTTGATACTCAAACAGTGTATTTCTAACTACTAACATGTAAGTAACGGTTAAAACTTCCCGTCGTACCTCCACTTTGGATTCTAAGGTTGAGTACCTCCCCAAAAACTCGTGACCCTCGGAAATGTGATCCAGTTACCCAAGGGTAATCCTTCACTTACTTTACTCCGCCGCAACACTTCCAATCATCGAGGTGTATGAATGGGTGACTTATGAGGGCAAAGAAGCTTAAAACCTCTGCTGGGTAAGTACACACATGTACAGTAGCACTGCTTCATTTTCTTTATGCAACTGAGCTTTGAAGAGCCCGTTTTAAACCAAAACATGTACGTCTATACTCGGGTGCCCTTGCAGTTACTCTTGAATCATGAGCTCGTGCACTCACAACTTGAAATTACCCTTTGATACTTTGCAGGTAGAATTGTAAAAATGAGAAGTGTTACTACCAGTGATTTGTTGGCTTTGCTATTCAACTTGAGGGATTGATACTAACCCGTGCGGTAGTTTGTGGTTCCCAATCTGCATCTGGCATCCGAATTTTGCAAACGGCACGCAAGGAATCCTGGGTTAAATTTCCAGATGGAGGCTCTAGTTTAAACTGCTCCTGGATAACTTCGTTATCTGAGAGTAGAACCCAAACAATCACCATGATCAAACAACTGGTAACAAAAAAAGGTACAACATGGATGGAGAGAAAAGCTGTTGATATCAGCTACGCTAAATTAAAAACACAAGAAAAACTTCGAATCTGTCAGTCAGGTTTTGGTCTTGGGGAACATCTTGATTCAAAGGTAATTGAATTTCTACTTCAACATCAAAGATGATGCTTTCGGTCGGGCAAAATGCAATTTACGCCAATATTGGGTAATACAATCCTAGCGCTTCGTCATTAAGTTATTGTTGCTCCTCCTGACCTCGCACTCGGAATCCCCAGGTTCTCTGGCCAGCGAGTTAACCGCTTAGAAAGACCTTGGTGTATTGGATTTTTTTCACCGACAATTTTAGCGGTAAACAATGCAACTGAAAGACAGAGCCATTTTTTCGATTTCCTCATAGTATCTACTGGCGACCAACCGCTGACCAAAGAGCCTGAGCACTCTGGGCACGAGATTGTCGTGCTCCTCTATTTGAGTTTTGTAGGTTTTTCTTTAGAAAATTAAAATAGGTATTTCCACATGCATATAATTTTTTTATTGCAAAGGAAATCATATGACTTGAAATGAAACATTAGCATACGAAACTGAATTTACCGATTGGTATTTATCCGGAAAAACGTTACTATTGTTTTTCCTACACTAACAAATGGCACAGAGCGTACAATTTTCATCCGAATTTTCGAAGAAATTTTCGCAAAAATTCCACACAAATAGAGAACGAAATTCGTTGAAAAAACCTTGCATTACTTTTGTCAAGTATAACCGTAGTAGTATCCATTGTCAAAGCTGACCGTACAAAGAGTGCTAGAAAGTGGTGGCATTCATAAACGAGAGAACTTGAGAACTATACTAAAAAATTATCTTGCAAAGATAAGAGATTATGATTGGTAAAGAAGAATAAATTATAATCAATGATTAAAATCGAATCAAGATGAGCAAACTTTACCTTCCTGTGGCCTAAAGACCATAACTTGCCAATTACTCGTGACACCTTCTGTCAGGTAGCATCCCGCAGGAAGACTTATGCTCAGCGTCACTTCAAGGGATGATCCACTGGTCACGTGAGCTGGTTCTTTGTACGTGACTGGGGTTCGTTTCGATGTTAATCGTTTTATCGTGGCGCTTTCTTTGCTCGCTTGTCCGTTTGTTCGGTCCTTCGAGATTAGAGAATGCTCCACGATATTGAGCTACGAAAGAAAATTATGTTTTAAATAAACGTTTCCCGGACTTGTGCATTATGCTTTCCGTGCGTTACGCTCATAAAGAAACGTATTAACGCCAAGATTCAGAAGTCGCAAAAACCTTACAAGTTTCCTCTTAAACGTTGCACCGAGGCTCAGTTACAATATCTAATTTATTCGAGTGCTTTCTTTGTTTTTGATTCCGACCATTCTCTGAAAGTTTTTCTTTACCTTCTCCAGTTTACCGCCCTCTTCAAAAAAAAAAAACATTTCTAAAATTTATTTCGATTCGAAATCCGAGAGCCACAGGTTTGTTGGTCAAGACCATTACATGTAACTGCTTCCTCAATTAAACAGTTGGTTAAATGATAGCACCATTCCTACCTGTGACACCGTTTTGGTGTTTAAGTCAACAAGGCGAATGGCGTGGTTGTTAGTGTCCGCAACATACAAGTATTGACCGTCTGGGCTGATACACAGTCCACCTGGTTCATCAAACTGAACGCTGCCTTCATCTGAAGACAACCCTGGTTTACCAGTGCCCAGAAATGTTTCGCAAGTCTTCTTTGAAGGGTCAATCGCTTTAATCTGCCGGAGAAAATACAAATGTTAATAAACACGAGATGAAAAGCATGTCTCGGAGTCCTTCGTTGTTTATGACTGGACTTCAACTCGAGCATGTGAGTCAGTTTTGGCCGGAGTCAACACAAAGGTTACTGTAAGTTGATGGGCTTTGTTTATTGGGATACTCCAAAACGTGAATAGTCTGTCACTTTTTGTTTCGTTTCATTTCACTGAATTCATTACTTGTTTAATTTTTCGTTCCATAATGGTACTTAATAAGATGTATATAGATGTTGTTAAACGAGATTGCAAGATTTCTTCAGTGGTTAAGATTGTGGAGAAGGAAGAAGAGATGGTGCCAATATTGCAAATGGTCCAGTGGTAAAACTGGGATCAAAATAATGACAAAATTCCCGTGCGCTGATTGGCTCGTAGCTATTGTCTATAGGAGAACAGGCAATAAAAATGACGTCAGATGTAACGCGCGCGCTTTCTCAGCGCAAAATAAAAATTCTGCTCGCACTTTTTCCATGTTATTATCAATGTACCAAACTTGGCAGTGAAATCGCACGCCTGCGGTTTGTGGTTCCACTTGAGTTTTGAACATCTTATGACGTCATTTTATGGCCTATAAGAGTTTAGACCATAGAAAACAGCCGTCGATTTGTTAAATCATGCTATTTTTCTTTGCATGCATCAAGATCTCGTCAAGAAAATTCAAATGGCCTGTACAGCTTTATTACCTTGTGGTTATACGAGTCTGCCACATACAGGCTCTGTGAATGTGGGTTCCAGGCCACTGCTAATGGGTGCTGAAGCTTTACATCAATGCCTTTGCCATCCTGATCGCCAAATGCAAACAAATTCTGAAGAGCAACAACAACAAAAAAAATGCAATCTATTTTTCACGTTTTCAGGGTTTGTCGCTCTTGAAACAAAAAATTACCCGTCTATCGAGCCAGTTTTCAACCTCTCCGTCTTCACCAACTGTAAATTAAACGAGCATGCCAAGCGTATTCAAAAACATGTAGAAGGTACGAAATTCACAAACTGAACCTATATCTTGGCTTCTTAGTTAGCATACTCCATTACAATTGAAGAAGACTGAGAAGGTCTTGTTGATACTGCTTGAAAGAGAAACTTCGATATTTCAAACCATTTACATTTAAAAGTTATGCCTCTCCAAGAAACAAAGGTAAACTCAGTAGCTTGAGGGGAGGGGTGGGAGGTGTATACAAAATCATTGGTTTGATTTCTGTCTAGGCTTTTTTTGTTCCTTTGTCCCCAAAGTTAAATTTTATTTCTACTTTCCCTTTTATCACTACACTTGATATTCTTGATAAGATCAGAACTACATTTGGTGAAAACAAAACTACCGGAGTCGGTGGATCAAAATCCTTCAATTACAGATGTCATTGCAAGAATGTGACCTTTGAACTGGCTAAACTCAATTTCTTTGTCTTCTCAGACGACTGATGGCAACAACAACAACAACAACAAAAAACAAAACAAAACAAACATAAAACAAAAACAAAAAGAAGGAGAGTGTTGGTTGAGTCTTGACTTCAGAGTTCGTGTGCTATTTAAAGGGGCACGAATGCATATTTCCCGTAAACTTACTGTAGGGTCTCTGTCTGCTCCTACCAAAGCCTTTGTTCCACCAGTAGCAACATCAACAGTCCTCACACTACTGCTCTCACTGTCTGCTACAAACAAACACCTGAGTGGTTTTTCCAGTGCAAGACTGATGCCTGATGGTTGTGCAAAGGCAGCTCTGTGCGGGTAACTGTTATTGCGATTCTCTTCTGCCCCACTTCCTGCAAAACGAAGGCAGGTGCCTTGCGCTTGGGACCTGAAGGACGATAAATGAATTAATTTAACACATTTTCCTGAAGGTTCTTATTTTTCCTTTTTAAAGGAAAAAATAAAATTTTGAAACCTAGAGCTGTATAGTGAAGCAGCGGCAATGATGCACCGGTAAAAACATCATATCTAAATGCAAATCTTGTGAATCAGCCTGTACAGATTGAGAATAATGTTTTTAATAATTTATTGTCGGTTTTCTTGAAAACTGCCAATTAATGGACACAACAAAGAGTCACATGAAGAGTGAAATATGACACGGAAGTGTGCAACATAAAAATCTGAGAAATATCACAAATTTAGGCTGTAAAATGTTGAAAACAAACAGCACCATAGGAAAGTGCAGCTCAATAAGCCTTCATTTGAATGGTCACCCTTTAGGATTTCCTCTGAACTGAGATTCACTGACATTAAAACCTCATGGTACAACACACTAAACAGTACCACAGGAAATAGCTGTTCGGTAGCTTTTATTTGAATGGTCACACTTCAGGATTTAATCCAGACTCAAAAATTTGAAATACTCTGTACAGCACAATAAACAGCACCACAGAAAAGTACTTCTCAGTAGCTTTCATTTGAACGGTCACACAGTAGGATTTCATCCAGATTCAAGTATGAAATGCCCTGCACAGCACAATAAACAACAGCAAATGAAAGAACTACTTGATTGCTTTTTTTTGAACGGTTTCATTTTAGGATTTCATCCACACAGACCCAAAAGTTAGAACCACCTTGTACAACATAATAAAGAACACCAAAGGATAGAACTACATGTACAATAGCTTTCACCAGTTTGAGTGGTCACGTTATAAGATTTTGTCTACAGACTTTAATAAAAGTTAGAACCACCATGTACAGTACAACCCTGTAATAAGTGCCACAGGAAAGCACTGTTCAATAGCTTTCATTTGAACGGTCACACTTAATGTCTACACTATGCTGGATAGCATTTTATGCTGTTGTGAAAAATACTCTGGCCTGGTGTAAACAGAAGTGCCCCAAAACCACCGCCATCTTTTCAATAGAATTCAATGCTCGCTTCTCGTTGTTGACTTCCATTTCAGTTTGATTCTCTGTTCACACTACTCAAGAAAATGTCATGAAAACCTGTCTGATAGGTGACGATTCAATTTCAAGACCGAAGCAGTGCAGCATCGCTCCAGCATAAATAAGCGTATTGTGTGTGACCAAAAGCCCTACCCGATATGTTTATCCTGGGGGCACAAGAGCTATCCAGTATGGTGTAGACATAGCTTAAAAGTCAGAACCAGTTCCCGATATTAGATGTAGCCAAGGTCCGTTTTGTAGGAATGAAAGAGTTCAAAGATAATGTACAGCACACGACTACTGGCAACAGAGCACCACATACACTGTAAACTTAACGTGTCCTTTATTATGCCCAGTGGAGTGTTGATGCTAACCTTTTAAAACTGGTAATACCAAAACATAAATTCTCTTTTCTTGATACTGTATATTTCTTACCGCACTCGTTGGGAGAATTTGTTCAAAATCAAAACATTTCATCCTGGTGACCATCATTTTCTTCATTATTAAAAACTGGATCATTGTATAGATGCAATTCCAGGGATTTGATTGGCTAAGTGGCCATGGTACATGTACATGTACATCAGCCATTTTATATGTACCATGACCTATAGCCAATGCACACTTGTGGAATAATTGTTATTTTTTTTTTGTGGCCTGCATATATGTATTTGATCAAGTAGTGAGAATGTAAGGAGATATTGTGTGCTGGTCAATGCTGGGCTTAAAGGGTGAAGAAAATGGCACAAAAAAGGAGGTTGATTGCAGCAAAAAAACAAACAAAAAAAAAAGGAAAGTAAACAAACAAACAAACAAAAAATTAAATTAAAAGACAAATAAAATAAATGACTGACCCTCCCTTTAGCCATGAACTGTCTTTTAAGTATAAAGCCCAGATTTGATGTGTGCCAGCCATGGCAATATACAGTACATCTCTTTCAACTTCATCTTTTGTAGGTCCTGATAATCATAGGACAACCAAAAACAAAAGGAAAGCAAATTAATGATGATAATTCACCAAACTAAACAGATAAATAAATTAAAAAAATAATTATTTATGGCAACAAAAACAACAACAACAAGAATGGAAAAAAGAAATGTAAAAATTGTATGTGAAATCCTGAACTTCAACTTTTTGAAACAATTAAGCATTCTGCACCATTTCAAACCACTTTAATAATTATTCTTGTAGAAAGTTCACCCTATGTTACTCCTAATCTGTTCCCAACCATATTTTTCGCCAGAGAACAGAGCAAGTGGGCAAGCATTGTTTTTATTTCATTTGCTTGCAATGCAGGCAGAAAAAAAGCAGAGGAAGATTTGGAAGTAGAGTAAAAAGTGCAACCAAGTAGGTGGGTCATCTGACATAGCAGCTACAATTGACCAAGACTCTGGCACTCGCGTGCAGCCCCAAAACACCTGCATTGCAGGCTAATTTGAATGCTTAAAGGACCCTAGTCAGCCTCCGCCATTTTCGATGCCATTGAAATCATTGATATTGCATGGTGAAGCGAAATCTTATTGCTTTACTGTAAGTTGTGTTCCTGAAAATATGTTTCATTATCTTTAGTAGTTACACAGTGATTTCTTTCGTTTTGACATGCTCTGAATAAAATATAATAGCTAAACTCTCGCATGTAAACAAAAACAAAGGTGTGGCTGACTAGGGCCCTTTAACAATCTCATCATGAAAGCAAATGACTGTGACTAGGCTCAACCCAGATAACTTAAACGTTTTCTTTAAATTAACTTAAAAATGTTTGCTTTCCTCTGCCACAACCTGTAAAATAATATGAATGAACCCTTGTATAATGTAAAAATAATGTACAAACCAGGAGGTGGGCCAACGGCAACATCCCATGGTGAAGTGATGCTCTGCAGTGTTCCAAGTTTTCCGCCTTCTTTGTCACTTCCCTGTTTACCATTCCCAGCAATGGTGGTGACTTGTTCCGTCTTCAGACTAATCTGACAAAACAAAGATAAAGAAACACTAAAATATAGATGTTAAAAGTTTTGTATACGAAATGTTGACCTTTGGTTTAATTTTAGTTGCACTGGTTCAAAGCTTTTGCATTAGTGCAAAGTACTTAAATTGGATCAAAGTTTTTGCACTGGTCAGAGCTGAATTTTTTTTTTGCTCGATACAGAAATTTTATACTGTTGAGATATATTCATTATCAATTAGCACTCTTTTTCTAATATCAAACTGTTTGGAAAATGTCACAGAATAGTGGAGTCCATTAACAGTCCATCCAAAATAACAGAGGAGGGGGGAGTGGTTATTAATCATACAACGAACTGAGTTGCTACTGGATCCACTCGTGCAAGTCCTTTGTGACCGAAATGTTACTGAATTACCTTCAACCTAATTGTTAAGAAACAAGAAAAAAATTAAAATTTAAAACTGAAAGATTCTTACTTGTCTGATCGCATGATTCTCTGTGTCAGCAACAAAAATAATTTCATTTTCAAAAGTGACTCCTTGTGGTGAATGAAACCTTGCTTCTTGAAATGACCCATCCACAAATCCAGCTTCATATTTTACTCCTCCACCAATAGCATTCAAAATTACTCCTTCTTTGTTTATTATAAGAATTCTATGATGCCCAGTGTCAGCCACTACCAGTCTCTCCCCTCCCTTGTCAGTACATACTTTTCCAGGAAATGAGAGACTTGTCAGGGGAAGGGTATCTTTGGCCAGTGAAACACCAACAGAATGCTCACTGACTTTTCCTAAAAAATAAATTAAATATATTTTAAAAACCCAAAAAAAAATAATAATAAAAATAAATAAATAAATAATATGAACATTATGACAAAACCTTGAACAACAACCCACTCACTCAAAAAATTTTCACGACTAAGTAACGTTATGTAATAGCGAAAGTAAGTAGTAAGGGTCTAGATCTTCCTTCTAAGGGGAAGTTGGGGGGAATCTGGGTTGTCATCCAATAAATCTTTTATCATTTATGTTAATATCTAGGCTACTGTACATACAGTGTACTATGCTAAATCCCTCAAAATATGTTTGAATCAAGTTGTTTTTGCCCTTCACTTCATACTTACTTTTTCTCATCCACCAACCCTCTCTACCAACACCAGCTTTTTATCCAGAGACTTTCATTTGCTCTTTCTTGCTTTGGTAAATTTGTGAGTGCACAAAAGGTTATTGTAAAACATGACTGATCTGCACACCTTTTTTTGAAAATGATTGCTGGAGATTTTTTATTTCAACTGGAGATTCTGCAGGGTTCCTCATTTTATACAGAAGATGTTGATAACAAAAAGTCTATGTTTATAGCTTTAAGACAAACCATAATAAATAAAAAATAATCTTCTTTTTTGAACCGAAAAAACCCAGGTTAAAAGCAGCTTGTGTTGTAAAGCCAAGTCCTAATCAGACCAATTTTTGAATGTGAATGAACTTAAAATTTACCATAGGTAAATGTTAACTCCACCGATTCCATCCTGCTCACTCCCCTCCACTCCCCCCCCCCCTCCACCCTGCAACATTACCAACACCTCTCCTCTTACAAAGGTCTTTCAGTCCTTTGCATCACAACAGTACTCCTACCTTTCTGTTTGTAAAATTTCAATGCTGAACCCACAAACTGTATCAGTGTGTCTCTGTGCCCCTCCCCCACCAGACTGAGTAGGATTTTTCCTTCTGGACTCACAACAACGAGAGTTGGCCAGCACTGGACCGAGAGAGTGTGCCACAATTTTGCCTCAGAATCATTCACAACAGGGTGCCTGATGTCATACCGTAACACCGCACTCAAAATGTTCGTGGAGGATTTTTCGTTCTCGAACTTCGCCGAGTGGACTCCGAGTATCACAAGTCCGTCTTTCTCAGAGTAAAGATGTTCCAGCGCCTCCAAATCGGGCAAAATATGCATGCAGTTTATGCAGCAATATGTGAAGAAATCTAAAACGCACAATTTCCCACGAAGCTGGTGTTCAAAGGATAAAGGACCGGTGCAGTTTAACCACTCCAGATTCGAATCAAAATCTGGAATATCGACAGTGTCTTTTGACCCCATCTCCTCGATGTGGCTGAAAATGGCTTCGTCTCTCTCTTCATTCGAGGACGCAGATTTTAACTTAGCTATGAGCTCCTCCCCACGTTTGATAAACCAACCCTCTGCAAGAACCATAACGTTGAAATAACGGGGAAGTTGACTAAAATTTTGACTTAAATTTAACGTGGAATTCTTTCCCACAAAAATCGCTTCATCATGGTGATGTCTCAGGGTAAACTCCCAGGCGTCCCCGTTAGAAGTCAGCAGAACTACCCAAAGATAAAAGTGGGTGCAGTATAATTTTCACAAAAGGTCCACGTCGTAGCTCTCGTCCCAGTACCCTGAATGACATGGCAAGGCTTCCGTTCTGGATCCTTCTGAAGAAGTCTGAAAACCCATAAGAAAATCTACGGTAAAAATGTAATTATTAGCACATTACGGGATTTTTATTGGAGGCAGTTTTGCGTTTCAAAATTATTTGGGATTTACAATAAAAACTGCTTAATCATATTGGAGAGGAAGTATTATTGAAAGGATTTTTAGTTCCTGAGATTTGAGAAACTCATCAGTACACGTATCGGCCATTGTTCAGCCGCCATGTTCGCTGACACTCAAGTGTGGCGCAGTCATAGTAGTTCTCAGATCACCTCCGCCATGGGTATTCCGTTTCCAGATTTTAGGAGCGTTCTTGTCGTGATTGAAATTCCGTGTATTCTGTTATTCCTAAACCGGAATAAAAGTAGCTAGAATAGTGCCAAAAGAATGCACCCTTAGTCTCCCTCGCAGCCATTCTTTGTCTCGTCACGCAACGCTCCTCCGCCAATCCCTCAACACTATTCTAATGAAAATAAATGAACACTTTCTTTGAAACTTTATTATGCATTAGGTACTAAATATGTTTTTCTTTCCTGACACTTAGTTGAATTTTGGCTCTTCCACATACAGATGTTCTAAACGAACAGGCAAACGTTTGTCCTGACCGACTGATCATGATAGAAAATTATTTTAACCTTTGGCTTTATACAGTACCAGAGGAGGAGTGAATAGTATCCCATGATGCATTGTGTTTCAAACAAATATATCGAGAATTTTGGTGACGTCATCACTTGATTCAACTGCTTGCCGCGAGAGCACAGGGACACGTGCTTATTCCCGTGTTTTAATGAAGTCAAGTGCAACTTGTGAATTAGGATCGTCGAATCTAAGTCGCGTCGCATTTATAAAAAATAGGTTCGACAAAGAGTCGACTTAATTCCAGCGTGGTAGCAAACGTTGAACCTGCGTCGGTCCTAATTCACAATTTGCACTTCGTGAAACACGGGAATAAGCACGTGTCCCCGTGCTATTCACTCAATGTGCGGCTACTTACTGCTGGGACTTATAGCGAAATGCCGAAATACAGTGCTCATCGGGCCTTTCTTTGACAATTAATTGCGAACAATGGTAAGAGAAGACTCGCATTACATACAGCTCTGAGCATTTCTTGCAAATAGGCAATTCGCATCTAAAGCATTTATATTTAGTGTTCATGAAACACGAAAAACACATTTCCATCACGTTGTGCGATGTTAGCAATGTCTTTCGATAGTTCGCCATTCCCGGTCACGAAATTAACTTCGTAAAGCGCATGCTCGTCAGGAGGGGGGGGGGGGGATAGCGTTTGGCAGATGGGGGGAGGGGTCGGTATTTTTGTAACGTTTGCGCAATTCATCACACTTCAATAAATTATTTTGCAATTTGCATGAGTTTGCACGTGTTATATAACGGCGTTTGCTGAAACGCCGAACCACTGTCGCGTTATCCGACTTGGCAAGTCGAACCAATTAATCTGAGTCGAACTTAATTGCGGCAAGTGTCCCACCATTCATGCGCCTTTTTCAAAATTAATAGATTCGATGAATTAAGTTCGACTAAGGCCTAGGGCAAACGTCGAATCTAAGTCGCGTCGAATTTATTAAAAATAGGTTCGACAAAGAGTCGCACTTAATTCCAGCGTGGTAGCAAACGTCAAACCTGCGTAGACCCTAATTCACAAGTTGCACTTCATGAAACACGGGAATATGCACGTCTCCCCGCGCTATTCACTCGATGCACGGCTAGTTATTGCTAGGACTTGCTAGCGAAATGCCGAAATACAGTGCTCGTCGGGCTGTTTGGCAATTAATTGCGAAAAATAGAAAGAGAAGACTCAAACACTGAGCATTTATTGCAAATAGGCAATTCGCATTTCAATCATTTATATTTAGTGTTCATGAAACACGAAAAACACATTTCCATCACGCTGTGCGATGTCAGCAATGACTTTCGATAGCTCGCCATTCCTGGTCGCGAAATTGTCTTCGTACAGCGCATGCTCGTCAGGAGCAGATGGGGGAGTCGGTATTTTTGTGACGTTTGCGCAGTCCATCACATTTGAATCAATTATTTTGTAATTTGCATGATTTATGAATTGAGTTCAGCGCATGTTTAGAACGGCGTTTGCTGTAACGCCGAACCAGTGTCGCATTATCCGACATGTCGAACTTATGCTGGAGTCGAACCAATTAATTTGAGTCTAACCTTAATTGAGGCTAACGTCGCACCATTCATGCGCCTATTTCAAAATTAATAGGTTCGACGTTCGCCCCAGGCCTAAGATTCGACGTTCTCCCCAGGCCTAAGAAACAGATCAAGGCGAAGGCAGTATAGAGCTAAGAAACCTAACTATTTGTAGCACCTCTACAAAGCCTTTCGCGTTTCGTGTTCGTGGTTACATTGATGAGTTAAGCCGGTAAATCTATAAACACTGTAGCCCTGTTTGGATTAAGGCCAACGCACGAAAAACCTTGGTTAGAGAAGTTTTTTTTCCATTTTTATAATGTACAGTAAACTAAAGTTAGCCATTTTGCCTTTATTGCCAAAACTTCTATACAAACTGTAGCGCTGTATGTTTAGGTTAAGGCAAACAAACGCAAATCTTGGTTAGAGAAGTTTATAATGTAAAGCAAAGTTAGCCATTTTGCATTAATCACCAAACACGACGATCTTTCATACGATTTGTCTCCAAAATGTTCGTGGTGATACTCTGGTATTTTTGCATTTCTGACGCGAGTTAGTCATTATCCAACTGCAGCAAAAGTTTAGAAAAATACGAACGTGGGAATTATTTTAGCCCAAATTATAATTACACATATATTCACATTTTCGTTCAATTGAAACAAAGCATTATTATGACAAGCGTTTTGTGGCATCAGCTGTTGAAGAAATGAATGCATGAAAGTTAACTTGCTTGAAAGGCATAGCCTTGATAGCGCGTCAATGGCGCAAAAAAAGCCCTGGATCTTGGCCAGGGCTCTTAGAGGGACGCCGAGACTTTATGCCTGCTTTTATTGCGGAGGGGGTCCGCAATAACTTGAAACGAAAAGTACCATGGAAATTGCACGATAGATGGTGAGCTTTTATAGCTCATTTGTTTTTCGAAAGAACCTTTTTTATAAGAGTGTTGAACCTGTGATTTTTTTCTCAGTTAGAACATTCTAACTGAGAATTCTGCCAAATCTGCGATAGACTTTTAAAAGAATGTTTTCTTTTATCATATTTTTTTCATTCAAGAAGTTGCAATTTGTCTTCACTCAGTTACGGAATCTGTAAACATCTTTTTAGCCTCCCACGTTGACGTCCTCAGGGGTTCGTCAGAACGGGCTCCTCAGGGGTTCGTCAGAACGGGCGACGAACCCCTAAGGACGTCTGCGCGGGAGGCAAACATATTTTAGGATTCTGTCCGCTGTTTATACATAACAACATTAATGCATGTTCTACTAGATAAAAGGGAAACAGGTGCTGTCAGTTCTACAGAACAGGCAACGCATGCAAAGCCAGGCAATTGCGCAAGCAAATGATGTGTAATCTCACAAAAAAACACAATTAAGAACATCAAGTTCGGGCACAGCCTGAACTCCAATTTTTTTCGTTCTTATAAAACCCCCCCTGGGGTTATTACGCCTAATTCACGATAATGCTGAGGGTAACAGTGAAAGGAGCCAGATATTTGAACGATGTTGATAGATTCGGTGGAAAGAGTGACCCTTATGTTGGAATTAGCTTTCAAGGTAAGAATATCACTTTGACAAAGTAACCTTTTTGTCATTTTCACACTTCTTAGATAGTTTGGGGATATTTCCTGAGTTAACCGTATTCCTTCCAGAATGGAAGGAATACGGTTTACTCGGAATAGACAGAATACGCGTTCTTTCGGTAATTATGGCGGGAAATCCTAAGCGGCTGCTCGCGCCGGAGCGGGACGGTTTCCCCGACCAAACGTTGGATACGAGCATGTTTTCGGCGACGCCGTGCACTTTGCAAAACACTTTAAAGTACAAAAAAGTTCTCCTTCATCTTCTTTAAATTCCTTTATTTTCCATAAGTTCCAAAAGGTCGAAGATATGGCCAAAAAGCTGGTCACGGTTATGGCAAACATTTGTTGGTAATGTTCAGCCGCCACGTTCGCTGACACTCAAGTGCGTGCGCAGACATAGTAGTTCTCATGTCACCTCCACAATGGGTATTCCGTTTCCAGATTTTAGGAGCGTTCTTGTCGAAATTGAAATTCCGTTTATTCTGTTATTCCTAAACCGGAATAAGAATAGCTAGAATAGTACCAAAAGAATGCACCCTTAGTCTCCCTCGCAGTCGTTCTTTGTCTCGTCACGCAACGCTCCTCCACCAATCCCTCAACACTATTCCAATGAAAACAAGAAGCTGTCTCCAGCTTATACTCGGGCCATATTTGACCGTGTGGTGCGCAAAGCCTACAATCTTTTAACAGTGATAACCTCCAGCATCGCCAATTCCCCCAAATAGATAGCCTGCGAGCAAGCTCTATTGGGGGTGGATCCTCTTTCCCCCTCCCGCCCCCCACCCCCAAGAGAGCTTGCTCGCAGGCTACCAAATAGATAGATATTGAGATATAGTGAGGCAATAAGTAACCACTAGATAGAATTGCATTTCTTGCAGTCAGAATGAAATACAGGGGAAAACGACATTTGTCATACGAATGCTTTTTATAATCACCGGGCTTTAATCCTTACGTTTTCACTTAGTTTAGAGACAGAAACCATTTGTACGGTCCTAATATGTATGTGACGCCGGGTCAATGACGGATCGTAATTTTCGGTATGATCTAGACCCGGAGGGGGGGGGGGGGGGACTCCCTTATGTGACCTTAACGGAGACGTGCGGCCCGATAGGGTATGGCCCGGTTTTCAGGGTGTTTTGTCTTGAACGGGGTATCTATTTCATCACTTTCTGTCTTAAACAGGGTATCCCTACATGACCTAATGGCTTAAAAGGATTGTGATTGCCAATGTATTAAAATACAGTAAGAAACTAGTGTACTAAAGTCTTACTTCATTCTAGTCTTAAACAGGGTGTGATTTGGGGTTAAATGTCTTAGAAAGGGCCTGAAAATTTTGAATTCTGTCTTAAACTGGATAGGGAAATCAGAGAATTGTGTATTAAACAGGGTCAGGGCTTGAACGCCCGGGCCGCACCTCCCTACCCAAGCATCTGTTGAGTACCCCCCTCCCCCCCGGGATCTAGAGTAACGTTACGCATCACGCGTACGTTTATATCCTTGTACGTTTTTCCATGTTTCGCTGTTTATATTTTTAAATGAAATTCAGAGGAAAGCATTTGTTATTCACCTTTCATTTGAGGACAGAAACCGTTTCTACATTGATTGTTTTTCTATAGTAAACGTGAACGCGACCGAGAATTTAAAGAATTTGATAACACGACAGAAAACGTAACTCGTACCAGCCGAGTACAAAAAACGAGACCGAGAACAATAATTCGTGGCCCGAGGTCTTATCTCTCAGCCCATCGCGACCCCCAAAACAAAAAAGAATTTGATAATGCTACCGAAACCTTAACTCGGTCAGCCTTACGGCCCGAGTAATAAATAAACATTTAAAGTTTTGAAGTTTTGAATTACCTTATTATGCTATTGCATAAGGTACTTAATATGTTTTTCTTTTCTGACACTTAGATGAATTTTGGCTCTTCCACATGCACATGTTAAACGAACAGGCAAACGTTAGTCTTGACAAAGTGATCATGATAGAAAATTATTTTAACCTTTGGCTTTATTGCTGCTTTCCTGTCTGTCGGAATAATATTAAACACACACCAGCTAAAAAGGATATTGCCATACAGAGGCCTTAGAAGATGAGACAATCGCTCTGATTTAAGTTTAGTGATGGCCAAATTTGAACACGAAATGGAAAAAAAAGTGGCAGGATCTAGAGAGACTCTTTCAGCGACTAAGAAACAGGTCAAGGCGAAGGCAGCATAGAGCTTAGGGATCTAACTATTTGGGCACCTCTACAGAGTATTTAGTGTTTTGTGTTCGTGGTTACATTGATGGGTTAACACTGTCGCCCTGTTTGGACTAAGGCCAACGCACCAAAACCTACGAACTTAGAGAAGTTCATTTCCACTTTTGTACTGTTCAGTAAAGTAAACTTAGCCATTTTGGATTAATCGCCTAATCCTCTTTAAATACCGTGGCTATGTTTGGGTCAAGGCCATCGCACGATGAAATCTTGGTTAGAGTTACCCATTTTTGTAATGTAAAACAAGGTTGCTTTCTTGCATTAATCACCAAACACGGCGATCATAAGAATTATCTCCAAAACGAGCGTGGTGAACATGATTCCCCGGTATTTTTGCTTTCTGACACGAGATAGTCATTATCTTACTGCAGCAAAAGTTTAAAAAAAATACGAGCGTGGGAAATTTTGCTCAAATTTTATATTTAAACATATATTCACACATTCGTTCAATTGAAACACAACATAATTATGACAAGTGTTTGGAGTGGCATTAGCTATTGAAGAAATGAATGCAGGACAGTCAACTTGCTTGAAAGCCGTTTGAAAGGCATGGTCTTGATAGCACGAATGGCACAAAAAGCCCTGGATCTTGGCCAAGGCTATTAGAGGGACGCCGAGTCATTATGCCCGCTTAATTTTGTTGTGGAAGAGGTCCGCAAGCAATGACTTGAAACCAAAAGTACCATGAAAATTGCACGATAGATCTTGAGCGTTTATAGAGTATACACATTTTTTTCTAAAGAACCTTGTTTTATATAAGAATGTTGAGCTTGCCATTGAAAAAAAATTAGTTCGGGCTCAGCCTGGACTCCAATTTTTCACCTTTTTATAAAGAAAGCCTGACGGTATTACGTCTAATTGATGATAATGCTGAGGGTAACAGTTAAAGGAGCCAGATGTTTGTACGATGTTGATAGATTTAGTGGAAAGAGTGACCCTTATGTTGGAATTACCTTTCAAGGTAAGGACAATTTCTCTTTATTTGTTATCATCAGACATTTGAGATATTTTGGTGATATTCCCTGAGAGAATATGAAATTTAGATAAGACTGAGCGAAAAGTTGTTGTATTTGTTTGAATGAATCATCGTTCAGTTTATCGACCTTTTCACTGCTAATAAATAAGTTAATAAATAAAGAGCAAAGAGAGGTTTACTGATTAATAAACCCTTGCCTTTTGACAAATTTTAAAACCATTTTCATTCGCTATTGGTTTTGGAAATTTCCGAAACCGGTTTTATTCAGGATCAGTTTTAGAACTTTTCCGGATATTTCCATTCACGATCAAAGCTTTACAAATTGCTGGATTTAGTTGAAAGTTCGCTTTTAGAAATGTAAGAAGCCATTTTCGTTAATGGTCACCACGTTGGTTCTGCAGACGTGCAGTCTAAAAAATACGGAAGTATGCAGGCCGGTAAGTCTCAACCGAAGTATGCAGATCTACAACGGTCTGCACTGAAGTCTGCAGGTCGGTAAGTCTGCACTGAAGTCTGCAGATCGGTAAGTCTGCACTGAAGTCTGCAGGTCGGTAAGTCTGCACTGAAGTCTGCAGATCGGATCTCCAAGTCTGCACTGAAGCCTGCATATCTGCAAGCCTGCATTGAACGGTGCAGGTCTGCAAGTCTGCATTGAATTATTCAGATGTGCAAGTCTGCACTGAAGTGCAGAGGTCTTCAAGTCTGCGGCAAGTCTGCACTGAAGTCTGCAGGTCTTCAAGTCTGCACCGAAGTCTGCATATCTGCAAGTCTGCATTGAACTGTGCAGGTCTGCAAGTGTGCATTGAAGAGTTCAGATCTGCAAGTCTGCACTAAAGTGTTCAGATGTGCAAGTCTGCACTAAAGAGTTCAGATCTGCAAGTCTGCAGGTCGGCACGCAAGTCTACAATGAAGTATGCCCGTCTTATCGTCTGCAGCTGAATTTGTCGCACAGCGGACATAATTAGCGTTTTCTAATCGTTGCTGCGTTTACGCGTGGACGGGATGACAAGTGAAAACGATTTAAAAAAACGGTCGTGTGGACCGAAAACGTAGATGCGTTTTCATATACGAAACTTATGCTCGTCGGCGGCCTCAGAGTAATAAATAAATAAATTAAAAATCATGGTCAAACCTTCCATAAGCACACAACATTGCTATTCCATTGAGTTTCCACCCTGGACTAAGTGTGTACTGTCGAGAATTGGCAAGTGACAAAGTCGTGATGGACGTGATATAATTTGACCTGTGGATGGAAGAATGGATTTCGCAACTGCTTGAGTTTGGGTTCTGTAATGTGGAAACGACTGAGGACAGATCACGGAATGCTAGCTAGCCGAAAAACGGTGCGGTATGCTCTACTCTTTCAGAGACTAAGAAATAGACCAAGGCAAAGGCAGTATAGAGCTTGGGAAGCTAACTATTTGTAGCACCTCTACAAAGCCTTTCGTGTTTCGTGTTCGGTTCGGTTACATTGATGACTTAAGCTGGTGAATCTATAAACACTGTAGACCTGTTTGGATTAAAGCCAACGCACGAAAACCTAAATTGGTTAGAGAAGTTTTTTTCCATTTGTAATGTACAGTAAAGTAAAGTTAGCCATTCTGCATCTATCGCCAAAGCTTCTATACACACTGTAGCGCTGTGAGTTTAGGTTAAGGCCAACAAACGCAAACCTTGGTTTGAGAAGTTTATGTAATGTAAAGCAAGGTTCATTTTGCATTAATCACCAAACACGGCGATCTTTCATACGATTTAATTTATCTCTAAAATGAGCTAGGTGATACTCTGGTATTTTTGCGTTTCTGACGCGAGTTAGTCATTATCCAACTGCAGCAAAAGTTTTAGAAAAGTACGAACGTGGGAATAATTATATTTGGCCCAAATTATAATTACACATATATTCACATCTTCGTTCAACTGAAACAAAACATAATTATGACAAGTGTTTGGTGGCATCAGCTGTCGAAGAAATAGCACGAATGGTGCAAAAAAATCCCTGGATCTTGGCCAGGGCTACTAGAGGGACGCCGAGACTTTATGCCTGCTTTTATTGTGGAGGAGGTCCGCAATGACTTGAAACTAAAAGTACCTGATGAAAATTGCACGATAGATGGTGAGTTATGGTGAGCTTTTATAGCTATTTAGAGCCCATTTGCTTTTTGAAAGAACCCTTTTTTCAGTTAGAAGGGTGTTGAACCTGTGATTTTCCAGACTAACATTACAAGAACATTCTAAGAATTCTGCGAAATCTGCGATTTACTGAAAAAAAAAAACGTTTATTTTATAATATTTTTTCGTTCAGAAAGTTAAGTAGTTTGTCTTGACTGCTTTTGGAATCTGTGATATCTTTTAGGATTCTTTCCACTGTCCATACATAACAAATTTGTAACATTAATGAATGTTCCCCTAGACAAAAGGGAAACAGGTGCTGTTAGTTCTAATTAGTATATACAAGACAACGCATGCAAAACCAGGCAATTGAGCAAGCATATGATGTGTAACTTAATAATAAACCACAAAGCTGATTCTATATACACTTAGCTTCTGCTCACGTAGACCCTGGTCAACATAAGAACAGTTTCAAGTTAAGAACATTTTCAGGCAAAAAAAAAAAAAAAAATTACGAACATCAAGTTCGGGGTCAGCCTGAACTCCAATTTTCGTCGTTCTTATAATAACCCCGGCCCTGAGGTTATTTCGCCTAATTCACGATAATGCTGAGGGTAACAGTGAAAGGAGCCAGATATTTGAACGATGTTGATAGATTCGGTGGAAAGAGTGACCCTTATGTTGGAATAAGCTTTCAAGGTAAGAATATCACTTTGACAAAGTAACCTCTTTGTCATTTTCACACTTCTTAGATAGTTTGGATATATTTCCCGAGAAAATATCAAATTTAGTGAAAACTGAGCGACAAGCTAATTGTAGTTGTTTCTGAACCGTAGTTTTAGTTTACCGAAATTTCACTAATTAAACCATTGCCGTTCAGCAAATTCTTAAACCATTTTCATTCGCGATTGGTTTTGGAAATTTCGGAAACCGTTTGCATTCAGAAGCAGTTTCAGATCACTTAGAAATATTTCCATTCGAGATTAAAGCTCAGAAATTGTTGGATTTAGTCGAAAGTTGGCTTTCAGAAATTCCAGAAACCTTTTTCGTTCAGTGATTACCATGTTCGTTTTTTTAAGGAATTCATGTCCAAAATTATTTACAATCTCAATTTATTGGGAGAAAATTCCAACCATCAATACACTTCCTCAACGCCAAATTACTGCAGAATTGGTCTCTCTGTGTCTATAATTTTCAACGAAATATCTCAATGCTATTTAAAGACTGAAGTCGTTGGCTCTTTTGCGCACTTGAGCTATCGAAGCTAATCATATAAGACAATTAGTGGTAAACTCTGCGATATCTGTTGTTGGTATTCCAATATGGAGTCCGTTTTTGTTCTACACTTTCCTTAAAGTTCACGTTATTGAGACTAATTAACTTCCCGTCCCTCCACATTAAAAGCGGCTGTAAAGTCGAACGAGGCCGGTCCTAGAACACGCCTCCCAATGCTGTATAAAAAAAGAAAAAAAAAAAAAGAAAGAAAGAAAATTCTTGTGATTTCACTCAATCGTCTTCTCCAAAGAAACTCGTGCATTAACATCGCGAATGAATGAAAAAACCCTTTTCTTTTATTTATATTTTTCTAGCTCTTTGTTCGACGCGCGTTATCAGGAGTTCGAAGCTTAAATAGAAGGTTTACATGTTTACACACAGAAACACACAAGAGCGGAAGTTCATAACAGTGTATACTAGGGTACCTGTTTGATAATACAACACACATGATAGCTTGCTGGTGGTAACTTTTAATTAGACAGAAACATGACAGAGCTCAATTAGTTAAAACTAAAATGAACTTATTTTTCCCTTTTATACCCTGAAGAAAATTAAAGAAAATAAATAACTTTGCCTTCCATTCTTTTTGCAAAATGCATATTACTAGCTTTCCCATTCAATGCGTAAAAAAGCTGAATCCAGTATTTAAAAAAAAATCCACCGTCATGTAACCTTATTTGTTTACGAGGTTACAATGAATTGCTGGTGGCTTATGCGGTTTACATACATGTCACGTTTCTTAATTAACATCGTAATTAACGTGAATATACTGAGCCAATTCATTAAGAGTTGTAAAATCACGAAACACCCGAACGTAGTATGTATACAAACGGTATTTAGTAAACTGATTTCCTGCCTACAACGTTTAGATATAAAACTACGATTTTCAATTTAACACTGACATGTTTTGGCAGAACCTTCTGCCTTCTTCAGTGCAATTGTTACAGAAGATGCAAATTTTAATATAACTAAAAATTAAAATAATGCTCATGAATAGATATACTCTGTAACATTTGCTAGGAAGAATTTCTGCCGAAACATGTTTGTTAAATTGAAATTCGTTGTTTTATAGCTAAAACTTATTGTGACTTTTCTGCTGTCCAGACCTTTTGGTAACAACTTTTGTTATATTTTATATCACGAAATCGGAAATTTACGCATCCGAAATGATCACGTAAAGAATGCGTAATTTATCTGTCAATTCTAGCAGTGCACCACCACCCACCCCTCCCCCAGGCATAAGTGGGGCCCGTATTTTTCTTAACTGTCCGTCCGTCCCAGGAGTCAGACATTAGTCTACCTCGGGCCATTTGACGGCCACGTGAATGTAGCGATTCGAAAACGCTGGCTTTTTGGTTTCGTGACCGCCAAAACGGAGACAGGCTTTCGAAAACGATGACATCATAGCTTCGGACCCAGTCTTCTAGAGGGGAAAAATGATATTCAATATGGTGGACAACCACGCCGCGCCTGAATGTTGGCTTCATTTCCGACCATGCTCAAGAACTATCTCTACTGGCTTAATTACTTTCCGTCCCGGCGAAACTTTTGTAGTCGTTTGTTATCTTTAAAAGAACCTCCACTTGATGACTGGTCCATATAAAGGCATCTGCCTTGGTAGTATCTTCCGTTCATGTTCAATTCGTTCTACGACCTGTTTTAGGTGTCTTCAAAACCTTGTGATCATGCAACCTCGTTCCCAAGACTTTTACCTACCAATTTACCAGGGAAAAACCTTAGGAACGAGGTTGGTTATCATAAGAAACGTGACCACATACGCATACCTATCGTAAATTGCAGTAATCAATTTGAAATAATCCGAGCTGTGTTGTATACGGTAATAACACAATGAAATTGAATATATAAAATAAGTAAAATTTTGCTCACCGCTTTCCTATCATTCATTTTACCCGTCGAAGACTCGCGGCAGTTCGGGCAGTCGAAAGCTTGTAGTTTTTTAGTCATTTTAGTCAGAGGTCGTTTTCTAAAATTTTAACTGTGTTTCATCCTGGCTACGGCCCCTCAATATTTTTACGTTAGTTCAGATTATTGCAAATAACGAAGGGAATTCACGCGTGTTGTTACCAATTTCGATATGTGCATTGTTAAAAGATACGACTGGCATTATTAGAATTAATTTTATGACAGGAATTAAAATTCACGACAACTAACGTTATTACAATTAACAAAGGATATTAAAAATTTGGGAAGTTATCACAGCTTACGAAGTTCTTACAACTCACGATAACACAAGGTTTCCGGTTAATACGGGAGGTTAAAATTTACAGCCAGTTTCGACCATGTTTCTCGTACAGAGCTACAGTAGCACTTTTACTGGGGTCCATGTGACGCACAGCTCCTTTAGAGATATTTTACAGATCCGTCCCCCAGCTATCTGTCTCCCCACCACCCTCTCCTCTCATTAATAGCGCATAACCTTTCTTATTATTCAACACATTGCCACACTGCCCAAATATTGCCATCTGCACTGAATATTAGTCGTCCGTAGTCAACAGATATCCTGCGATATACTTAATTTTGTGTGTCGGGGAGAAAAATGGCAAAATAAAGATCGTCTCCAGCTTTTCTGCAATAAAAGTGTCCTTTGTCATCAGTGTGTTGAATAATAAAACAATTATTCTGCTCAATCTTGCGGAATATCCCCTGATTTTAGCCAACTCGACCTACGGCCTCGTCGGCTAAGTATCAGGTGATATTCCGCGCGATTTCGCAGGATCAGTAATTAGATATGGAATTAATTACGTCACGTGATTGCGCCTGTTCCCGTATGAGCATAATAACAGGGGATAGCCTGGAGTAAGCTAATTGTTTTATTTCTGTTGTTCAGATCTATATGTTAAGTACGTTGTCCCTTGTAACATGCCTTCGATGTTTGCTCATAAACTGGCTCTTTTTGTCGAAACAATCTGCGGTATTACAGTTTTTTTTCTTAGCTTGTCAAAAAGACTGCGAACACACTGTTAGTAAACGCAACAGAATTTTGATTTGATCGTTGTTTGAAGAAAGCTGTGTTTGCTATAAGTTACCGGTAACGATGCCCCAAATGTTAAAAACATTCTAAGCATTTAACTTTTTTTAGTGTATTCACCGCTACTCATACACAACAAAGTTATAACATTAATGCATGTTCTGCTAAACGAAACGGCAAGGTGTTGTCAGTTCTATAGTAGGAGGGATATAATAAATACATGGCAACGCGTGCAAAGCCAGGCAATTGCGCGAGTATATGATGTATAACTTTATAGAAAGTACAAATTAAAGCTGATTTTACATACTTGCGCTCACATAGACACGGGTCTAACATAACAACAGCTTAAGAGCATTACTGCATGTTCTACTAGACAAAAGGGAAACAGTTGCTGTTAGTTCTATACAAGACAACGCAGCCAAAGCCAGGCAATTGAGCAAGCATATGATGTGTAACTTCATAAATCAAAGTGACGCTATCGTTAACTCATGGATGTGCCTGATATTCCGGCCTTGTGCAATGCAACAAGACCCTGGCTTCTGTTGATAACTATGATAACAGGTAAAAGGTCAAACCATCAAATAAAAGGTCAGCCATCTCTTTTAAATAACAGATAAATTCAAAACTTAGTAGTGAGTAATGGATTATGAAATATGCACAGTTATTTATTTTTACAGTGCAATCTCAGTCATTTGAACCCTCAATTTGTCGACACTCCCGATTCTTTGAACCAGTAGTTGTTAATTCTCTTGGATTTGCTTCAGTCAGATTTTACCTCCTATTTTTTTTAACAAAATTCAGTTTCCCTAGGAGGTTAAAAATAAAATTGGTATTCCACAGTAGTGATTTATACAACATTATTATACAAATGTTATACACCAAGTGAATTGTTTCCTTAGTTACTTTTGAAAATCCAACAATAACTGTTTATTTTTTATGGGTTTTGTGACGTCAGTGACCAGTGCTACAGTTTTCTACATCTTATCACATAGTCTGGTATAACTTTTTCAGTAATATAAGGAAAAACACTAATTAATATTTCCTTTTCTATTTTGTACAGGGTTAATGTAAAATATTCTTCATTAATATAAGAACAGTTTAAACCACTGATTCTTTGAAGGATAAAGTGATAAAAATGCTTTTAATTTGCAATATTTCAAACAAAGTATAAATTGTACATCATTTTGTGAAATATTCAAAAGAGGACTATGATATGCACACTCAACTCTCTATAAGCATGCTTGTACCTTCTATTTTTTCTCAGAAAAACTGAATGGTGAATTGTAATGTAAGGAATATTTTACAGAATGCTTATTTAATGATACATGGTAGGTATTTTGCTGTGTAAAAATGAATGGGACTTCTCAGATAAGGTGCTATCCATAAGCTGGAGTGATGAAGCTAGAGCAGTATAGTGTTTAACAGTCTACTGACTTTTTCAATTGGGAACTTTGCTTGTAAGGACAAAAGGTTAACGGGTTAAAGCAAGCCAACTACCTTAATTGAGAAATTAGAGAATAAAATCTGCAATGTAATTAGTGGAAGGAAACACTTAATTTTCTTCTCAGTATTACCTCAGCTTGGAAATGTGGTCGATGCAAGGTAAAAAAAAAAAACTCTTTGACCTTGGTAGGATTCAAGCCCATGACCCCACGATTTTGACCATTGATGGACCAAATGTCCTCACTAGGGCAATGCGAAATTTAAGTGGTTTCTCTCCAGCACAGAATTTTACACTCCATGCAGAGATAATTATTTGATTTCTCAATTGTATAATCAGTATTGCACAGCCCAAAATTCATTATCCTTTAATTGTTGTGTTATTTCCAACTTTATTCCAAGTTAACTCTCTCATATAGTAAAGTGTAAACAAACTACTGGGGATAACTGCCTGATGAATTTTTTTTGGTACAGGGTTTGTACGGGTCATGGAAAACCTGGACAGTCATGGAATTTTAGATTTCATTTTCCAGGCCTGGAAAGTCATGGAATTTAGGTGTGGGTCATGGAAAGTCATAGAAAATGACGTTAATTAAAACGTGCAAAATAAATTGGGGTGTTTTGCGAAGAAAATAGGAAAAACAAACCCAAAATGAAAGATGATTTCCAAGAAAATGGTCAAATTTAGGTCATGGAAAACTTGGAGAAGTCATAGAAAAGGTCATGGAAAGTCATGGAATTTCAAAAGCTCAAAAGAGTACGAACACTGTGGTAACAGTGGAGACAGTTGAGACAGGGAGAGTTAAAGATTTATACCCATGTGCTATTTGGTTTTATGTCAAACCCACTTGCCAAAGGAGAGAGAACCTTGGATCCAGGTCATCGAATGCACTCCCTAATCCAGTTTCCATTCTTACTAGTTTTCATACATATAAAGTAGCATAAGGCATTCACAAGCGATTGTCATGTTGACTTTGCAATATCAAGAAAAAGAGCCAGCTAATTAACACTCTGATTTCCCTGAAAAAAAAACAGTATCAGTTTGCACTCTCAAGGCAAAAGAACTAATGTGGTTGACAAGAAGTTTAAAAGGTTCATGCTTTTCCTATCCCTTCCAAAACAAATGGAAAAATAATTAATAATTATAATGCATTCTAAGATTAAGTTGACAGCAAGAAAGACATCCTGATTCTCTAATAAATTGATATCAGTTTTGCATGGAACTGAGCACCTAGTTTGAGACCAAAATAAAGAACTATCAACCTGGGAATAACAGAAATTTTTAAAAATGAGCTTTTCGAATAGATCGATATTGAATTAATGAGCTACAAGTACAGTACTTAAAAGAAAATAGAAAAATGACACAAAGCTAACTTGACTTGAAATATTTCTCCTGTATTCAAACATCTCCAATGTGTATCTCCCTCAAACAGAACCTAAACGTCAACAAAAACAAAACACTCAATTTGACTAGAAAACGATGAAATCTAAAATATTTTGTAAATCCCTATAATTAAGGAATCGTTTTGGTCCACGGTGTACCAGTTTAGAACGGTCCGGCTTTGTTGTGCATATTATGTTACCAACCACATGAATTCGTATAACAACACTGGCCTACTATTATCCATGTTAGCTTGCAATTTGAACATTATCTTGCTTAAAGATTAAAGGGAATACTTGTAGAAAAATGCTCCCCCCTCAAAAAACAAAAACAAACAAAAACACCACATGTACAATTAGTTTAAAAAGTGTGCAAGCATACATGAAGATTTGAAGTTATCTTACCTCCTCTATTGACAAAGCCGTCGGAACTTTCGCCGTCCACCGACAGAGCAAAACCCCTTATACTTTTAACATTTATCACACTAAAAAATTCCTTCAACACAACAAATCTTCTATATCTATTAGAGCGGAACTTTCCAAACAGTGGCGCAGGATCGAAAGGATAAAATCTCTCCCAAACTTGAAAACTTCTGCAAAGTTTCCTAGCGCTTAAAAAGATCCTTGCTATTTTCATCCACTGTCCTGATGCAGGTTGACGTCTAAAGCCTGCCGCACACTTGAGGAAAGAGCTGAGCAAACTGCCTCGCGAGGCGATTAGCTCAGCTGTTTCATCATGTGTGTGCGCGAGGCCGTGAGGAAAATATCTATCATGTTTGATATTTGAGATTTCGCCTCGCGACGCGAAATTCTCACGAAAACTCAACAGCACACTTGAGAAAACAGCTTAGCTGATTGCCTTGGTTGGCCTCTCGAGGCAGTTTGCTCAACTCTTTCCTCAAGTGTGCGGCAGGCTTAAACACTGCTATTTTTATCCAAATCTCTAGAACAAAGCAAAGACAACTACTAAATTCGCCATTTCGGCCGCCATATTTGTTTTTGAAATTAAAGTTCGTGCGTGTGTAAGAAGAAACTGGGTATTAGCGCAAAGATCAACCAATAACCAATCACCCTCCGGGCTGTTGTCTCCCTTGCTGTGGGATTGAGTGGGATTGGCTATTATTCCACTTCCGGTTACACCAGAGTGAGTGATTCATTTGCATACGGAATGCTACTATCACCCCGTGGATGCTAAAGCACATCCACGAGTAAAAACCACAAAGCTGATTCTATACACTCCGCTCACGTATACTCTGGTCAACATAAGAAGAGCTTCAGGTTAAGAACATTTCCATGCAAAAGAAAAAAAAATAAGAACATCAAGTTCGGGCTCAGCCTGAACTCCAATTTTCGTCGTTCTTATAAAAAAAACCCTGAGGTTGTTACGCCCAATTCACGATAATGCTGAGGGTAACAGTGAAAGGAGCCAGATATTTGAATGATGTTGATAGATTCGGTGGAAAGAGTGACCCTTATGTTGGAATTAGCTTTCAAGGTAAGAATATCACTTTGACAAAGTAACCTCTTTGTCATTTTCACACTTCTTAGATAGTTTGGTGATATTTCCTGACAAAATATCAAATTTAGTGAAAACTGAGCGACAAGCTAATTGTAGTTGTTTCTGAACCGTAGTTTTAGTTTACCGAAATTTCACTAATTAATTAAACCATTGCCGTTCAGCAAATTCTTAAACCATTTTCATTCGCGATTGGTTTTGGAAATTTCGGAAACCGTTTGCATTCAGAAGCAGTTTCAGATCATTTAGAAATATTTCTATTTGAGATTAAAGCTCAGAAATTGTTGGATTTAGTCGAAGGTTGGCTTTCAGAAATTCCAGAAGCCTTTTTCGTTCATGATTACCATGTTGGTTTTTTAAGGAATTCATGTCCAAAATTATTTACAATCTCAATTTATTGGGAGAAAATTCCAACCATGAATACACTTCCTCAAAGCCAAATTACTGCAGAATTGGTCTGTCTGTGTATGTAATTTTTAACGAAATATCTCAATGCTATTTAAAGAAGAAGTCGTTGGCACGTTTGCGCACTTGAGCCATCGAAGCTAATTATATAAGACAATGAGTGGTAAACTCCGCGATATCTGTTGTTGGTATTCAAATGTGGAGTCCGTTTTTGTACTACACCTTCCTTAAAGTTCACGTTCTTGCGGCTAATTAACTTCCCGTCCCTCCACATTAAAAGCGGCTGTAAAGTCGAACGAGGCCGGTCCTAGAACACGCCTCCCAATGTTGCATAAAAAAAAGAAAAGAAAAGAAAGAAAGAAAATTCTCGTGATTTCACTCAATCGTCTTCTCCAAAGAAACTCGTGCATTAACATCGGGAATGAATGAAAAACCCTTTCCTTTTATTTATATTTTTCTAGTTCTCTGTGCGACGCGCGTTATCAGGAGTTTGAAGCTTTAATAGAAGGTTTACATGTTTACACACAAAAACACACAAGAGCGGAAGTTCATAACAGTGTATACTAGGGTACCTGTTTGGTGATACAACGTACATGATAGCTTGCTGGTGGTAACTTTTAATTAGACAGAAGCATGTCAGAGCTCAATAACTAAAAACTTAAATGAACTTATTTTTCCCTTTCATACCCTGAAGAAAATTAAAGAACATAAATAACTTTGCCTTCTATTCTTTTTTGCAAAATACATATTACTAGCTTTCCCATTCAATGAATAGAAAAGCTGAATCCAGTATTTTGAGAAAAATCCACCGTCGTGTAACCTTATTTATTGACGAGGTCACAATGAATTGCTGGTGGCTTATGCGGTTTACATACATGTCACGTTTCTCAATTAACATCTTAATTAAAGTGAATTCGAATATACTGAGCCAATTCATTAAGAGTTGTGAAATCACGAAACACCCAAATGTAGTATGTATACAAACGGTATTCAATAAACTGATTTGCTGCCTACAACGTTTAGATATAAAACGACGATTTTCAATTTAACAGACATGTTTCGGCGGAACCTTCTGCCTTCTTCAGTGCAAATGTTAGAGAAGATGCAAATTTCAATATAAATAAAAAGTAAATGCCCATGAATAGGTATACTCTGTAACATTTGCTCATTTTCTAACATTTTCTGCCGAAATGCCGTAATGATCACGTAAAGAATGCGTAATTTATCTGTCAATTCTAGCAGTGCACCGCCACCCCTGGGAGTCAGGCATTAGTCTATCTCGGGCCATTTGACGGCTACGAGAATGCAGCGCCTCGAAAACGCTGGCTTTTCGTTTTCGTGGCCGCCAAAACGGAGACAGGCTTTCGAAAACGATGACATCATGGCTTTGGGACCCAGTCTTCTAGCGAAGAAAATATTTAATATAGTGAACAACCACGCCTGAATGTTGGCTTCGTTTTCGGGCATGCTCAGAACTATCTCTAGCTTAATTGCTTTCCGATTCACGGCAGTCGAGACTTTTGTAGCCGTTTGTTATCTTTAAAAGAACCTCCACTTCATGACTGGTCCATATAAAGGCAACTGGCTCGTTCGTATCTTCCGTTCAGGTTGACATCGTTTTACGACCTGTTCTATGTGATTTTGACAATATTTTTCTACTCTTTTGTCCACCGTAACGTGTCTTCAAAACCTTGTGACCATACAACCTGTTTCCAGGACTTTTACCTACCAATTTACAAGGAAAAAACCTAGGGACGAGGTTGGTAATCATTTGCATTGAAAGAAACGTGACGGCATACGCAAACCTATCGTAAATTGCAGTATAGTTTGAAACAATCCGAGCTGTGTCTTATATGGTTATAACACAACGCGGTGTTTTGTATTAAATCGTTAAGATGAACAATCATATATACAAAGCTAATAACGGGTAGTTATAACCATCTCATTATATATTTAACAATTATTTCAGGGCTTTGCAAACTGTTCAGCTGTTCAGTTGCAACCATTTGGTTTGTAAATGCTGCAGTGAAGCATCGCAATGTGAACACAAAAAGAAGAAGAGATACTTAGGAGAAAAAGCATTGCTGTATTCTTAGAAGACTTTCAAAAAAGTCCTTCGTCCGATTTATATGGCGCCGGATGAAGCGCGACTTCGTTGCTCGCGGTCTAAAAAAGCTCATAAAAAAGCTAGAAGTCGACCTCGCGAGTGACTCGTGAGGTCGACTTCTAGCAAGTCTATATTCTAAGACTCCCTCTATTGTGTATTCAACTGAGTGTAAAGTGCGCGTGATTCCTGTTCTTATTTATCTCATACTTTTGGATAACCCTTTGCAAGGCTGTTGAAAAAAGTGACTCCTATTCCGACTATGTCATCATTTTTTAAGGTGTCGGCATTTGTTACATAGCTCTTGCAAAACTGCCCTGGAAAATTTCTAATACAAAGCAAATTTTATCGTATTCGCTCCGACGAAGGGCTAACGCTCGAAACGTCAGTTCTACATTCTCTTTAAGTCCTTTACGGTGGCTAAATTACCTCAGCGCAGTTGATAAAACCAAATGTCGGTCCATAAACTCAGTGCGATGTTTTAAGAATGGGACGAAAGCTCTTTGATGAAATCGCTGAACAAAATAAGAAATAGTATCAGAGAATAATAACTAGCTAATAAAGAGTAAGACGCCAATTGTCGAGCCTGGTCAATCGTAAGTCGGAAAATGTAGCGAGGTTATCACGAGCATGACACGTGAAGAACAAATGTGTGAGTCCCTAAAGAAGAATCGAACCCGCGGGATCGGCCAGCGAGATACTCTAAACCCCGAGCACAAAGGAGACTCTTGGCGATAGGTTATTGTCTGCGTTCGGTATTTACACATGGTTCTCCTGCAATTTTGAATGTAACTGTCAATAGAATAGAAAACTAGTGTAACCCCAGCATATTCATGCGAGCACGCAGCTCCTTCGCTTGCAATCTCCAGTGTTAAGAAGCTGTGCTCATTTCTAAAGTTCGCAAGCACCTACTGAAAGAAATGGTACGACAACCAGGCTCTGCTTTGCGCCAGGTAACCCGCCTTCGATGTAAACAGGCCTAAACACTGTCTAACGCTAATAAATGTTAGTAAAACAACTCCTGAGACATTGCAGAATTCTGTTTCGAACAGTTTTCTGCTGGATATAGGGAAATGACTTTTCGTCGTTTTCTTTTGTATTTTTCAGTTACCATTAAAGTGATACTATGATCAAAATGTTGCTTCCCTGTTTCTCTTCAGCTTTTGAAAATAGAAGTGATAGATACTTACCACGCCAAATTTTACATCGAAATTCCAACGGGAAAGACCAGTTATTTTAATCGTGAAGTTTAGCTTCGCCTTGCCGCATTACTCGATTCAAAAACTGGTCGTGAACCACATAGAGAGCTTGATCTAGTTACGCGAAGAGGCATGTGACGTCATACACTCAAGACAATATGGCCCGCTTTCCAATGGCCGATCCCTCTGAAACAATTTACAGCCAGTTTCGACCTTGTTTCTCGTGCAGAGCTAGCGCTTTTACTGGGGTTCATGTGACGCACATCCGTCTCCCAACAATTTGTCCCTCCACCACCCTTTCCCCCCTAAATTCACTAATACTCCCTCCAAAGGGACCACTGATAAATGGCAATATGAGCATAGTAGTAAATAGGGCGTGCAGGCGTTTTGGTCAGCATGTTGGATTTTCGGTCGCTGGCTCGAGGCCTCTGACGCATCGCATTGTTTTCCATAGACACGAAAGTTTACTACATTGCCTCCCTCCACCAAGGCATGCATATCAGCCTGTACAAGTGATAATTAACAATTATTCCACGAGCGCCGTGACGTTGGATATTAGATAATAGCGAGCTTACGCAACAGGACGGCTGAGGGAAGGGGACGGTGAATATCGTTGTGTGACCAACGTGACATCTTAGTCCCTTCACATTTTTAGGCGATCTTCGACTAAACATGACTAAAACTGGTGTTCTCTCATCTGTTACAACCTGAGAACCATGAGCTGTAGGAATGTTACAATCCATAATCATGAATACTTGGCCGTCACGTTGGTCACACAAGCACAATTTGCCGTCCCACCACATCAGCCGTCCTGTTGCGTAAACTCGCTAATTATAGCTAACGAGACGGCACGCGCCTCGTTGTCTATAATTATTTCATCCAACAAGCGCGAGTGGAATAATTGTTTTATTAAAAACAATCAAGAAATATTACTGTATCTTGCTGATTTCGCTTTGAAAAAACAACCACAAGACAATTTAATGGACCCTATTTCTCGGGCATGGTAAAATGGCTCATATACCATGGTCGCTAGGCCAATCAAATCCCTAAAATTGCGTTATACAATGATCCAGTTTTTATTAAGGGCAAATATTCCTGTATGCTTTAAAGGTTAACAAATGTTAGTGTGTTTATTATTCGTTGAAAGCGCCCGTAGGATGCTAATTGTCCAACGTTCTCCGGGTCCGTTTTCGACATTCAACATGCTGCATGAGTCCTGATCGCAAGACGCTCTTCCATTTTGAAATATTCATGAATAATCGGCATTGCTGCCAAGATTCTGAAAGATGGGGGATATCACTTGGGAATTCTCCTGTCTGATATTTCAACTTTGATCTTGGTTATATTGCGTCACGTGACACGTGACACACAGTGAAAATAATACATTAATAGCGCATAACCTTAGTTATTTATTCTTCAACACATCGCCACACTGCTCAAATCATATATGGTCATGCTGCACTGAATATTCGTCGTCCGTAGTCGACAGATATCCTGCGATACACTTACTTTTGTGTGTCGGGGAGAAAAATGGCAACATAAAGATCGCCTCCAGATTTTTTTTGCAATCAATCAATGTGTTGAATAATAAAACAATTATTCTGCTCAATCTTGCGGAATATCCCCTGATTTTAGCCAAATCGACCTACGGCCTCGTCGGCTAAGTATCAGGCGCTATTCGCTGGATCCGGCGGTAATGAAATATGGAATTAATTAAGTCACGTGATTGCGCCTGTTCCCATATGAGCATAATAACGGGGGATAGCCTGGAGCAAGTTAATTGTTTTCTTTCTGTTGTTCAGATCTATTTCTTAAGTACGTTGTCCCTTGAAACATCCCATCGATGTTTGCTCATTAACTGGCTCGGTCGAAACAATCTGCGGTATTACTGTTTTTTTTTTTCTTAGCTTGTCAAAACGACTGCGAACACACTGTTAGTAAACGCAACAGAATTTAAATTTGACCGTTGTTTGAAGAAAGCTGTGTTTGCTTTAAGTTACCGCTAACGATGTAATAGATGTTTGAATGTCAGTTTACACACAAATTACAAGGTCAGTTTTAATCAGTTGGCTGCGAGAACATGATTGATTTAATGAGTATAGCGTAGAGTCACACTTATCACGGTCTAGTTGTTTAAACTTTAATTGCGCATGTAAAAAAGTAAGTTTTTAGCGTTTACAGGATAAAATGGAATTATTTTCCGTTGAAATCCAACCCTGATCAATTCATAAGTTGAATAGGGGGCAGTTTCATTTGAGATGGATCACATAAATATTCATAATATCTATGACAAGGGTTGAATGGTCGCCTTCGTAACAAGCCTAAGTCGGAGGAATTCGTCATGAAACTTTTTAATTGATCTTGTGGAGAGTATTTGTTGTTTGCAGTCAAAGTCCCATAACGTTCAAATTATTATTATTTTGGAAAATAAGTAGACGATTTTTCCTTCACGTCGAGGAAACTTGGCATTATCCGGATTCGAAAAATAACTTTTTTTTTTTTTTCACAGAACGGCTAATGATAGTCGTCGTTATTACATATTCACGCCTTTTTCAATATTGTTCATTCAAACACAGCAGAATTCGTGATGTTAACTTCAAATTATAATGACAGTAACAGGTGATTGGCTTATCGAACAATACACATGCGCGTGAAATTTATTTTGCGGGGTAAGGTGGGGCTAGGGAAGATCTTGATGCCCGCTTTTTCGCTGTTGAGTTCCCATGACTTCACGCACATCATGAAAATCGCCCGAGCTTAAATATTACTCGTGAAGTATGCTGAAGGTAAAAGTAAAAGGGGCAACAAATTTGCCTGATGTGGATAAATTCAGTGGGAAGAGCGATCCATACGCCATAGTGAGCTTCCAAGGTAGGAATATCAATTGAAATGATCACAAACGTCCTCAGCCTCTTGTCCTTTGTCATGGTGTTGTGATCGGATCACAATTTCAATGCTCGGAAGGTCTTGTTGGTTTTTGATACTTATGAGTATAATTTTAAATTCATGTACGATTAATCAAGTGATGGAATTACGTAGTTAGCTAATGTGCTGACCATTAAATTCAGGCGTTTCCTCGGTAGAATTTTGGCTACAAACCGATTTAATAGATGCTAAAATATTCCCGTATTTCTTCAGGCTGTTATATTATTTACGCGAGCAAAACATTTCTTCTTTTCTGCATGGTCATATAACTTCAATTCAGCTTCAAAATAATAACATGAACAAGCAAAAGTACTCAGTTTAATCCCAACCGTCGATATTTATGAATCCTGGGCTTGCACTTGAAAATATCAATATTTAGGTGATATCGTTTCATTGTAGACAAAATATACGTCTTTTTGTCTTCATTTGATAAATTTATATATAGCTAGTTGCAACTTTTGATAGACACAAAGTTTTCAAAGTTATTAGAAGAAGCAATTATTTGGCATTTGATGACAAACCAATTTCACCGCTTTAATTTTTGCCCCCGAAAACTTGTGGCACACAGCATTTGGCGAAGAATATCCGAGAAGAATTGTGAACTGATATATTAATTAATAGTGATCAATACACATCGCTACGTTGTTGCGCACAATGTTTTGAGCAAATTTGCGAGGAACGTTGTACTGAACCATGTATTCAATCTTTATAACCTTTGAATGCATCGCACAGAGTCGCCTGAGAGTTAAAGCGGGGAGCAGCGATGGCGCAGTGGTGAGAGCACTTGCCTCCCACCAATGTGGCCCGGGTTCGATTCTCGGACTCGTTGCATACGTGGGTTGAGTTTGTTTGGTTCTCGTCCTTGCTACTCAAAATCCAACATTCTAAATTTCAGCACGATCTGGATAGTATCCCAAGTTAGTACTCTCGGTTAAATACCATTAACGCTTTAGTAAAGTGTTTATTTTATTTATTTCATTGCGTTACTCTACAAACTAATATAATTCTAATATAATTCTAAGGTGGCAAAGGCCTTGTGAACAGATATAACACTGAAAGGAGCCTTTGGCCGCCTTTTTTATTTCTATTTTATTTCATGTATAAAATGTTGAATACTATAACTAACTTATGCAGTGCATGCAAACTGGAATTTGCTTTCCATCTTTAGCTTCCCAACTGTGAGGTTTCGATTCTCATTTTAAGCAAACATAACTCCTTTTGTTTCTTATTCCGATCACCGTTATTTTACATTTAAGGCACTTTTAGGAGAAAGAGCTTACTTTAAAATCATTATGTGCCGTAGTTTTGACGCTGAATGAACGTCATTAAAATCCGTTTCTTCTTTCATTTTATAAACCACAGTGCCAAAGTTTGAATTAGCCGCTGCAGAAATATTTGAATCCTTTATCACGAATCACTGACTCATAAGTAATTTTTTTAAATGAGGTTTTTACAAAAAGAGCACTGATTTGACTTGCTAACTGACAAAGATAGGACAACTTACGAAATTGTTTTCAGCTAGCAGATTAGCGAGAAGTAAAAATATCTTCGTTTTCGGTCAGCAATTATGTATTTGTATTTGTTATCCACTTCAAACTTATCTTTGCTCTTCAGTACTAAATGTTAAAGCTCATTCTGAATGTTTAAAGTATAATTTTTATGTTTTAACGTTGCTCGGTTCGAGAATAAAAAGTTTGTTAGACTGCACTGAGCTGCTCAGCCACAAATAGGATATTGAGAAAACTCTGTTTAACAGTGGTACTAAAATTGGTATTTATTTATGCATCCTAAGGTGAAGTAATTATTACAATAGAAAACCTTGAGGTTTTGGAGGCTTTTCCTTTATTGTCTTGCTTCGCTAAATTTCATGTAAGGTGAGTCGAGAATGCTTCTTAGAATCAATAGTGCTTCAGTGATTTTGCCTGCCAGATTTGAAGTCAATTTCTATGCCTGGAAATGAGTCACTGACGTCATAAATCGGCTTGTTACTCTCAAAAGAACTTAGCGAATTTTGCCTAATTGAATTCCTACAGATCAGATAAAAGGTAAAGAAAACTAAGATATGGTTTGGGCGCAATGAAGGCGTATCTTAATCACACCAAATCCGCGTCGAGAAAGACAACTAATCTCATTACTTTTTTTGAATTTGATTTCAAGAAGTTAACAATATTCAGTATTTAAATGTAAATTAGAGATCAATCGAAGTTTATCTTTGTTAAGCATATCATCTAGCACAGTGTGTTTTTCGCCATGAAAAGTGAAATTAATGTCAAGTTCTTTTACGCGAGGAGAAAATAGAGTAAGGATATCTTTTGTTTCTTTAAGATGATTGCGCTAGAATAGTGCATTAAGCTGTATCGTACAAGTATAAAGGAGGCAAAAATAAGAACGATTCTAAGAAGAGTGACAGAGAAACAAAAAATATCGATTGATGTTGTAGAGAACAGGTCGGAGCACAATACGCAGGGACTTTTTTTGCGAACATGTTCGTTTTTAGGGACTGAGCAAAAGTAGTTAATTTTGAAACAAGTTTGCATGACAAATGTTCAGAATGTCTAACAAATTTAGAAAAAAAAATGTGCAAGGTCGTCAGGTTCTCGATCTCTTCCACCAATGTACCTTTTGGACAGTAGACGTAAAGATAATTGGAGTTCCCTTGTGGATGTGCCACCGAAATTCCCTTTTTTTACGTTACTATTTATGCACGGCAAAGATGCATGTACCTTAATGCCAGAGGTGTCAATGAACGTGCAGCACAATTTAACTTATTTTTCAGAAATCTCTTTGACAGTTATTCAATCGAAATAGCTAATTATGGCCAGTAATGACCGTTATATAATATTCCCACAACTTAAGAACGTCTCAATCTGAGGTATTGTTATTTCTCAGCCACTCTCTTCCTCTCGTTTCTCGGCTCAACACTTACATATCGCTTCTTCTCTCAGGTCAGGAACAAAAGACAGATGTTATTAAAGATGAGCTCAACCCTACATGGAACAAGGTAAAGATTTCTTACACAAACTGATAATTTGGATTTGAACTTGGCTTCATTGTCACATGCATGTAATTGACTGGATCAGTCAGAAGGTTTTATTTCAAACGAGCAGGGATACATCCCTGTCTGCTCTCTTCGATTTGTAAGGGAGCATGCGCAGGATTAGCAGGGGCGAAGTGACAGCGAGTGGTTGGAGGTTGAATGAGCAAAACAATGGCTCTAGTCGTTTACTTTGCCCCGTTCTCTGCATAGAAGTGCAGTGTGACGTTTGCAAAATTTTCGAATGGAAAATCTTATGGAGAAAGTTACATGACGTCGGTAACCTTCTCATTACTTCAGTGTTAATGTGTTTTTCTTTCTTTTTAAAAAGGATTTCGAGTATGATCTCAACGGAAACGAATTGTCGGCTCAAGAAACCCTACAGGTTAAAGTCAAAGACTGGGAGAAAATCACAGCAAATCGGTAGGGATTTATTCAAACGTAGTTGTCAGGTTGACGTTATGAATATTACAATAACTGTCAAAATTCCCGCGCACTGATTGGTTCATGCCTATTTTCTATAAGAGTACGGATAATAAAAATTGACGCCAGATGTAACGCGCACTTTCTCATGCACGAAAAATAAAACCAATTTCGCTCGTAAGCTTTCCATTTTATTGTAAAAAACAAATCGACGGCTGTTTTCTATGGTCTATACTTTTAAAAACCATAAAATGACGTCACAAAACTAGTGTTCAAAACATGGCAATGGAAGTCTTGAACATATTATGGTGTCATTTTAATTATGGTCTGTAAGCGTTATAGACAATAGAAATTAAAACTGCCGTCGATTTGTTAATAAGAAAGTGTAATATTTGGGACAGCAACTGAATTTTCAGGTTATGGTTTGCGTAGCTAGAGCACAGGTACTTCACGAAAAGCGAAAGGCAAATGGCGAGAACAAAATAATGTTTTGCATTGTTCTGCCGCTCGCTCCTTGCTTTCGCGTTCCTTTAAGTTGAGTCTCAAGAGATAGATGAAAACGACCACTACGCAAGCTGAATAAACACTGAAGTTTGTCAAACCTTGTTGTGTTATTGTGAGCGCATTGAATCATTATTATCCAAAGCGAATGAGTCAAGAAGTCACGATCGCAGAGTGACAAGGTTATAACATATAAAATATCCTTGGTGTGACTACAATAAATGAGCAACTGATATTCTAGAAAAATTGGGAAATTCAACCCATTGTCTAAGCTCACAGCAGACACGTTCCTTCCAGACGCCTAACGATCTTTTATGCGAATATACACATAATTGCATGCAAATGTTATCTTGCGAAGTTGCGACAGACATTGTTTTTATTCCCGCCCACAGATTTAGTAGACAACAACACTGGCTACAAAATGCCTGTACTTCCTCGAAAAATGAGTTTTAAGGTTGTAATACCTGGTTACAACCGAAGCGTCTGATGCGTTTACTAATCAAGCCACTCTCTTTGATTAATTCAGTTTTTCCTGATCTATAAAATGATTATTTGCATATAGTTGAAGTGTTATTTAGATAGCGCTGATGTTTAAATATTTGCTTATATTTCATGGATATCACACGAGTAATAGACTGACTTTTCGAAGAAAGATGAATGAAAATTCTGCCATCGTGATATAAGATGTACTTTTATAAGTTGAGCTGTCTTTTGATACAATCAATTGTAAGGCATTCTGTGTCAAACACACTGAATATTTCGGTGATATAGCCCGTCGCGTGATACTGGATCACAGCGGTTACCAATAACACGCGATCCTCACCTTCAAAGTTAAAGAGGCGCATAAAATTGAATTTTGGTGAAGAAATACCGTTGGAAATTTTTTCAATTTCGGACAAGATTTCAAGACTGACAGAGCCCAAAAATCGGCATTTTAACCCACTGGCAAAACTTTATCAAAGAACGATCGTCTTTTTTTTTTATAGGATCAATTAAAAAATTGTAAATTTCACTGCACGCGATAAGTTACAAAATCAGGGTGGCGTGTTCAGTAGTCTCCCAGCGTTGCGTGACAACCCTAATGACAGCTGCGTAGGAGACAAGTTGACGTGCGGTGTTAGCAAATTATCACTTTGCAGTAATACAGCATCCTCGTTTTGAACTAGCTTAGGAACAATTTTAATAAAGGTTATATTACGGTCTCTAAACTGCTAAAATTGTCAATTCCTAAGCTCTGTTGCCTTGAAATCTTGTCAGGACTCAAAATATTCTCAACGGCTTTCCTTTGATTGACGTTCATCAAAACGGAAGTTTATCCAACGCTTTCAGTTGAGGCAAGAGGTCGCGTGGTAACTAATGTGCAGTGATAGTGAATATCTAAATTTTCAGTGTTTACCTAAAAATTAAATATACTAAGCGCACCAAAGTCTTCATATTCACGATCAAATAATGTGCTATTTTTTGACAAGCACTACCATAAGTACTTCAGTCTAGAGAAAAAAAAATGAAACGAGCTTTGCTTTAACTTGCAGCCTTTTAATACTGTAATACCAGTAGCGTGGTACTAAAAGGCAAAATTTATTTTTTCTCTTTGCTGGAAATTTATTTTCACGATCGAGATCGGTAACGAATTACAACCGATTCATTGTATTGTGATACACAGCTGTTGCAACCGCAGCTTCACCGATACCAAGATTATTACAGTACGATTCCGTTTTGCGAGATGTAACCATGATACGAAACAAATAAACCGATGCTACTCGTTTCAATTCAAAAGCTTCTAAGGTGCAAATAATAAAGGCTGCGCAGTTGACAGCCTTATTCACGGGAGGGAAACAATGGGCCTTTTGCACTAACCTGTCATATGGTAAAAAATCCGCCATGCTGGATGGCAAAAAAGCATGGCATCCTCCACTGGGACATCGAGAACAAAGTCAAGCTTGACAGGCTGGAATTCCTTTGTGTTCGAATCTACTACATTATTTTGCCATCCAGTATGGTGGATTTTGTACCATGTGACCAGTTAGTGCAAAAGGCCCATTTGGGGGTACAACTGCGAGAGAAAAAAGAAGCAGCCCCGCCAGTCACTGCCATTACGCACATTCATTACCATACGCAGACTATCTGTCATTTTATGAGCATTCATTGCAGTGAATATGAGTATGGGGGCAATATCAACAGGTTGTTCAAGCCGTGATTGCTACCGAATTTGTCCCTTAAGTATTGCTATTTTGCGAAATTGACGGTGCCTGTTAGACAATGTTAGAGATCGATCGCTTGGAATCTAACTCTCCTTTTCTTTGAAATCCGAGACAGAAACGTTTGAACACTTTCATGTGCCCCCCTTCCTCATGGCATTTTTCTAAAATAAATAAATAAATAAATAAATAAATAAATAAATAAATAAATAAATAAATAAATAAAAAGCAAGACTAAGGGCCGGGCAGGATTACAAAATGTAAAGTTTGTAAGTACCGTGATTGTCTGATTGTCTAAGTTTCTCTATTCGCTTTTCTTTTTCAAAGTAAGTAGGGCTATCTAATGAACTCTCTTTCTCATTTTCACGTCTCGCACAGACTGCTTGGCTCAGCATCAGTTCCTTTGAACAACCTTGTTCGCTCCAAAAATAACTCATTGGAGACTGAGGTGGACTTGTTAGATGGAGAAAATAATGCTACGCCTGTAAGTTCATTATGTATGTAGGAATCTTTGGCCCGTTCAGTATCTGCCTTGGTTATTGATTAGAATTCTTCAGTAATCTAAATAATGAAACTTTTTTCAATTAGCTTTTTGTTTACATTGTAGTTAGTTTTTCACACTTTATGTCGAACGAAAATTTGTAATGTAGCTGTTATTTTAAATTTTAACCAGTGAATGAAACTCTTGTGTATTACTACTGAAATAAGTCAAACTGAAATGAAGAACAGCATTCGCAAGAAGCCCATAACTAAGAGCCTCTTTCTGTTTTTATTCTTTGAGTCAACTCTTTCCCGTGTATATCTTTTTTAGAACTTTGTTTGGGTATTTGAACTGTAGGCGTTCCGAAGGTCCCCTGAGACCCGTTCTAAAGATAAATCTACTCGGGATCCAAGGCTTGGTATGAGAGACAGGGCCAGTCTCCTAGTCATGGGCTCCTGCATTCGTGAAATGTCTCGAAAGGGTCAGGCGTCAATTGTTTGGAAAAGAAAGTTTTCTTCTGTGATTACCTGAAATTTGGAAGCTATTCTAACAGTAAGAATGTGGACTTGGAAATGAGCGGGCACTGATAATGAACCGAGAGGTTGACGGAAATCGAGTCTACACTTATTTCACCGGACTGAACTGAAAGGAAAGATCCATCGTCGGAGAACTACGAGCCAGATGAGCGGGGCACGATAAAGCTTGAGGGTCTTTAGCACGCACACGAAATATCTTTTTAATAGCCAAAAAATACATCGCCTGTGCATATTCCGTGCATTACTACTTTAATTTCTATCACAAACGAATTTAGTCGCGGGAAGCCGAATACACCCCATTAATTATTCCATAAATTTTCTCTTTTAAAAGCTAATTACTTTGACCACTGTTCTGTGTGTTTATTGCAGGCAAAAGTTCAGCTCAGCTTAACTTATGAGCCACCACCATCTGCCAAGGGAACGGAAGAAGGGGGAGGAGAAGGAGAAGAGGAATTGGAGGAAGAGGTGGAGGAAACTGGAGAACCCGGCAAACCAGGGGCGAAAAGGTTAGGCAACTGTAATGATTGCAATCATGGTTGTTTTCATTCATTCTTGCTTCCGAGGGTCTTGAGTTCTTATTTCTAGTGTTTTGTTGCCTTCGTAAATTTCTTTGTTCGTTCGTTTGAATGTTTGTTTAGTAAGTCCTGCATTTGTGCGATCTGTAGATACTTTCTTTCTTGTCTTGGTGATGGAGAAAGAGCATGCTCGACTTGCAGGGCCTTCGTATATTTGTGCTATAAAAGGTTGTCATCCCATTTAAACAGCTTATGAAGTATGGTTTCACTAGCATATAAATGATTTTAGGGGCTTTTCCAGCGGAAGAAAGGTTAAAAAGATCGGCGGTCGCGATAAAAAATCAAAGCAAAAATAGCTACGTTTTCTTTTCAGGAGGATACGTCGAAAGAAGAGAAAGGCGTTGTCAAATAAACCACAGGATTTTCAGGTATCGGCAGTCGGTAACACTAAATACTTATCTTTAAAAAATAATGGCTTTTAAGGTAATGCATGTCTATTTGGAAGGCGTTAACAAAAACCTAACGAAAGCGAAAATATGGGTTGTAATTCAATTTGGGCGATATTCTTTAACTTTAAACTTTCAGTATCCTATGTCAACTGATGTATTGATAATTATCGTAACTGTTACCTGTTATCGATAGTGACACATGTACATAGGCCTTAAAATAACTGATAATTATAACATTGGTTTTATTCAATTAAATTTTCAATATATTTTTTCATAGCATTTCTTTTTTCCGGAAGCTGGAAAGGTTAGCAAAACTGGAGCTAAGTTTCCCATTACCTTTCTCTAATTTCTAATCTGGAAGCAAATTATGATTATTTCCTGGAAAAAGGAAAAGGCAAAATCTGTAATCTCATTTAACAGATAAGAAACGAGGAAATTCACTCGAGCCACGTCTCTTTTGTTTCATTCCCAGGTCCGTGTTAAGGTGTTTGAGGCCCGCCAGTTGACAGGAGGCAATATTCACCCTGTTGTACGAGTCAGTGTAGCTGATCAGGACAAAAGTACAAAAATTAAGAAGTGCACAAACAATCCTGCTTTCAACGAGGTTAGCTATCCTGATAAACTAAGGTTTAATGGTATGAATAATACGTTATTAGCAACGTGAGTGACGGTTCTTTCTACCTCCGGAGAGAGGCAATATCCTATGTTGTGCTGTTTCTGTCAGAAATTTAAATTGCCTCGGGCATTTTCCTTGGAAGACAATTTATATGGTAAAGGTTTCAACACCTTTAACAAGTTCGCTGTCAGTCCCCAGTAATCCAGATATTGGTCGGCAAGAGTGATTTTTTGCAACATTATACATTTGTTTTGTTGTGCTTGTGCTTGATCTAATGATTAGATAGTGTCTTTCCTTTTCTGCAGAACTTTTCGTTCAACTTCCATGCAGCTCCGATGGATTTGTTTGAGGAAATGGTTTCCTTCGAGGTAAGTAGGGATGGGTAAAGTCGTTTGATGCTCACAAAAAAAAAAGACCTAAACCGCAGATAAATTACCCTGTTACGTTGTCTTCCTGTAAAAATTTGTACCAATTAATGCAAATACATGTAAAACGAATGTAAATGTTCTCGGATGCAAATTTCCCGGTCTGTTATTTTGATTGAGAATTTTAGGAGCTTGGGAAAAAAGATAATTAATTTTATTTTATTTTATTTAGTTGGCTTTTCCGTCGACAGGTTTCTGACTCGAAAAAGTATCGTTCGGATGCCTTGGTTGGTTATTTTGAGGTAGGTTCCTAAACTTCCTGATTGGCAATGACAGGGGCGTCTAAGAAAACCTGTAACTTGTGTAGTTGGTGATATTGTCCCCGCGCGAATATTTAGTTTTGATAGCAGAGCCGCCATAAGGTGGCGTAAGTTAAGCCGAAAGAAAAAAAAAAACGCCTCTTGTGTATTCCTCTCGCGGGTTCTCTGCTCGTTATGGCAGCTCATTAGCCCAAAATCCCACCAGCTACGCGGATAAAAATCTGCAAACACCTCTCTTATCCTTCGGTTATTGTGAGAAAAGAAAAGGCAACGATCACTTTTGTAATGCAGTTAATATTAAAAATTGCACAGGATTGGCAATACAAATCTATAAAACCGGAATATGCTATCGGAAAGTTATGAAAATATTTGTTTGGCTCATGGATCTTTGTAATGTCTTTCAGCTTGACATATATTCCATATATGAGATGCCAGGTAGGTATTTAGTTTTATAATAAAGTTGCAACCGTTTGTAAGAAACTTAAAAAGTCATAGCATTGGCACGGCATTGCTAAGTCTCCCGATACGAAACTTAAACGTTAAGGGGGATTAAGAAACGATTTCTTTTTTTTACTTTTACTGTTTTTTGCAGGTCATTCGTTTGTTCGAAAATGGATGCTGTTGAGCAATCCTGGGGACAAAGGGTCAGAAGAGGAAGAAGCGGTTAGTGTTGGGGACGCTCAGTATCAGTAAAATACCATCTGTCCCGTCCTGCGGGCTCATATTCACTGATGAGATTACAACCATTATCGTCTTCCTCTGAGAGTTTTAAGGGATAAAACGTCTTCAGTGTAGTATATAGTTTTTAGTTCGCCTGAGGGTGTTACTGTATTGCCATGATTTGTCAGTTTACTGACTTGTAAGTTCTGCGCAAACTCCATTGGCTTTCGGCCCTCTCGACGGTCTTCTCAAAGTGTACGTGAAATGAACTTCAGAGGCAGCTTTCAAATATTATTATCGAGATAATGACGATAATCTTTCTTTCTTGACGATTTTCTTTTTCTTTTTTTTTTTTAACAAGAGCAAGGAAAAGGAAGCAAAGGGAGTTCGAGGAACATCTAGAGGCGGCTCACCAGCAGTAAGTACACCTTGGCAACAAATTGACGTTACATTGTTGGAGATAGAGCGGTTTTCAATTGAGTGTCGAAAGTAATTTCGCCTTTGTTTTGGTTTTGCATTACTTCGCTCTGTGATTGGTTAACAAAACTCGCGCCACTTTCTCAACCAATGGGAATCCAAACCAAAACCAATCGTGCTTTCGCCTCACGCGTTTTCCCGCGCTTGGCGCCAGTCACACCTAAACTTGCTTCGAATTCTGACTAGTTCGTTGTGTTGTTTACATCTGTTACGATTGGCCACAGTAATTACTTTGGTTTTGGTTTTACGACACTCAATTGGAAACCGCTCCTAACAGAGGGATTTAGAATTACTTTTAAAGAAAACGGCAGACGTTAGATTCACGTTGTTTGTTTTCTTTAAAAAATGAGCACATAAATGAGAGTAGTGCAAGACAATTCTGGCCTTTCATGCTTTTAAACGCAAAAATACTCAATTTTACTGCTAAATTGAAAACATCGAGCAGCAAATGAAGGATAAATCTGGTCACGTGGTCATTTCTGCCACTTCTTTTGCCGTGAAGGTAATCCTAAATCTCTCTGTCTAAATTCTAAATTTTAGTTTGAAAAGTAAAATTAACTTTCAAGTCTGATAAAAATTGGATATGATTATCACCCATTATTTTCGCTTTTAAATTTACCACTCGTCACCATTTTGGATTTTATGACGTCATATGGTTATGTGAAACTATTATGCAACTGTATTACGTCATGAAATCCAACAATGTGACGCCACTGCAAGGAAATTTAAAAGCGAAAATAGCGATAATCAAATCCTGTTTTGTACCGCACGGAAATATTTTTTTCATGTTTTCCAGCGAAGTTTGAAATTAGAGTGTATTTTCAAGTATTAAACGTTAATCTATTTCAAGAGTGGAGATTTCCTTGAAGGCAACGATCTTTGAATCAATTCATTCTTCTTTTCCGGTTTTAATTTTAGGGATACCTTAAAGCATCAGTTATTGTGCTAGGATCCGGAGACAAACCGCCTGTAAGTAAAATAATTCAAATTATCATTACGTTTTCAATTACTCCGTGTTGGTAGTGTAATTGTAAAGATTCTAGAGGTTGCTTCTTACTCAAATCTCAAACAGCTACAGGGTAGCGCGGTGCGAGATGATAAGTGATTCGAACTCCGCTCGGTAGATTCAACTGATTTAATGACAGATCAAGTCCATAGATCTAGTTCACAATAGGTAGCGACTGACGAGATAGAGAAAACCATTAGATCGCAAGTAGTAGTAGCAGATACAAATAGGGGTAGTAGTCGTACAAGTAAGTAGGTTCGAACTTAAAATCGATAGTTAAGAATACGTCTTACTTAGATAAGGCATAAAATACAAATCTAACAGAATAAAGTAATCATTATAAAACTAACAAGATCATAGCGTGAAACAAATAGACGTTACAATTGATACTTGAAACTAATAAAACTGAGACGATAACAACTCTTGTCGTAATAAACGAAGATATCAACGGCTATCTTGCAAAATAGCTAAATATAGCGTGAAAGGATCACAATTTGGTAATCATATGACAATCAGACTAATAAAGTATTTGACAATAAGCCTCAGCAATAATAAACCTAGTGAAAGCGATTTCAACAAAACTAGCTAAACGAAATGAAACCTTTTCGTAATAAAGAAAAGACTAAAAATTCGCGACTAGCAAATATCTACAACAATAACAACTTACGTACTTTGGTTGACGACTCGCACCAAAAGGTAGCAGAGAGACAGCGAAATACACTTGAAATAGCGGTAACTTGGATCCTCTGATCGTAGCACGGTAGCGGTGTAACTTCACTAACAATCTTTAACTAAACGAGCTGCGCGTCGTCTTTTATTGCCAACGCTACGTGAAAAAAACTAGGGCGTTGTGAGAAACGTGGCGCCCACAATAAAGACAACTTCCTAGCGGCAAAATTCTAGAACTATTACATACGTGTGAAAATCACAATTTTATGAAAGCATTGACTTTGAAATCACGTACTTGGCTTGAATAATAACTGATAACAATTCAGTAGGAAGTTTTAAGGGAGATTGATAAACGATAGGCGTTTCAAAACTAACAGGTAGATGTTTCTTTACCAGAAGTCATTACAATAAGTTATGCATGAAAAAAGAAATAGCGGGTTAAGACCGCCCCAAATGCCACCGGGAGCAATGACGACAGCATAGAGTCAATACTAACTGCTTTTTATTTTGTTCCTTTTCTAGCCTTTGTCCAAGCTCTCTGGACAGGATGACACCGATGACATAGAAGCGTAAGTAATCATAATATTTTTTATTATCTAGTTTAAAGAGTTTATCAATGGCGGATAGTGGGGAATTGCGGAGAATAACAAGTAAACCAGAAAAGAAGCTATACAGCTTTTTTGCAATCTGTACAGTTCAATGTTTTTTGACTCAGTTTTGATCGCGTAACCTTTAATTTATTTTGTCTCTATTGTGTCGGGAGGTTTCTTTACGTCTCTTTTCCTTTTATCTTTTTATTTGTCAGAATGGCGTAAAATTGGCATTAGCCGACAAGCGCATTTAAATTTTTAAGAAATAGTCATCTGATTCTTTTTTGATGACATTATTCTGTTTTAACTAGGAAAATTGTGATCATCCGGGTGAGTGTAGTCCTGAGAAGGATTGTTTAAAATGACATTTCGACAACCCGACTCCGATGATGACTTCCGCTTGGGTTGTCGAAACGTCAGTAAATGTCACCTCAAACAGTCCTTCTCAGGACTACACTCACCAGGACGATCATAATTTACCTACTTTTGATATAGCCCTAGGTTCAAACCATTTACGAAATTATTATGTTTAACGATCATTTCTTCTTTACTTATACAGAAACCTCCTCCGTCCAGCTGGAGTTGGTCTTCAAGATGGGGTGTTTACATTGAAAGTTTACCGTGGAGAGGATTTTCCTCAGAGTAAGAACTGCTTAACTTAAGCACAGCCTCCTAATATCGTTCGTAAATTGCAGAATGATTTTAATTTTTCGTTTGATCAGCTGAGAGAAATCTTCACTCTGCCACATTCTGTTGTGCTTGAATCATACGTAAAAGGTTTTCAGTTCAAAGTGATCAACTCTATTTTATACACAAATTCTAAATTATATAAAATAGGCTTCAAAACGGATGATCTGTGCTCGTTTTGCAAGGCAGAATCTGAAACCTTACACCACCTTTTGTATCAGTGTCCCTTTGTTAGACAGTTTTGGAATGATTTTCAAGATTACTGGCACCAACTCTCAAATCAGCAAATTCGTCTTACTCTTCAAGATGTTTTATTTGGAATTATAACTAAACCATGCCCTTTACTTAACCTACTGAATTATTTTATAATAATTGGGAAACTGTTTCTATGGGACTGCAGAAGAACCCAGATTCGACTCAAAATCCAAGGATTTCAAAGTAAAATAGTCATAAAATATGAAACCGAAAGAAAGATCAATAACACAAAATTCTTTAAGAAAAAGTGGGTACTATCCCCAGTTTAATGTGAAGAATTACATTACACATAAATTTTTGTGTGGTATTTTCATTCATAAGTGCAACTGTAACCTATTGTAAGTCTCTTTTTTTTTCTTACTTCGTTAGTAACAACTTTTAATTTAATTTTAATATTGCAACTATTGTGTAACTGTATATTGTAAGTGTTAGTAGAAGTATTTAAGTATTGTTTCTATTATGATAGTATTAGTAGTAAATTTGAGTGAATTGTAATTCGTTGTAAGTCTAAAAAATCGTCATACCTTGTCAGTAGAAGAATTTAATTTAATATTGTAACTATTATTATTATTATTATTATTATTATAATTATTATTATTATTATTATTATTATTATTATTATTATTACTTTTTTGTAATTTAAGTTAGTATCTTAAGTTGGTATGGTTAGTATTATAAGTAAAGTTTAGTATTCTATAGTTAATAAAAAAAAAAAAAATTAAAAAAAAAAAAAAAAGAACTGCTTAACTAAATTGCACTGAATTGCGTGCTTAAATGATTGTTAAAAGAATAACTGTAGACGACGATAGCCAAATGAAAAACTGAGTGAAAGACAATATTATAAGTTTGCATCGCGAGGCACAGTGATGACGTTGGTTTTGTTTTTCAGTGGACACTGCATTGATGCAAGGAGTGAAGAAATTTTTCAACATGCAAAAGGTATTTTGCCCAGTATTTTTTCTTCTTTTGCAAAATAACCATCAAAACGTCCTGAAATACTTGGACAATTGAATCTACAAAAACTTTAAATCGCATCACTATGATTTTCCTGCGGTACGTAGTTTTGCTTCCATCGCAATCGAACAAATTTTCATTGTTTATGTTACTTCCATACAGGAGGACGAGAAACTTGTAGATCCTTATGTCCTCTTTCAGTTTTGTGGAAAGGAGGTAAGATTTATACAATAAAGAATTGCAAAATGGTCAAATACTTGTGCAGAAATGTTCGTGGCTAGTCTGATGCGGCGTTTCGTCTCGGCCAAGAGACTCTTCAGAGACCTTCAGAATTTGCAAATAACCATTACTTAAAAAGTTTAAAAAATACAAGTTGAGAATGCCAACGAACATATCAGATACACAGCACAATTGGCATGTCATGTCAATTAGTTTAGCTGGCTAACAATGGTAATTAATTTTCATTCAGTTTGAGATGAAATTCATCTACTCAGGAGATTTCCTATCTCTCACCCTGACGATCGAAATGACTAGTGCGATGTTTTAAACAAGATCCATTGAAATTTACTTCTGTTCTGTCCTAAATGTTTTTTTATTTGTTGCAGAATCGAACTTCCGTCAAATACAAAAGGGACTGCCCCGAGTTCAAGGAAATCATAAGAGTTCCTTTCAAGGAGTAACAATGTCATTTTATCAGATTAATTTCCTTGTTGGTTTGGATAACTAAATTTCTGACCGAATACTTCAGTAAAAATATCAAAATTACTGAAGTTATTGCGACGTTTCGAACATCATTACCAAGCAGAGAAATGTCAATCCAGGAACAAATGAATATAATATCTTAGGTATTCGTGGAATTGTGCCATAATATTCGGCTGGCGAGAAGAGGTGGGTTGGTAAGTTCATGATCCCACAAAACCAGTTTATGGGGAAACATTTTCATGTGCTCTATTTTACTTTGCCTGGATAGGGTTCCAGTCCATCGCATAGCTACCCACTTTCTCAAGCTTTATTGTACTATTTATTTCTGAAACTTAATGTGATGCTTTTTTCCTTTGGCAGTTTCCTTCAATGTGCCAGCGAGCAAAATTGCAAATCTTTGATTGGTAAGTGTGGTCGGCAGCTCCCAAGTCTGCTCATGATTTTGTAATGAGTGAGAAAATGAGTGATTGAGCGGACAAAAATCAGCTCGATCTACAAAAATCTGTGACAGATTGCTCAAGATTTTTTGATAAGGCCGATTTTCACCGCGCGCTACACCAACAGAATAAGGCCCAGGAATGCACGCTAGTGAGATTCATGAGCGGTATGATACTGAGACATCACAAGGTGTTCCCTAACCTTAATTCTCACTAAAACACACATAATTCTGTGACACATGAAGTCATATGAAAACGACAAAAGGCCTGGTTTATATGAAGTACCCAAATTCAGAGTAAGTGCAAATTAAACGGTGTCAACATTTGTCCAACATTCGTTCAACAAAAGTTAAACGGATTACTGATTATCAATGAAGGCAAATTGTCTGCGTTATGTGATGATATTTAATTTGGCACATTTCTTTCCATCCCAAGCAAGCCATCTAGAAACAATAGTATGTGTCTTCCCTCAGCCAGGCCTTTTTTTTGTATAAAATTTCCAGAAATCGTTCAGGGGAAGAAAAAAGCATTTCTCAGATAAAAATCTGGTTCAGCGGGCTTTTGCCAAGAATGTTGCAAGAAAACTTGAGTTATCCTCGTGGACAACGTTTGATATATTCATGGAAAAGAAATACTTGCGCTTGTCAGCTTCTTGTTAATATGAATTCTTTTTAGTTTTTGGCTGATTGGAAAGATTGAGAAGAAGCAATGTGATACGCACAAAGACAAACAACAAACTTTTCTTAATGCTACAATAGCTTCTTCTTAGGGTAATTTCGTAAACAATCGATTTTTTTCTTTTTATTAGGGATCGTTTGACTGATGACGATTGTATCGGAACCACATTTCTTTCTTTACAATCCATTTCTGGACAGGGAGAAAAAGGTATTTCAAATAAATATTAGTCGATTTTTACATGATTTTACGACAGTCATTACAACATATTTACGAATATATTTAATTTCTCTTTGCTCAGGATTTTTGCCAATTTTTGGGCCTTCATGGTTAAAATTCTACGGATCACCAAGGGAATTCTCCGAACTTCCCGACCAATACGACGATCTTAACTTGGGAAAGGTAAGCTTCCCTCTTTTCTTGTCTTCCTTGCCGACAACCCTCCTTTTTTCTCTAGCTACTCGGGAAGTGTATGTAGAACACACTACAGCCCGGTTTACACGTACGACGCAAATGAAACGCAAGCGCAAACACAAACGCAAACGTGAACGCAAACGTAAGAAATAGCACAAGCGAGGCACAAGCGTAAGCTCATACGTTTACAAATGGAAACACAACCGCAAGGAATGCCATGTACGCTGCGTATCTCTAGAAGCTGTTTAATATGGCGCGTGTTTCCACAGGGAGAGGGCGTAGCATACAGAGGACGATTGTTAGTGGAGCTGGAGAGCAAGTTGGGTGAAGAAATCGATAAAGAATTGGAAGTTATGAGTTCATCTGAACTCATTCGCGTGCAGGTAGATCATTTTCAGTTTTTTTTCCAACAGCCAGAATACTTGACGTACAGTACGGACAACCAATGCCACTGAGCACGAAATATTCGGCAACAACCAGATTTGTTGTGCAAAACATCGCACACAAAAACTCCGAAATAGAATGATGAAGAATGAACACGCGTTGGAAGTTGTTGCTTGTTAATTGCACCTCGCATCTGAGCTGTCTGAATGAGGTAGGAAATGATTGCAACTGAAACCGGTTTTAATGCTTGTGCTTTTGCACGTATCTATCCCTTTCCCGCTATGAATGATTTTGACCTAAATCATTTTCAAACCAACAAGCAAACGAAGCAAAACAACATCTACAATGTTAACAACAACAACAACAACAACAACCTGACAAAAGCACCCTAGGAAAGCACTGACCAATCTCTGTAGTCTTGCTTTTAACAATCAGATTTAAAGACTTCATATTGCAGAACCAAAGGGACTTGTTGTGCAGTGTGTGCTTCTCTGCATTGTTTTCGTTACCGTTAGTTGATTTTGGTCAATCATAGGAAAACTAGTTCTCTGAATTGTTAAGACCAAAGTAGCTTAACCTTTCTCCCATTAGCCATATCTCCGTCGCAGCAAGTACAAGCTGTTTGCCTGCTTCTACGAAGCTACCATGGTGTTTGATGTCGACGGACCTGTTGAATTTGAAGTCAGCATCGGTGAGATTAGCCAGAATCTAACTCAGTTTTAATTTGCGACCCTAATTTATGCTCATATGTACACTTTGCCGGCACAATGACTTTCCAAAGTTTCTTAAGAAACTAAGCCCGGCCTTATAAACAATTTTGTATTAAGCATTACTGTCTATTATTCTCTTTGTTAGCCTTAAAGTTTCCCTCTTTTTTATACGAGACCTAGCATACAGATTTGAGCAAACTCACCTGTTATGTTATTATTAAGGTAACTATGGCAACATGATGGATGAGTCTGTGGCTCCCTCGAACACACCTCCATGCAACGCAGTGTATGATGGGAATAATTACTATTACCTTCCTTGGAGTCGCGAGAAACCGTGTGTGTGTGTGGAGAGCTACTGGGAAAACATCGCCTTCAGATTGGAACCATTGAATGCTCTGCTGAGGATTATTGATCGCTTGGTAAGTAAACTTGCCCAAAGTAGAACTTAACGGTACACTGCACTAACTTATCGTAAGCGGTGTATTCAGCAGATTTTTGCTTCACTCTACAACACGCATGCACAATTTGTTCTTTCTGTTGTAACTTTTTAATCGCCGGCCATGTGTAAAAAAAACTGAGGTGTATTTGGCTTGGAAGACGCGTGTCAAACAACGAACTTGTCTCAGAATAAGAAAATTCGCAACGTAGACACAGGAATCAGAGAGATGAAAGTACTCTGATCGTGCACGAAAAATTAGCGGAAATCTTTGAAAACAGCGTGTCAGCTCTAAAATAATTAACACTGAGTGTTCTTCAGGCGTATTTTGAATAAACAGTCGAGAAGAACAGAAAAAAAAAACAAACAAACTAATATATAAACGGTTTTGGAGCCATGAAATTAGTAAAAAGCGTGCATTCAATTTATTAGTAACATAGAAGTTATTGCCGTGAGGTTGCAACTTGTCGTAACGAAAGTTTTTCTGTTCCACCCTGTTCCGAAACGGCTGCTTCAGATCATGACCGGTTGGCACTCATCAATCTGGAAACCAAGCCGCAGATTCACAAAATGCATAGGAGAATAAAGGGATCCGTACAAACATCATCTATTGCACCTGCAGTGCCATTGAAAAGATTTGCGCTTCACGCATCGGACTTCACGGCAACCAGAGATCATGCAAGAGCCTTGATCCTCGCACACGAGTAACCAGCCATTCAGTATGTAGGAATATAAAATTCTGGCAGCGCAAAGCCGTAAAGTCAGATCACATACCTTGCATGACAGGACGTAGCCCTTAAGAGAAATTAAATCGGATGATTTTCTCTTAACTTTTCTTTGATACCAGAAAAGCAAAATAGCGGAAGTGACGTACATGATAGCGACTAAAGAACCGGAAGTGGACCGTGCCTCAGCGTTGTTCTCTTTACTGGATCAGCTCATTGCAGACTGCAGGTAAGATAGACTGATCCACTTTACAGCCACACACACATTGTCTCCATCAACCCAGAACAGTCAATTGCCAAAAACTCCTAAAAAATCGTCAAAACGCTAACCCTTATCCTTAGGGCCAACTGTCCACTACTTTACAAGAATAAATTGGAAATATCGAAAGTTATGATGGGGGTGGAATCAGTTGCATTTTCGAAGATCTTTTTCCTCCAACTGGACAATTAGTTGTTATAACAGCCGACCCCAAACAAACATTATTTTCAGTTCCAATCATTACACACCTTTCCTAAGATCAGATTAAGACAGGAAACGCACACGCCATCCTCCACACAGATATACAAACTGGATTCAGTTTAACTCGTCCTGGAGAGAAAATATCTCTGCCGATCACTTAATCACGATCCCGGGGCCACAGCGCCCACCAAAGCTGGAAGTTTCAAGATACTGGTATGTGTTTTACAATCTACAATCTCTTCTTTCCTCACCTAACAGCAATGGTCTTCCAAATCTAAAAGGAAAAGCAAACAAACTCGATACAAAACGAAAGAGTGAAAGGAAATGTGAACTGGTAAGCAATGAAACTTTGTTTTTTTGTTTAAATTGTTATCTATAAAGACATCATTGGAATAAAATATGAAAAGATGGAACATTTTTGTCTTTGAACTTTTTACTCCATTTATGCCTTTATGTCTTTATATTTATGTGTGGTAAATTTCAATGAGAAGTGACCCTGGGGAATTGATCAGAGGGCTAATGATAAAGAGTGGGTGAAAACACGTTATGGTCCTTGGATCGTTTTGCAGTTGTTGCGAGAAATATTGAGCCAGTGGCTGGATTATAAAGCCCTGTGGAACGTGGCAGTATTTGTGAATTCAGTTTATATGCCCTTGATTTTTGGGATGCACATTAACTAAAGAAATCGTCTTCATATTTTAGCGTTATATTATACAAGAAGCCACCGAGTTGAAAGAAAAAGCAACAAATGTGGAAACAGCATTATCAGATGTAGACGGATTTCTTCAACGATTACAAGATCTTGCTGAGGAGGTAAAAGAACTGAAATCCAACCTTTTGTGAGGCTCAATGGCTCCGAAAGGTGTTGACTATTTACTTGCATGTTCGAGGTTTTGTTTCACAACGTTTCCACTGGAAAGGCTGTTTGGATTTCGCTGAAGCGGTGCCCATTTTAAATAATTTATATGCGGTCAGCTTTTGTGAGATTTGGAAGAGAAAAAAAACCCTGTAAGGCCAGGGGCGAAGGGGCGACAGATAAAGTTTGGCAGTTTGTTCAGGGTTTCAAATTTGGCGCCGAGAATAATAAATTTTAGTAGAGTTTTGAACGATTTCCGATCGCTTTTCATGTCTAGACCTCTCATTAAAAATGACCGCTTCGCTTCCAAACCTTGCTCGAACCTGATAACGATTTGGAGTAACAAATAGACGATGAGTTTCTACAATAAATTTCTCAGTTCTTGATCACAGTTTGGACGTTGCGAGGAACATAACCGTAAAAGTCCATCATGCCAATAACAGATATGTCTTCTACAAGAGAATGGCAGACTGAGGTTGACCGAATGCTCATAAAAAAGTTAAATGTTGTTAAAATTTTGACTTTGTTCTGTAATTTTGGACGCCAATCTTCCATGTGGTACATTGGAAATAAGACCGTTCTTGAGCAGCCTGCAAATTACGAGCTTCCTAATACTGGTTTGATCACGAAGGTCACAGTAACTAAGTGGCGATTTTTTTCTCGGTTTAAAATCGAGAACCTCGCGTCAGTATTCCCTTACTAGACAAGTTTACAGTACATTCCGATAGAGCTGGGTGTCGTTTCAGTTAACGGTGAGCGAAAACTTGAGTTTGTTATCAGTCAGAAACTGAAATTTCTCACGGTGTTCGCGAGGAGATTACGTTGCATCAACTCCTTTCGCAGTATCTGTCAATTTGACTAGACTTTGTCTGAAAAAAATCTTAAATTTGACACCAACCTTTAATTCTTGTCCATTTTTCTGTTCTGACAGCCTCAAAATAGTTTGCCGGATGTTATTATCTGGATGATCAGTGGATCAACAAGAATCGCCTACCACAGGATACCAGCCTACCAGGTCATGTTCTCACCCAGAGAGGAAGCCTGTGGCAAATATTGCGGCAAAACAATCGAGATTGAAATGAAGGTATTTAAGTGGCTATGAATGATTGCTTTTCTGGACAAACTTGTCAGCCACATTTTTGCGATGGTATTTGTCACTGCCATTCTTTTCATGCTGCTAGGAGAGTTCTTTGATACTAAATTAGTTGACTGTGTTTTGAGATGATGTGGTTGTGTTTTACACTGCCATTATTAATTACTTGAACCAGGTCAATTTTGTATGGTCCCAAACGATCTCAGGATAGCAGAAATTGAGCATTTACTCAATCGAAAATGACTGCAAAGAGCTGTGCTTCTCTAAACAACAAATGATCGCAAAGAGATGCGGTTTTCATTTGATCGCAAAGGATTGCTAACTATCGCAAAAGAAGGTGATCTTTTCTCCATGCATACGAAGTTAATATGAATATGTACTATTATGGTGTGTTTCTGAAATTGACTACGACGACAATGAAACTTTAGTATGTACGAAGTAATCAAGAAAAACGATCTTTTGTACCTGAAACTGTCATAAACGGTTATACAAATTGTCATAAATGTCCTATACGTTCATTTAACTTATGTCTAAAATGCTAACGGTCTCTAACCACCTGACTCCTATTCAGCATTCTACGATACGATAGTTCCGAAAATTCCTGACTCTTAAAACTCATTCAACATTATTTTCAAAGTCGTCAGTTAACAAGTGCAATACAGTATACAAACCTTTGTTTTTTTCAACTTAACAGATCACAGTTCCATGATTTAAGCCCCGAAATTAAAATGTCACCAAAATTTGGTTGACTGCGCCTTAGTTTGTTGACATTTGCAATTGTTGTATTTGCTAGAAATAGTTCAATTGCATACAAACAGCGCAAACTAAACGTACTTTCAAAAGAGTGAAAATTAAAAAAAAGTCACCGTCTTACCACAGGGTCCAGAGGAGTTCTTTAGTGTTATTCAAGCTAAGCAAACTTCCTAGCCCACAGTGATTTGGCCGGCGGTAAATATTTTGTGTAACGCAATCATAACGCAATGTAAAACGAACGGATTAGCGTGTTTTATATGATCGAATTGAACTCGAATTGAACTCGTCTGGACCGTATGTCTTACTAAGAAAGAATTATATTTTTGCTTCTTAGTATCCCGGTAAGAAAGCCCTTGATATCGCCAATCATCCAGAGCTTCCTGCCATGGTTCGAGTTGAATTGTGGTTTGGCCTCGAGCAATACCAGGGGAACTGGACTGCGCGTGAGCAAAGTGAGGGTGAATTTGGTGTCTTGGCAGAAACGGTGAGTTAATAAATAAAAACAAAGAAACAATACAATCAGACAGTTTATCGAATGAATTTCTTTTGATCTTGTGAATTCGATTGTACAACGGAGGATAGAGGATCCTTAGAATCTCTGCTGCGGTATTTTAAGGATATATAAATAACTTAGCCTCAAAGTTACTCGAGTGCCAATGTTTTAAACAATACCTCAAGGAAGTACTGCTGAACAGTTTTCCAATGAACGGAATGAATATTTATCCTACGGATTCAAAGGCTAGAACCTTTTGTAGAGTGTAATAAACAGTACAGCATCACTATGCAAGGTTGACCTTTTCTCGTTATGTGAATATTTGTATAATTATGTGGATGCCCGTGGTTTATTAAAGAACTCGACTGATTTCTTTTTGTAGTATGAGAATGAAGTTAAAATCGGCTTTTGGACAAAGAAAGCACTAACAAGACCAGACTTTTCAAACGCCAGCGGAGAGGTATGTTTTTCTGATTCTATACTTTATTTATTGACAACATCACTTTCATCATAGTTATGACTGTAGAAAGACTGTTAACAGTTAAGCTACACTACAGGGTAACAATATATCAGAGGAAATTGAGTCGAGGGTAGAAGTGGCAGAGGGTTAAGAGCGTAGAGGGATAAGAGTCTGATTATAGGTTAATTGCGATGTATGTTAAGAAGTAAAGTTCGCAAATTTACCTTCATCAAGACGACTGACACTTACATGTGCTATACTCAGAATTAAAGAGGACAAGTACAGTCGGTCGTGGTCACTCAAAAGTTACCGTGTTTCAAAACAACGGCCCACAACGTCACTTCATATCACACATTATGTACACAATAACAATTTTCAAAATCGATCCAACAGTTGCCATTGCCAAAGGAAAGTTTCCAGGCTCCTGAAGGCTGGGCATTCGAGGGAGACTGGTACATCGCACCAGAAATGAGGTAAGAGACAGCCGTGGAATACAAAGCTCAGTCTCGGGAGAAAATTCAGTGGTGTACAATAAAAAGAGTCGAGGTATTTTTGTCTCGGGACTGTCTAACAGTTTCGCATTTTTTGTTACTGGGGCATCCTGTGGAGCCCATGTTCTTCGCAGGCCTCAAAAGTGCAATCGAGCTCTAATGCGCATGCGCTAAGTGTGGGGCAAGACTGAGGCGGTTACTGTATTTGTCGATGGATCGCGAACGTGACGAAGTTTAAGTTGTCGTTCTGTTATATGGAAAATATTAAACGGTATTTGTGTGGAGACCTATTCGCAATATTACTCCTTTGTCGTCAAAAATTCATCTTTATCCTAGATGCAAAAATGGTTGCAAACCCCGACATGTTAAGTTATGTGTTGGGCTTCATTTATCCTTTGCGTGACATTTTCGGTTGAACTACATCTCGTTTATCGCAAATATAAAGTGATGCGTTAGACTCCCGGGAAGACTTGTGTCGTTCGCCTGTCATCAAAGACTGCACTAACGTGCATGCTCAAATACGCCTAATGCAATGACGCCCAAGCCGTACGCTCGCACAGCGTCTTTTTGTTCTTAAAACAAGCGTGTGAGCTCGCGAAGCTTCGCTTCCCAGACCAACATTCTTATGTCCATTTTTCTGTTGTTGTCTTTCAAGGTGAGCGGTGAATTATCGTACTCAGATGCAGTGCTTGAGCTTATATCGAAATGTAAATTATTCGATCACCTGATTTTACATGTAAACTTATTCTCTCCTTTGAGAATACTCATAATTCAACGAGAGCGAGGCTCGGTATCGAATTTGGCGAGGTTTTAGTTCTGTGGTGTCACATAAAGGTCAGAAAAGTTTACCTTTATTTGCGTTTCTCGTTTTCTACAAACCGCGAAAATACACGTCTTTCCGCTTAAAACGAGTTATTTTTTTTCCGGACAAATAAGGCCGTAACACAATATCACATACGGGGAACTTGAAAGTATATGTCATCTTTCCCTGATGGATTACCTCCAAATTAAACATACACACTATTCTGTTTTTCACTGGAGTAGTAATTAAATTTGATCATTCTGTTGGTTTATCCTGCCTCCTCTATTGTGTCTTTGCATTTTAACGAACGCGAAGCGCGAGGCATTGGGGGAAGGTGAATCTTCTTTGCGTGTTAATTTGCACAATGAAAGCGACATCTTGATACGAGGCAGTTGTTTTACAGTTTCCCCTTTGTTCGATTATAGACTCCTTTTGAAATATTAAAATATCGAGCTCCAGAGGACACAAACAACAGACTGAAATGAATAAACATGATTTATCGCATTTGTGTCCTCTTGGCCTCATTGTCAAGCTGAATTTCTGAATTTTAATATTTTGCAAGGAGCCGTTGTGACATCTTCACTTTAGTACTCAGCATGTAGTTCAGGTAGATGATCAATATGAGCAATTTCATTGCATTGTAAAACGTTCATCCCAAACCTCTCTTTGTAACTCTATAATTTTCCACCATATATCTTTTATTTATTTTGTCATTTAATCGCCTGGCGCGTGTCTCTAAGAGTTCGGTGATCGTTTAATTTTTGAACAAACAGCGAAAGCAAGACGGAATAATACCTGATAAGGAGTGGAGTGGCTCTAAACGGTTTCACTTATAAACACTGATTACGCGAAAAACCAGTTACAAATCCTTTCATTTAAGCCATGACAAAGAGTACGGCACCACTTAGAGTTTCTTATATACAGCTATTTCAGTTAACGTTGTCGGTTCAAAGCATAAAGCTAAAAGACAAGACCGAAAGTTTACGTGGGAATTTTATGAATAAATTAATCAAAATCAGTCATGCCTGGAGAAAACAATAGGTTGTAATTAGCAGTACAATGACCTGCACGTGCAGGAATGATTTGGATGAAATTATTCATAAAAAATAATCCCACAAAACATTGCGGTCTTGTCTTTTAGCTTGATTTTAATCCGACAACGTTAATTGAAATAGCTGTATACCTGCTTATAAAAGAGGTGCTTTTAGGAAAATGCTTTATTTTGCTATCATGGTATTCGGCAAATCCTATCAAGTATACTAATAAATTCTTAACTGAAAGCTGTCGTACTTGTCATTCGAGAATTATTCTATTAACAAACAGATAACTTGACAAGTTTTGGAAGGAAATGATGGAAATCTGCCTCAAATTTACAGAAATGCAAACAAACGAAAATGAAATATGCAAACTCGGAATTTCGTTGTGTCTATAGCCGTTCCGAGACAGCTTATGTCGGGAACCTGCAACAAATTAGGTGATGAAAAATGCGTCAACATTTTCGACTTTTTTCTGCCAAAATTTATACTTATAAAGAAATCGATAAAAGAAGAGCCTTGCTGTAAAGGACTACTTTTTTCTTTCTTCGGACTCAAGATTTAGCAGCACAGGCAGGTAAACTGACTACTTACCAGCTTCCGTTTGAATTGTAATTTTAGTTTCAAGTTTATTTAAAACTCTGAAACAAATTTACTATTAAATTTTTAAAGTGACCAATGAATACATTTATAAAAGAAACAGTTGTCTAAGAGAGAAAATTTAGACTGAAAAGTAAATGGATCGAAGCTGACAAAAACTTACTAATCATTCTTCGAAGCTGATATAACGTCACGACAAGACAGAGTTAGGATGCGTTCGAAATAGAAACTGATACATGGAATGGACGGTTTTCGTGTTTTTGTAATTTGGGACCTATTCTGTTTTCGGAATGAATAGAGTAGTGTTCCGTTTTAATAGCAGAATGAGCGCAATGCAGTTTACTTCTGCAGAATAAGAAGAATTGCGTTCTTTTATTAACTAATCTTCTGTGTATTCTGTTATTCCTAAAGCGTCTTATTCCAGATATGGAACTTTTTAAAGCAAGCGAGCTACCAAAATTTTGCATTATGAATTGATAAATTATTTATGGAAGCATCAACCTCGAACTTAAGATCTCATCAGCTGTCGAACGGAGAGACTTCTCGTCTGACTCTCATTGTGACTTACGTCAATACATTGCACACTTTCGCGTTGTGTTTGCATGCCTTATCTGTGATTTTTGTCCGGCACCTCCACTCCAACACTTCGTATGTACAATGAACTAAACTTTGTGTCCTCCAACTGCAATGTGTGTCATTGCCAACACTTCATCACTTTTAGTTTCTTCGTAACGCTGACGACCCCATTCCGTTTCGGCGTTTGAAGTACGGGCCTCCATTCCGCTTTCAGTCTTATCCTGTTCATTCTGACTGTGAGACGGAGGCGTATGGGCAACTCTCATTCTACCAAACCGCCTTGACACACATTGCATGATGGCTGTTGTTCCAAGGGCCTTTCGAAAAGGACGCATTCGCCAGGCGTAAAAGAACTGATTGGAAGCCGAATTAGTCAGAAGGAACAGATACTGTAGATCTCTAAACCAGTGGATTAGATCGCAACTGCACGTGTGGCATAGATTGATGAAATAGATCATCATCAATGAAGGGACAGACATGCTAGAAACGAGATAATTACAAAAGGAATGACATTGTTATCCCATCTCTTCCTGTCTCGCGCGTTTCCGTTGCTCACTGCTGCTTCGGATGTGCTCAGTATTCTTGGTCTGCCGTCGGAGATTGTGATAGATGCGATAATAAACGAAAACGAGAACGAAAATGCAGACGGCAACTGCTGTGTTGGCAAAAATGAAGGCCATCATGTAAAACCCAACAGCAAAGTAGATTGGCGGGAAACCAAGACAAACGATCCACAAAAGAGCAGATGTAGCCATCACCTTTGACATTTTGCACTGCTGGATGCGATTTAAAGCCGCTGCCTTATATCTGTTTACCGTCAAAGCCACTATGCTTAGAATCGAGGCTGTCGAGGACATGAAATAAGACAAGGCAACCACGTATCTCACACGATGGGTCCAGTAATATTTAAGAGCCTCTGATACATGATAGGCAACAAAAATTGGCTCTGTGACTGCTCCTACGATCAAATCTGCTATAGCGAGGTTAAGCACCAAGTAGCTGAATGAACTCTTTAGGTTACGTGTCGGGTTCCAAATTACAGCCCAGCAAATCAGTAAATTACCGGGAACTGTTATGATGCTTAAAATCACGGCAACGGTTGCCGTAGTGACGGACGTTGCAAATGGAGCCCAGTTATGAGCGCAAAGGTTGGACTGAAACGACATCAGGACGTAGTGATTGTTTCTGAAATATAAAATGGAGCAATTGGTGTTGTTGAACCAGATTGCGCGATAAAAAAAAAGGACCAGGAAAGAGTAATACCTGTTGGCAGACAAGGACTCTCACTTTTATAATTTTTAACCTGGAGTGTTTAATTTTACTGTTTTGAAAGATCCTTAATTTGTTATCATAGGCTCACATCACTATCAGTTGCCCTTCCCAACGTAACCTGTGCTAACAAATAAAATAGCCTGTTCCAGGCTCTCACGCTCTTTCCGATTTTAGCCTTTCGTGGCCGCTACTATCTGAGAGCCTGGAACTAGGCTCCTATGCGGCCGTCTTTTGTGTCGGACGCAATGCTTTGTGGGAAGGAGCATTGCGTGATCGACGACACAAGGAACGGCTTCGTGGGAGACTAGCCTGGAACAGAATACAAATAAAGAGTTTGTTTGTTTGATTGATTGATTGATTGATTGAGTGATTAGAACAGTCAACAAATTATCGCCTGCGCAGAGATATATTAAATTTTACCAAGATTGACGTAGCGCAATTTGAAACAAACCCAGTTTACACATTGCAGGTGCTGTTTCCAGTAAATTAAATGTAAAGTTTCCAGTTCAGAGAGATAAGCAATATAAAAGAAAAGAATCGGAAAATTACATATTGTAAGATTGAATAATTATAACAGTAAAATTTCGTGGGTTCAGATTATTAGAGAGATTCAGAATTACGTCCACGGCAAACGGCAGAAATGTGACCATGTTTATCCTACATTTGCCGCTCGCTGTTTTCAGTTTCTCAGTAAATTTGAGTAGCTCTGCGTTAGCATCAAAGGACAGAATTGTTTTGCATTATTCTCATCTGGGTAACTTCGTCATTTTTTCAAGAAAACATAAAAGCAAATCTGACGTTTGCCATTTGCGTAAACGCGATTATCAACGAAAGCAGGTTAGTGTTGATCAATACCCTTGTTTAATGGAACCCGACTGTTCGAGAAAGCGTTGACAATGCAAGAGTACAGCAGGATGAATAAACGAGCTGAGTGATATTTCAAACTAATAAAAATGTTTATGTCTTATGGTCTTATCAGTAGCCTAATTTAATAAAAGAAAGTTGAAAAAAGAAATGATGTTTCAATGAAGTGAATTTAACAGGAACTACCTGCTAAACTTTTTGCAAAAGGTTGCAAATTTCTTGTATAGTATTAAACGATCGAGAAATGTTAACGTTTTGCAGTCCCTTTCTTTGGCAAGAACTTAGAAAAGAACCCCTTGATCTAAAAAATGTAATTAAACAAGGCGTGAAACTGTCTTACCTCGTAGAAAGTTCGTTGAAGTGGCTCGATAGGCCCTCTTTAACTTCTGCGTTTTCACGCAAAGCGACAGATTACGGATGTGTTTTAATTAAACCATGGTCCAACGGTAAGGCCATAATTCGACAATTGTAGTGCACTTAATTAATTTTGTCAACAATTCCAAAGAAAATTTTCTAAATGCTAAATTTACCGTCAGTCACCACTAGGGTTGGCAAACGGTAAATTCCAGACTGCGAAACGGCGATAATTGCAATTTTCACTTAGCCAAAGGTTTTATTAGCCTTCTGAAAGGAATCGATACCATTGAAATTTGAGTAAAATCTTGCGCGACGCACAGTCAGTTTTGAGTCCATCTACCTTTCCTGCTTCCACAGTCAAACCGAGTAGCATAAGTGAAACTGAAGGGTAACCATTCAAATGTAAGCTTAACTGTCAGGAGTAGTTTACTGTGGTATAACAAGTGTTTCAACATTTAATTTGCAAGAAAGAAGTCAATTTGCTTTGTTATTAATAAAGGACAATATGTTATATATGTTTTTCACTTTTTTGACAGCGAAACCCTGCAATCATCATACATTTTACGCGTGAAATTATCTAAGATGTCGCGATTTCTAGAGACTTTTCCTATTTAGTTATGATATGCAACTGTATAATATTGTCAGGACGTGGTGAAAATGGCGAACTTTGTGTAACATGCAAGGTCTAAGATAATGACTATTGTAGTCCTGCATGGGGAAAGCAGGTTTGACAAGCTTTACGTGAACCTGACCATGACATACACCCTTCTTAACATCTTAACAATATTAATTTTTGCCGCTGTAAAAGGACCTGTCATTTTTCGTCTCCAGGTTTTGCTATAAAACATTTATACAAAGGCAAACTGTAATTACGGAATCATGGCTCGAACATTTTATTCAGCGGATGATTATTAGTGCCTTCGATCGATATTGTGTTTCAGACTGAATGATTCTCCTTAACAAATTTGGCTCGCACTTGTCTGACTAACTGGACTTGCTTACAAGTCGAGCTCGGAGAGCACGAAGCGCGATCGTACACCTTGCTTAGAAGCGCGAAGCGCGATCGTCAGAAGCGAGCAAGCCACTTTGAGAAAGTCTATCGAGTGACTAGTTAATAAGAAGCAAAACCTTTTCGCTATATCTCTTAGCTTCTCCCTTCGGGTTTGTAATAAGAAATACGCATGGACACATTTAATTCATGGTGTGCTTTTAACACCCGTATCCTGTAACATAATAATTGTTCATATGTCTTAAAAGCACACAAGTATAATAGGAAAGAAGATACAGGTTTGTTATTCGTTTAACAAGAGTCTGGTTTGAAAATTGAGAAAATTCCATCAGTACATTGTTTGTCAGTTGATACCATCCGGTGGTTGATTGATAAACGAAGGTGGAAACGGCCAGGAAGTTCCCCTCTGTACTGAAACCTCTTGCTTAAGACCCTTCCCCTTCATTATCAGCAACGGCACTCCTTATCTCGCATGCTGCATCAGATTGCGGAATACTGAATCTCAGGGTGAACATACCGCATCACAGATGTCTTTGTGGAAAGCCCATCGCCTCGTGCTATTTCTAACCGGACCTGTTGTACCCTTGGATGCTGTAAGCCGCCGTTAGGGTATACCCTTGCGTTGTCTTTCCAACCAATCTTGGAACTTTCCGGTTGCTTTTTGCACCCCACCTCTTTCTCGCAAAACGATAGCACCAAGCTGTCTGTCTGGCTTACGGTTCTAATCAAAGCTTTCTCTTTTTTACAATGACCAATCCGTTCTCTTCCTCCATTTCCATTTGGATTCGAACCCGTTTCTTGGTCTTTCTCTTCACCCAATTGTGAAGATGCTTGGTGAACTCTCTTTCTACTAAATCGTCTTGATATCCACTGAATGACAGATATTGTCTGAAAAGCTCTTCGAAAGGATCGCATTCGCCAAGCGTAAAGAAACTGGTTAGAAGCCGAATTTCCCAGTAGAAACAGATATTGTAGATCTCTAAACCAATGGATTAGCACACAACTGCAAGTAGCACAGAAAGTGATGACATAGATCATTATTAAAGAGGGGATAGCACACGCTAAGAACGAGAGGATTATCAACAGAAATGAGACCGTGATATTTTCTTCCTGTTTTACGTTCCTGTATCGGTCACTGCTGCTTCGAATGTGTTCAGTGTTTTTGCGGTGCTGTCGTAGATTGCGATATATGCGGTAATAAGCGAATACAAGTACGCCAGTACTCACAATAACTGCTGTGTTGACAAAAGCAAATGACAGAATATGAAAATCAACAGCGAGGTCGACTAGAGGAACAACAAGAGAAAACAACCACACAAGAGCAGATGAGACTATTACAGAGGAAGTTTTACTTTGTCGGGTGCGGTTTTGGGTCACCAATTGATGCCTGTTTACTGCCAGAGCTACCATGCTCAGAACAGAGGCTGTCGCGGACATGAAATACGACATGTAAACCACCCATCTGGCACCTTGGACATTTTTGTGTTCTAGCGCCTCCGTTAGGTGAAAACCAACAAAGACTGGCTCTGTAACTGCTCCAACAGCCAAATCCGCAATAGCAAGGTTAAGCACCAAGTAGTTGAACGGACTCCTCAGGTTTCGTGTTGGGTTCCAAATTACAGCCCAGCAAATCAGCAAATTGCCAGGCACTGTTACAATGATTAAAATAGCTGCTACAACCGTCGTGGTGACGGACGTTGCCAATGGCGCCCAGCCGTTTTCGCAGTGGTGCGATTGAAATGTCATATTGTCGTCTGAAAAAGAGTGAACAATTACTGGTTTCCGACAACATTACGCGAATTGTTTGCACAATTGACCACTGGCTGTACATTTAGACATTAAAAAGTAGCAAGATAGGTACATTTTTCTTATGCACTAATTATAACATAGAGGGAAAAAGTATTGAATGCTGATTGTTCGAGACAGAGGGCATTTTTTCTTAATTTTCCTTTCACCGAGGCAGAATTACTCACTCCTGATTGGTCGAGTGGCGAAAATACTCGCTCCTGACTGGCTGAGCACGCCATTTCTACATTTATAATTGGTTTCTTCATTTTGTGTCAAACAACGATTTCTTTCAGGTTCATCAGTTGGAGTTTATCGAAGTTTGACTTTTTAAGCCGGGTTGTTTGTGCCAAAAACACATGAAAATCAAGTGCTACAGCTATAAAGGAAATTCCAAAAGGTGAATTTTCGTGTCTTCCAAGAAACAGCAAAAGATTATTTGTGTTAAAAGCTAAAAGCTAGGATCGGATTCGTTTGGTTCAAAAACTGAAATCATTCATGGCGAGTGCTTTCACCTCGCTTCTTCCATCGAACGATAACAGCGCAGCGCAGGTGAATCAATTAATTGATGCCTTTTGTTTAATTGATGTGTGTTACTTTACTCATGAATAAACTTGTGTTTTCAGTTAACTGACATGTATATAACAATCAACTGTTTTGTACGCTAAAAAAAGTAAGTCGTTTGTTTGTTTTGCATGCAGGTGTGTTTTGCTCCGGAGCTGACAGTGCCTCGATGGTTTTAAGAAAATTTTGCCCTGTATGTTATTTTATTTTCAAAGTTTTCGCAAATTGGCCTGGTCGCTGCACGGCTTGGGTAATTCGGGAAAACTTTGAAAATGCGCTTGAGAAAATTAACCCTCAATTGTACTCGGCCTCATGTGATTACCTATTCTAATCATGAAGGCAATAAACGAAGCACTTCCTATTTTACACACCACATAACGTACATTTCATCTGAAGTTTTGAACGTTACTCATGAAAAACGTCGTACTGCTACAGACAGTGTGCCTTCTTTAAATCAATAATCATTTTGCAATTTGAAAAAAGGTGTTTTAACAGAAATAATTCCAACAACTGTTTACTTAGCCCGCGGCAAACTGCAGTTTGCATGCGTTGCGCAAACATGTGCTGTTATTTAAATGTAGGTTGGGATTATACGTACATTTACCTTTCTATATTTTTCTGCTTTCATGTTGCTCCCTACTTCTTAGGTCTTCTTATAACGTAAATTACGTCTGACGATGAGCTCAATTCTTTATCCTTCGTCGGCTAGGCAATTACGAAAAGAAAAATTTGAAAATTATCTCCGCAAAATTCAAGCTATTATTTTGATCATTGCCAAGTGCACCCTCGTCTTCCTTCGGTAGCCATTCTTTATGGTGTGCATTCATAAATCCAAATCCTTATTATCTTTCTACACTAGTTTAACGAAGACATTGATTCAACCCGCCCCTCTATTCCCTTATTTTTGGATGCCAACAAGACTGCCAATAACAACGAAGTGCGGGCAAGTAAACCTCTTAGATCTCACAAACGCTTAACTTAAGGATGAAACTCAATTCGAACCCTGAACAACGGAAAAATAACTTGTGAAATTGACATACCTGATGAGGAGTTTTGTGGAAATAGCTTTATGCAATCTCACTTAGCATTGCTGTTGGGCACACCAGTCACTCCGAGTTCCTTTACAGCTGTCTTTCTGATGTGAAATGTTCTTAGAAACGAAGCAATTTCTCAATCTCGTGCTTTTATAAGTGCTCATGTTTAGCTGTCGTCTTAAACTGAAACGTATTCTTCTGAACAGGTAAGTTCTTCAAACACTGTGAACACTTTCGGTCGTTGTCTTTGAAATGTATTTGAATAGCAAACAAAAAACGTGCCAATTTGGAAAGAAGGATCAGTGATGGAAACCGCCAACAGCAGACATGTCGACAAAATAAACAGACAAAATATGCACACTCACTACTGTTCCTTCCTGAGAATTGGTTTTCTTTTTATAACTGAACATGCAGGTGGCAAGGAAACTATAGGCGCATAGTCTTCCGCTAAGATTATAAAATCCTTGAAAAATGGACATCTCTTAGTGTTACAGGAAAGAACAGGACAAACCCAATGGATCAGATTTCGATTGAATTTCCGTTTGTTAGTCGCCCTGGAAATTGATTTAGCTGTGAAGAAACAGTTGGGTTTTCGTTGGCAATATGCACCTCAAGATTTCGTAACACTGGAACACCAATTTGTCTTGTTTTTAGAGGTTGTATATGTCGTTTAAAGTGCCAAATAAGACCAGCTGCGATTTCGAAAAGCTAACAGGAACTCGTAACCTAGAGCAATAAGATTCCATTTCCTAAAACTTTCTGCTAGTTAAATTGAAGCTACCATAATTAAGGGCATCCGAAAAGATCAATCTGAAATGGATGAGGGCCGGTTGATTTCTAAAGAAACTGTGGTGCTGCGTCGGTGGGGAGTAGAAACGGAATGTTTGGTTTATCAACAGAGTTGATAACTAAAGGTAAATTGGCCACTGTAAACCGGAAAATCGAACTCGCGCTGACGTTTCGAGTGTTAGCCCTGTAGGGCAGGCTGAAAACATCAAAGACAAGATTGTATATACATTTGCTTAAATGCTCTCGCTGGCTGCCCCTGAAAGAACTACTAACTAAAAGGTTTTGAGCGGTGATTGTTTTCATTCACAAAATCAAACGTTTTAATAAAACCTCCCCGCTGAACACAAGAAATTCTACTATGGCAGTAGCGTTAAGTTTTGAATAGACATCGCATGATCCGGCTAGAAATGACTGGAGTGCGAATAAGTAAATTCATCTATTGTTACCAAACAAATATATAAAGTAGCAACGATTTTGACATTTTGTAGTCGAGTAATTTCTTTGAAAGAAATGCTCTGTGTATTAACTAGGTATGATAAAGATGTCAAATAAGTCAGTATGATTAGATGTTTCCAAGCTGCGAGACATTAAATGGCAAAATTAATTAAGGTATCACTCACTGAACAAAAAGACCAATTTGCATAGACGTAGATTTTTTAAACACCTTTTCCAATATTAAACATTTCAAAAAAACGACTCAACGTTTGAGTTCACAAGACATGTTTCGGACACTTAAGTATCCATCGTCAGTTCAAGGAAGTCTAAAAATTTGCGACTACGAAAATTAGGGTACTTTTCAAAATCATTTTTAAAGCTTTCGTTTGTAAAAGAAAGTCCAGATAAATATTTTATAAAGTTTTTTTCATCTTTGTTATTTTAATTGGCCGTTGACGCGTCCTGTTATTGTACAGCACAACACCTTGTTACTTGATGTCATTAATTTTACGAGTGTCACCGTAAAAGTGCCTGCCATTTTGTAGAGGTTTTTCATAAAGAAAACTCTTCGTTGCGATTATATTTCATCCCCGGGTTGACTGAAAATGTCGTCTATTTTTTTTTCGCCAAAAACAAGGCGAGAGAAAGCTAACAATGTAACATACTGAGTTTCACAACATGTTGTCTTGGATAAATTTTTTTATTTCTTGAACACGTTTAGTTTTCAGCCTTTTCCACGAAATGAACCATAAACTACAATTAATAAACTTTAAAAAAATATATGTCTCTTAGGGCGCGCGTTTATGCTGAAATAACGAACGCTACTGCAGTGCGCGCGCAACCGGGTTCTGAAGGGAGTGGCTGATACTAATGGGCAAAACGGGAAACAAGTTAAAATATGTAGTGGTTTACATTTTCAATGCAAGCATTACAGTTTATGTTGTTGCTAAATTATTTCCATTTTGCATATATTGTTTGTATCTACGTTTGTTTACTGCCTTCCTGATCAAATTTATTCTCAAAAGTGAACTGGAAAAAATGTCTTTTACTTTATCATAGAGGCGTAGAATCAGTTTGTGATGAAGCTGACGTCACTGGGTAATTTCTTTCTCGGTCAAACTTTCTTCCAAGCCACTGAACAGCAGGTATTGTTTTAAAGGCTTGTTGAAACGAGCGCATGCGCCAAGCATACAGGAACTGATTCGAGGCTGCATTGACGAGAAGGAACAGAAATTGTATATCTCTAAACCAGTGGATGAGGACACAGCTACACGTGTGGCATAAGTTGATAACATACACCATAGCACAGGAAGGAAGTGCACACATCAGAAAGGAAACGATTATCAAAAGAAGGGAATTGGTTGCCTTTTCATCTCGTTTGGCATGTTTCTCTTGTTCGTGGCTGCTTCGGATGTGCGCAGAATTTTTCTTGTGCTTTTCGAGGCTGTGGTAAACACGACAGTAGACGAACATTAGAACTGCAGTGGCGATGACGAGGGATGCATTGGCAAATATGAAAGCCAGCATATAGAAGCCCACAGCAAGATAGAGCAGAGGAAGTCCAAGCGAAAAAATCCACACCAAAGCAGATGTTACCGCCACATTGGATAGTTTGGAACGGTGCACACGATTTGAGGTCACCGTCTGATATCTATTCACTGCCAATGCCACTATGCTCGCAACAGACGCAGTCGAGGTCAGAAAATACGACACATGAACCACCCATAAAATGCCCAGGACGTCTTTTCGAAGTGCCTCGTTCACGTGAAAACCCACGAACATTGGATCTGTCACTGCTCCAATAATGAGGTCTGCAACAGCTAGGTTCAACACCAAATAGTTGAATGGCGAATTTAGCTTTCGTGTTGGGTTCCTTATCACAGCCCAGCAGATCAACAGGTTACCCGGCATGGTGACAAGAGTCAAGATGGCTGCCACTGTTGACGTGGTCACGGAGGTTGCAAATGGTGCCCAGTAGTCTCGGCAAAGATCGGGATTAAAGGCCATTTCCGCAAAGGGATGGTTCTAAAAACAAACAGTTGAAATTAGTTTATTTTTGTTTGCTTGTATCCTGCTTTAAAACGTTGTTTCATCCAAATAAGCTAAAAGTTTAAAAACTTCCATCTTTTTGTTGATCGTTTGCAAATAAATAAATAAATAAATAAATAATAAATAATAATAATAATAATAATAATAATAATAATAATAATAATAATAATAATAATAATAATAAAATAATGTTCATTGAAAAACGATCGCAGGCTATATTCCTGACAAAGTACAGCAGAAGGGGTTACCTGCCACGTAAACAATATCGAATGGAATCGGAACTTCCGATATTTCTCGCAAGTATCGATGATATCGAGTATTCTGTAGTACTCGGTATCGAGTATTCGGTATCGATATCGCCCTACCCTTATTGAGAAGAGCTGAAAGGCTTGAGGGCTTGAGTGATGATCTTTGTAAATATATTTAACAATTAGATGGCGAGCTCGAGGTTTCTATCGGCTGATAGTTGGCGAGGGGCCCCGAGCCAACTATCAAAGGCGATAGAAACCGAGAGCGAGCCGTCTAATTGTTTTAGCATACCTCAGTGATCGATCTATGAAGCCAAAAAATCTTTTAATTTCATAAATTTTGATATATTTGTGCATTGATGCATGCTAGATCGCGCGCGCTCTGACAAACTGCCGTCTATCGATCGATAGACGGAACCTGTGTAGCCAATCAGATTGCGCGTTTACGTGATAGTCGGTCACTGAGGTATGCTAAATAAAAATAGCACCAAGGAAGAATATCAAACAACAGCGACAATAACAGCTATAGCAAAGATATCGATGATGTCACCTAGTGATATTTATGTGACAACCAGAGACCTATTGACTGTTGAATCGAAAAGATATTTTGTGATGTTTAGCACCATTTGAAAAATAACAAACACACGGACCGTAAATATATATTACCTCCCTATTTAAAGCTATTGCAATCTATTTTTGAATTATAAAAATGTGTTTGTGATCCACTTTCACTTGCCCGATACTGAAGGAATTTTCATCCTTCCTGTTTGTAGATTTACAAATATGGCAAAATTTTGCATCATTGACTAGTTTCGATCCACAACGCCAGCAAAACATACTTCAACCGTTCGCTTTGAACAACGCAGTGCACTATATACTCGACAAAATGCCGGACGCGATTGCGGGAAAAGCGAGTTCAACTGTACCCCGGCAGACACTACGTACCCTCTAGAAAAGTGCGCGCGCAAGTTTTCTACTCTTTTTATTTGCAGCCTTTCATTTTTTGTAGTTGAAGCTTTTCTTTTTTATTTGCAGCGTTTAATTTTTGTTGTTGTTTGTGGGCCATCGTACCAAACTGTTTTTCACGGTAATAAGGTTAAATGGTAAAAATAGGAAAAGATATTGATGAACATTCCGGGAAAAGGTATATATTGTCATCGAAAAAACAACAAACTCTTTTAACATGGGTGTTGCAAGAAAAAAACCTTATGTACAAGGTATACAAAAGACAAAATTCACGTTATTATTAGTAGTTTTGACGTGAACAAAGCAAGTAAAACTATCAATAATAGATATTATATCCTAGGCTGAAAAGAATTGTGTAAAATATAAAAGCATTCCACGGTATTCTTCTCTCCGACTGTACTAGAATTCTTTAGCTAACTAATATAATCTAATGTTTGGAAAACAAAATTATACTCTCTGATATTCAGCGAAAGAAACGAAACAGAAATTTTTGTTCATTCTTGAAAATTATCGACTGATTTAACTTCTTTATAATCGACGAAACAACTTACCTTGATTGGATGAAGAAACTAGACGATTAAGTTACAGTTACTATGTCTCTTAGGAAACACAATCTCCTGTGGTAGATACAAGTGATGTGATTGATATTGCAGCCTACTATAAAAAGTGAAACACTTATAAACTGGCATGTCTCGAACCCTTATCTCATTTAGTTTTGGTTTCTGTAAACGCTGGCATAAGCCCAAGTTTAGGCTGTCTCCTCTTCAATTTGATTTACATTCACGCATGCTATGGCTAACTAGATTTTATGAAGAATCGGTTCGTAAGCAATTACACTCGCGCTTTTTTTCTTTACTAAAAATTTTGTTGAACCATCTAACAGCGGTAGCGAAATGAAAGCACCATTTCAAACCAAAACCAAACCAAACTAATTGCAGGGCTGACACTACACTACGAACCCTTAATGTACACGTGAAGTGACGTCTGGCACGCGCATGTCTACTACAAGAGATCCGGCAACGAAACGCGTTCAGAACAGTTTATTTGTGCGACGTGTGATCCCCTGCATTCAAAAGTTTCAAAATTGAGGTAGTTTTACCTTAGTATCAAAGGCCAGAATTATTTTGCATTATTCTCATCTATGAAATCTCATTTTTGCCCTTTGCCATAAACACGATTCTAAATCTCTCTATAAAAGCTAGATGCTAATACGATGTGTTCAAAACACAAAACATATTCAATCGGTGAAACGATGGTCGATACTCAAGATTAACATACCGTAACATACCAACAAAGCAATTTTCGAAACTGCTCGACGTGAGGTTCAATATGTCAATGAAAGATATTTGAGTTTCGAAAGCATTCATTAATTTTGTTTTAATTTGCATGGATTTCTAACTGAAGAAAAACAAATGAAAACGGATTTTTTTAATCTAACAGCTTAATGTTTGACCGGGACTCTGGGCACAAGACCTTCTTAGAAGATGTTTTCGAAAACGAGGCTCGGATGATACCCGGTGGGAACTGGGGACCAGCGCGTTCGCCTTGGACCAACGTGGTAGGTTGTCATTGTTACTCCCTCAAAAGTAACTAATAAAGTACGTTACATTTGTTCCTAATCAAGCCTTATTACTCATACACAATTGAATCTTTTAAAGTTCAATTGAGGAAATGATTAACGTTTACATTTCTGCACAAACGGTCGTAGCACTGAAATAGACACAGCGTAACACCTTAGACAAACCTCAGCTTAGTTCTAATATCGGAACTTATTGTTTAACAGCATGGAGACAAGATTGACGACAAGGACAAGATTACCTGCCCTGGAGGCTGGGAGTGGACTGGGAACTGGCAGGTTGATGATAACAGAGCCGTAGACGATGACGGTAAGTCCAGGCCAGAGCTATCGAAGAACATAAAAAAAAAAGGTTTTTCACTTGGCTTGCGAACAATTAATAATTTTCACCAGATACCTGAATACAAAGAAAATGAGATCAACTGGAACTGTGCAGCGGATTGCGGTGTATTTGGCCAATTCTCTTTTACCTTCTTGATAACTATCAAAGCAAGGCCTTGTTTCATGTGGCGAAAAGTTTTACCTATCTCGCGAATGAGAAGCCTTCTTTCCATTAAAGATGGTGCACCAACCGGCATCGATATATAGATATACCTTTGAAAATGTTCTATCAGATCTGTGCTTAAGAATAATAACTTCATCATAGTACTAGGAGTTCGGATTTTCAGAGTCAGGTAAAAAATCTTTTCGGTCAGTTCATGGCCTTCAGTGTGTAGCTACTGAAAGTCCTAAATCAAATCAATTAACACCACGAAAGGAATAATAATAATGAAAATTTTTCTTCGTGGTAAAAATCCGTAGTCTTCATTTTCTTCTGTGATAAGCAACCGGCTGAGTATTTCGATGATTGCAATTCTATGGATTTCAAAAGTTTCGAGCAACACAACAAGTGAAAATAGTGTCTTTTCCCAGACGAACTCAAATGTAAAAAAGATCAAAAACCACATTTCCAAAGTTGCCTTTTGTGATGATATCTTTTCCCATAAAAGTCCGTCTTCCTTTAATCGTTGTAGTAGCCTTCAATCTCAATAGTTATTCCGACGAGATGTGTTCTCGCCACGCGTCATCCAACGGTTCCATCTTTTTCAGGTTGGGAGTATGCAGTTGACGTGTCATACGGAGTTTATGGTGCCATCCAGAAGGCTTACCATCTGGTCAGAAGAAGGCGGTGGGTCAGAGAAAGATTACTCAAGGATCCTAAGGCTGTCATAAAACAGGTCAGTGTCAGAAACTACCATGAATGGCTTTTTTGCTAAGTGGCCTTTAGAATCAAGTGAATTGTGGAGGATGGTGTCTCTAATTGATAACCAGCGATTGTTGGGTTGTAGTAAATGGGAAACAGTGTGGAATCGAAGAGCCAATTGGTCTCTTGCCCTCCATTTCGAGTCGTTTATAAAATTTTGACGGTATATATTATAAACGCAAACTTTGACTGGTTAATAAGGCCTTGAAAATCGCCTTATTTAAACATTGGTTAGTCTTCGCGTGGCATTTGACAATACAAAAAATAAAATAGTCGTTAGAATAAAAGTAGTGGCTTTGTATTGAAACAACCTGATATTTGTCATAAACACTCGACCGAGAATATTAAAGTTATTTCTAAAGAAAGTTGACACTGTAAATTTAAAAGATGTGATGGCTCCAAAATTGGGGTTATTGAGGACTAATTTGGCTCTCCTAAATGAGCACCAAAATACTTCTTAAGTCAAGGACTGGATTGCACCATGTTATCTAAAGACGCGCGCCATTTTCCACGATAGCCGCAAAGCCACAAGACCTTTGACAAGAAAAAGAAAATCACCGAACAACAACAACAACAACAACAACAACAACAACAACAAACAAAAAACCAAAACCAAAAATCTCTAGAGTGTGATTAACACTGGTCATTCCCTTATAATTATATCTTTTCAGAAAGAACTTGAAGAGTTTGAGAAAGAAGGATGGGAGTACGCACCAATTTTCACGGCCAAATTTCACCACAAAGAGAGGAAAATCGATTTCGTCAGGCGTCGACGATGGCACCGAAATATGGTCGCGAAAGGTGGAAAGGGGGCGAAAGTCTCCATGCCTCCTGTGTGTCTCCTGGAGATTGACGGCGAGGTGAGAAACGTGAATCATGCAGAAACGCCTATTCCAATCGAACCTTATTTTAAGTGCAACTCTGGGGTCGGGACAAAGTCTGCTTGGCCGTTGTAGAGTAATGACCATTATGAAAGGGTTTCTTAAGCTATTTTCAACTGGGGACCGAATTTGGCCGCTTGTGAAGGTTCTGGACAATAGTTGAGCTAACATTTTGAAAAGGAAAGTGAAAAAGCAATTTCTGGAAGTCACTTTTCCTCATTATCTTCTTCAGAATTAGGACCCGGTTGCTCAAGGCTAGATAAGCATTGAATTTTAATTCCATTTTATAGCTCACCATTAGGGCGGATTCTTCTCAATTATTTTTGCCTCACATTCTAATTCTGCTGCATTCAACCTCTATCTTAAAATGGCCTTTTTGAAAAATAACAAATTGATAATCACTTTAAAAAGGCTTTTTTTCTTCTTCTCACGTTTAACAGGAAGACAACAAGAACTGTTTGAGGAATATTCCGAGAATGTTTGTCACTTATGAAAGTGAGTAACTTGCCACATGTACAAACAAGTAGCAAAAGAAACGTCATTTAACAAATAGATTCCATTTTGCCGTGCGTCTGTACTCTGATAACGCACAGATGACGTCAAAACGTGGTGAGAACAAAGAAGTACGTTACGAGCCGCAGGCGAGTAGCGTGACTGATGTTCTCACCACGTTTTGACGTCCTCTGTTCGTTATCAGAGTACAGACCCACGGCAAAATGGAATCTATTTGTTTTATACAATAACCAAGACATTTCAACACATTTCGTGAGCGAGCATCGCGTTGCCTGAGCTGAGTCAAAAACTTTCCAGCAAACTCAGTTTTAGACTACTACACACACGCAATTGTGATCGTCTAATATTTACAAAACTAACCTTTATTCCAAAAGGAGATCCTGACCCCAAAATATTACAGCGCTAACATGTTAGTCGCTTCACTGCGATTTGTAATCGATTACGCGCCATTACCGGACTTCTATCGGCGACACATTTCGACAAATATTTGCTTCCTTTTCACGTCACAACAAAGTTCTAGCTTTTTTTACCCTGGTTGAGGTCACTCTCAACGGTCTTTGTCCAATTTTTTATTGGGCAGTTTTCCTTTCGTGTGAAAATTTGCCTGTGTTTGTCCGCTACTCGCAAAAACAGTTTGCAAAAGTTTGTTGACCAGTCACTCTGGCTGGACTCTACACTCTGATCACGTGCGCCGGTCACACCACTCGATGACGTCAATCGTGCGTCTATACTCTAATCACACACTCCTCTAGACCAATCAAAACGCGAGTTTTACACAGTTCATTGTATAATCTTATATAGCATTGTTCTTTTTCTGGCTACGAGTGGGTTATAAGGTGTCACTGATATTGTTTTGTTTTGTTTGTCATTTAGAGCCTCACAAGTATCAGTTGTGGGCTTACATTTATCAAGCACGTGACCTGCTCGCCATGGATGAAAGTGGAATGAATGGTGAGATCCTTCTTGCCCGTAGTTTAAAGTTGACACGCGGCCACTTTCACTTTGCCTTACGAAAGGAACTTCCATTATTTAAATTGTCCTTCTACCAGCGTACATTTGAAATCTTTTAAGCGTTCCCTCGCAGACGCAACATGAACAAGTCGCGATATTTTCCAAAATTGACGGATCCGCCGTGTCCAGGCTGAATGAGCAATATTACAGAACCACAATTTATACTTGACTGTAAGTAAATCAACAATACGGGATGGCAATTGGCAGGCTAAAACAAAATAATCTAAAACTTGTTAGAATTTTTTTAAAATTTAAATATAATTCCAAACTGTTCCTTTCTTGCTGAGATAGTTGAGTATTTAAATTGAAGTTCAATCCCTCGCGATTTGGGATTATTGCAATATCTCAACACTTTGATGAAGTTTAAATGAATAGAATGATGGTTAGCCTGGGTACGTAGGAAGCGTTTTGTGAGGTTTTTCGGGATATGATCGTGGGAAAATTGGGGCGAGAGTGTGGTGAAACTCTCATAGCCTTTTCCCTCACAACCCCTCTCAATCGTTGGCTCTCGATTCAACGTTTCATTACACGGAAACGCTTGCTACAAAAGCTAAATCATTTATTTACAATGTTCTTTGTTCAACATAGATGCCTACGCACGAGTGGCTTTCTGTAAACAGAGTGCAGTGACTAAAGTTCTTACGCAGACATTGTCTCCAACTTGGGATCAGACGCTGATATTTGAGGATATTGAGATTCACGAGAGTGTGGAAAACGTGGGCAAGAATCCGCCCAGTCTGGTAGTGGAGCTGTTTGATCGGGATACAGTGGTAACTAAACATTGAAATTATACAGACATAAAAGAGAAACGAGCACTTTTTAGCACATGTTGTTCTCCTGAGGTACAAGTGAATGGTAAACTGAATAAAAATAAACGGGACTTCGAGGTTTCGTCGAAAACTTGGCCGAAATTTATTTTTGCACGAAGTTTTGGTTAATTTTGACGAAAAACCTGAAAAGCCTGAATTTCCTTGAGAATCGTTTGCATTACGTTTCCACGGTTTCTTGATTCTAAAGTTTCTAAATGTGCAACAAATCCTTTAAATTTAATAAAACACCCAATTATGTTGAAGGAAAAACTACTGCAACATGGAAACACGCATTTTTTCCATCCAGGATTACTCCAATCAATCCACCACTGGTAACCAGTTGGCAGTCTTGCCACGTATTTTGATAAGTGGCATAGTAAATTTGCCTTACATTAGCCTGGGTCGAAAGGGTAGAGAATTTGCATTCCGAATCACTCTATCCACTGTCCATGAAGCCCAAATGAAATGAGCCGTGCAATCTGGTTCATGATGACCATACACGCAAGTTGACCATTCGACTAGTCGGCGAGTATTTCTATTTCTCAGTTGACCAAACAATCAGTGAGCCAAGTCAGTGTCCAAAGGCCGAATAAGCTAATCCTGAATTAACGTGAACTTGGATTTGAGTTTAATTACTAATCAATAAAGATTCCTCCGAAACATTTTTGTCCCTCAGTTTCGACTTAGACGTTTCGTTACCATTAACATAACCATTAACCATTAGCTTTCAAAAATATTTTTAGTGAGCGACACGGAAACCTCTGTTAACTTTTAATCATAGGTTAGCGTTAATCGGCTTTCGAACAACTGGGCCCAGATTCGTACCGAACAATCATACTATGCTCGAATACCTAACAACTCTTAAAATAGATGCTCAATGAGCACAGGAATCTACGGCATTGAAGTTGATTTTCACTAAGGGTATGATAAGACATGCAGTCGGAATGAGAGAACTGTTATATCCAGTTAATGAAGCAAGTATGAATTTCAATGAGAATTAGAAGTATAAATCGCAACAATGAAGATGGTATAGTACTACTTTCTACTATCATCTTCTTATTGTCGAAGCTGACAGCTTTGACATTTGGCAACGTTAGCAACATTTCCGGGTGATTTCAAAAGTTAACAAAGTTGCTTTTCAATAAACACTACAACACACTTCAAGTGTAAATACTGTCGAGAGTGCCTTTCATAGTCTTCGATATTTGCAGGACGACTAATTACATGATCCTCATGATAACCAGACATGGCTTTCGAGGATGTGTTTCTAAACTAGAATTCTTTGTTTGGACTTTCATTGATAAGATGGCATGTAAATTCTTCACAATAGGAGCTGTCATGCAAATCATTCCCTCGCGATCGAAGAGGCTGGATCGTCCGCCGAACGGCTGGATAATTCCTTGAAAAAGTTGCAAGGATTGAATAATCCCTCGTTAATCCCTCCAAGGGGCTCGATAACCCCTCGAAAGCGCTGAATGATTCCTCGAAAGGGCTTAATTATCCCTCGAAGGGGATTGTTTGTGATCGTAGATTGTCGAAGGAGACACAAGTGTCTCCAAATGTACATTCCTATTGTTTATCGCCAGCAGTGAATGCGTGACTTCGCCGCCATTTACTAGTACGATTGTCAAATCTCAAATGATGTGGTTTGCCTGTTTGAAACGCTGTAAGGCGTTATTCAGTTCACCAACAGTTCACACAGTAAATGGACGCTTGCAAAAAAACTCGATGTGTTGTTATTAAGCGGAGAGAGGCAGTCGTATTCGTATGCCATTTTAAACGCCGATTTCGAGGCGATATCTGATTTCGAGTACAAACTCTTCGTATAGGACTGGCAATAGCTAACAAATATAAACACATTCATTTGAAGCTATGCCTGCTTAAACAAGGTCAATTGTGTAAAAACATCTTATGAAATGTTGTACTCACCAATATTTTAAGCTTCTCTTCCGCATGCGAGAAGCACTGCTCCCAATGCTACGAAAATTGACAGGTTTCAAGACTAACCCGAAAGGCTACCGACGAATCAATCGGACCAGTAATACCGTCACGCCTTCGGCGACCGTAGATTCAAAAAACCATGTCAGAAAAGGTTGTTTGGAAGAAAATGACTTTTGAACACTCTTGATCTTTACTTTTACCACAGGGTAAGGATGGCTTTCTTGGACGCTGTATGATGTCACCTTTGGTGAGATTAGAAGGTCACCAGACTCCAGAGCCACGACTGCAGTGGCACAAAATAAGAAGAGGAGAAGAAGAGGGAGGAGAACTACTGGCTGCTTGTGAATTGTTCCTGGTGAGGTCTACATGCGTCTGATTCATTTCTATCTCCCTACGAGAACTGTAGCCACTAGATCTACCAAGGCGTTAACGGAATGCGTTGGACCAGGAACCACTTCTCATATACCAATCTGAATAGAACAGAACGGGGAGGAGGTCGTGTTCTGGGACTCGGAATCTATCCCCATGGACTAAAAACACTTCTTACACCCAATTATCTGAGTGAGAAACTACCGATCCGTTAGGATTTAACCTGCAATATATCCTCAAAAAGTTTGCTATTTCTTGTTTTTGCCCAGGAAACGTTTCGTTTTCACACTGCGTCATTTTTCCAAATTCTGAATTTCCGATTTAATCCGGTTCAATAAATAAATAAATAAATAAATAAATAAATAAGTAAGTAAATAAATAAATAAATAAATAAATAAATAAATAAATAAATAAGTAAGTAAGTAAGTAAATAAATAAATAAATAATAAAAGATTAAACCTTCTTGCATTACTTTTTCACGCCTTGAGATTAATTTGGCTTGGTTTTTATACTGATTGGGTTTATGACATGTTCCAGTGAGGGTATTTCTTAGATGAGCGAATTAGCAGAATATTTTTTCCTTGTAAAATCTTACAGGATGAAGGCGCCGAGTTGCCGTTCACCCCACCGATGAGAGGAGAATTATTTGCCGTTCGAAGTGGTGTGCGCCCAAAGTTACAGCGGTCAGCTGTCGAGGTCAGAATTTTGAAACAGCATCCTTACGTTTAGGTTTTAGGTTTTTCTCTGTGTTTAATTGTTTTATGTGTTTTTGTTGTAGAATGAACAGCAACTTCAATATATGAAATTAGTCAGTGACACATTGTCATGGCATTAAGGAAACACTTGTTGCCAAGCCATTAAAAAGAACGTCGTGAGGTCGTTTCAGAAACGGCAATATCATTGCTGACGAGTCAAACATGGAATGAATTTATTCTGAAACAAATCACATTTTCCCGCCCAAGGGAACGGCTGGGATGGTCTGTGACGTCATGCCATTGTTTAAACTTTGGCAAACAATGGTCTTCAGTAAAGTGCGCACGAGAAATTACAAAGTTATTATAAAACGTTTTACTGTTCATTAGGTTTTGTGCTGGGGCGTGAGGAACATGAAGAAGTTCGAACTCACTAGTGTCACGTCACCGAGCATCGAGTTCGAATGCGCTGGGGGAGTCATACAGTCTGACGTCATCAAAGACACCAAGAAGAATCCGAACTTTGAAAAACCGGTTTTGACCAGAATGATTGTGGTAACTATTCTTGTCTTTGTTTGTTTAACGTTAATGAAAAGCTCAGGTTCCTCAGCCTGTTTATCTTCTGACAAATTGAGTTCACTGAGGAACTATGCGTGCGTAGTTAGTTATTGTATAACAATTTTGTTTTGCAATGACAAAGTACACGGAGAAACAAACGTTTGGCATTCGAGGCCATACTATAACACTTCCTACGAAGCCTTGAAACCATCTATGCGCTTAATGTTCTAATCAAAAACTACGTAGACCTGATTACTTTGTTTTTATAAAATTAATATCGTTACATCAAAATACAAGATTATGTTTTGCATCTCTTTTTGGGTTATGCCGTTTGACTGAGAATAACAAGAATAACAAGGCGATCACCGATGATGAGCAACTCAGTTATTTTTCCGTGTGAAATTCGGTTTCGGTCGGTGGGGAGTGAAAACTTCAGCGAGTATAAAACTAAGAATAGTGCGGCTTCGCAGTGAAAAACTGGAGACTGTTCATGTTCATGCTGGTCCTCTCTTTACAGAATCTTCCGGTGGAGGAGATATATACGCCAGCTTTGAACATCCGGGTCCGTGACAACCGAACATTTGGCCGCCGACCAATTGTGGGAGTGCATTCAGTCAAGTCTATTCAAAAATACCGCTGTACTACCCCACAAGTCACTGAAGAAATAGACTCCGGTCCACCACCGAAAGGTAGGTAAAAGTATTAAGGGGAAATTTCACGTGTTCTAAACAAACTAAATACCAATTAGAAGGGTTTTAAATTCAAATTCTTATAGCCCAAAGCAAAATTGGCACACCAGTTAAATGTCTGTAAATTCTAACAACCGCAAAAAATACTTACGACAGAAACAGTTATGTAAAAAGAAGCGCAATGAGAATAATGTATTTTTAAAGTCCTCAGTAAATGACACAGGCATACTCGAAAAACAAAAACAAAACAAAAAAAATGAAATCCGAGTGCTCCTATCAGGAGTCGAACCTAAGGCCTTCCAATTACTATGAGTTCGGATGCTCTATCAATGAGCTACAGGAGACTCGTGGGAGCTAAGGCCATTAAACTAGGTTCATGGGACAAACATCCTGCTTCTGCTAGGATTGGAATGTCAAAGTGTGGCATATGCGCAATGGAAATAATGTGATGGAATATGTTAAGCCTGGTGAATAAATGAAATGAAAATGATGTATTTTATCAGTAAATCACTAAATGACACAGGCAAACTCGGAGAAAAAAAACAAGCGCAATGTTCTTTAGCTATAACAGAGCATAGCATGGCAATTAACTGAGATCATCCTCAACGTTGATTTGAAAGCCACTATGCACGGATGAAAAATTAAATCGTTTACATCATGGAAGGCTAATGGAAGAATACTTGATGATTAGTTGCCCTTTGTTTTACTAATTTTCAGCGTCAGCTGAAACTGCTTCTATCGCAAGCAAACAAGGCTCGCATATTGTGGATATCAAGGATCCGAAAAAGGATAAGAAAAAGAAGGTAATAAGCGACTCTTCTACTGATCACCGAAAACCAGAAACTCGACTGCAACACCTTTACATAAACAGTAACAGTGAAGTTTAAGACTGGAAAAATGCTGCAAATTTTACTTTGCAAATTCTTATAAACAGATACTAGGTATACCAAACCAAATGACTGTTCAAGAGCTTTCATTTGAATAGCAACTCTGAAGGATGTCATCTGTAGACTAAAACATTAGGATATTGTATAGGACTCACGTTTTGTCCCTGGAAATGTTAGAGTTCAGAATGTCGAAAGAGGAAGTTTTGAGAAGTGACGTCCGTTCCAAATGAGAAAACAATGCTTCGAAATCTCAGTGCAAGCTATTATCGTTAGCGTGCTCCAAAACAAGCATCTCGCAGGCAGGCTACCACGATCGCAGTCCACTGATTGACAACTCACCCACCGTTTGCAGGCTTCCTACTGAACATTATAGAATAGCGTTAATTTGTAGGTTTCCTGATCGCCATGAAGAACATTTTACCACTGAGGCTTATGGGAAGGTTAAGATTACTGCGTCTAAATTGCACTGTTTTTTTTTTTTGTCGTTTTTTTTTTCCAGAAAGAGAAAGAAGAGGTGACTGAAGAGTTCCTGGACTGGTGGTCAAAGTTTTATGCTTCACTTGGTGATGAAGAAAAATGTGGAGAATTTCTCGACAAAGGATTCGCAACGATGAAAGTATATTTAACTTCATATATACTTCCTTTCTTTGTTCAATGGGTTTAACTCTTTCCCTGCTGGTTAATTAGCGGCGGAATACATGGGTTTACATCCCGTAATCCTGGCCCATCTCTCAATGCATTTGCGCTTCAACCTATTCAGTTTCGGAACAAATCGTATTTTTTAAGGGCTGGTAGTTCAAACAGGAATGATCAGCGTTATACAGTTATTCAATTTGGCGACGTTTTCGTTGCTGTCGGTGTCATTTGTTTTGTGAAACTCTATTTGCTTACACACCAATACTGATCGCTATCCCTTTGTGACAGGTATACCAAACGGAGCTGGAGAAAGTGGACGGGTTCAGCGGCTTTGAGGATTTTATAACTTCATTTCCTCTTTACCGAGGAAGAGCAAAATCCAAGGAAGAGGAAGAGGATACAGTTGCTGGAGAATTTAAGGTTGGAATTGTTTTATCATTTATTTGATATGTTATCTTGTATGTTTTCAATGTGTTGGTGACATTACATGGTGGTATGTTACGGTGCGATTGGTAGAATTTCAAAAACGTTACTCCAATTTAGTCTCGTACGTCAATTAACACGATCAATTAGTGTCATGTGAACAAACAAAAATGATAAGAAACGTACATAAGTACGTTAGTGGATAATTTTTAAAAGTCTGTTTTCATTTCAAGGGAACTTTCCGAGTGTATCCGATGCCAGAAGACGAGCAAGCTTGGCCATTACCGGATACTATTTTCACTTATCTTCCTCCAAGCCAACCAATTGAGTGCGTTGTTCGCCTCTATGTCATCAAGGTACGATTACGTTCCATCAATATAATGTACTGTCAAGGGAACTGCTTACCTTATCTTAAATAGGAGTTGATGTGAGGTGATTCTTTTTCTTTTTTTAGGCATTGAACCTTCAACCAAGAGATGATTCAGGAACCGTAAGTACATAAAAAAAAAAAAGCAATACCGTGATTTGTTGATTTATGATGAAGCCCATACCATGAGCGTCAGTTGGGTATTAGACGATAGATGTCAACAAATATTTAACAAGCGCGAGCCAAATAATTGTTTTGTTAACAACTAACCAAGAAATATTGCTGAATCATGCTGATTTCATTCTGCAAGACCAGAAGACAGTTTAATGGCTGCTATTTCTCCGAAATGGTATAATGGTTGATACCACATGACCACTGAAGCCAATCAAAACTCTGAAATTGCATTGCATCCAGTGATCCTGTTTCATTTGATTCATTTAATATTGTTTTTCTAGGCCGACCCATACTTGATAGTCACCTTAGGGAAGCAGAAGTTCGATGACCAAGACATTTACAGACCCTATACAATTAACCCTGTCTTTGGGAGGTGAGTTTGACCCCTCAAACTTGAATGATTCGGGCACACATTTCGTTCCGAACTAAACTGACAGTTTTATACAGTTGTCAGGGTTACAATCTTAAGGCATGCCTCGCTTTTTTCTCTGTTTTCAGATTATTTGAGATGAATGCCACCGTTCCCATTGTAAAAGATCTCAAAATCACTGTCATGGATTATGACATCATCGGACGTGATGACGTCATCGGCGAAACTACCATTGACTTGGAACAGAGAATCCTGTCTCGATATCGCGCAACGTGTGGATGTTCCCAGAGCTACTGCAAGTAAGTTATTTTATTTATCTTTTCAGTCTCAAGCCAGGATTCCACATTTACGAAACTGTTCAAAATTGCCAGTTCTATCATATTACAAAGTCACCATCTCCGGAAAGTTATCCTCGGGAGATTCCTTTGAGTGGTCACATTTTAGGATCTCATCCATGAATCCAAAAGTAACAGGGTTTAACCGCTCATCACATCCTAGAGAAGTACTGCTTTTACACACCTTTGAATGGACACACTTTAGGATTCCATGTCGAGAGACTCAATAGTAAAATCCAGCTACAATAGCCTTCCAAACTACAGGAAAGAAGTGCTCGATAGCCGGTTTCATCCGAATGGTCATACTAACTAAGAGCGCCATATGGCACAAAAAGTCATTATGTGCCCAATATTCGGTCAATTTGTATCAAATTTGGACACCAAACAGATCTTGGAGAGATCTGCACAATGGAAGCATAAAATCTTACCCCCCTCCTACATAAGACATGATTAACCACCCCTCCATTTTTTGCAACTTTTTCCTCTTACACTTTTAAGACCAAGTCGTCACCATTTGACAAGAAACTATGTGCTGAGATCTGCAAATTACGCTATAGTTTAGGGCTATACCCAGTGTATACGAGAAGTGAGATGTATTTTAAGGTTTATATTTTCTCGGTTTATATTTAAGGTTTATTATAAGGTTTATATTTTAAACACTCTTCATTCTCTTCTGTTACTTCCTTTGTCTTAGCTGGAATGATTTATACAATGCCCCAGATAAAACCTTTTAATTGGTGTATTACAGTTGGTGTGTAGGGGTTCACAGTCGCTGTTTTACAAAAATACGACATTTCCCATGGGAGTGAAAGGGTTAAACCTCAATGTGATATCTCCTTGTGTACGAAAAAAGGTCAACGTAGAAAGTATTGATAAGATAAATAAAACGATTCTGATGATTCTGCTATTGGAAAAGTTCACCGAGATTCTTCGCTGTATTATCAGGCGAGTGCATCGGCTCCTACGGAAATACATAAGTCTAGTGATTGCTTTGTGTTATAGAACTGGTCCGAATAAATGGCGAGATGTTCGCAAGCCAAGAACGATCTTGAGGGACTGGTGTGTAATGCATAACAAACCCCCTCCAGTTTACAATGATGAGCCATGTTCAGTGACAGTGGATGGCCAAACTTATACTCTATCCGAATTTGGTAAGTAGTACAGCTGATTTATACGAGTAAACGGAAGATGGAGTTAGCTTCTTCATCAGTGTGTTGCTATGGAAGCCAGCAAAAGAGTTGTGGCATTAAAAGACTGACATGACCGTGCCATATCGATGAAACCAATTAATCATGACTTACCAGTCTACCCATCCCTGGTGAATAATTAACAGATATTTATTACTAATCTTCTATGCAAGTATAGACCTGCAGTGGACCGTCAAGACAATTGGCATGCTGTCAAATATGTGTTCGTACAATACCCGAACGGGGTTAAACAAATGAAAGTGTACGGTATGTTAGGTGCTTTAGAGCAATTTAGCGACAAGGGTGAAGAGTGGCTAAGGGCAGGAAAAAGATCTAGCTTGAATGAACACGATCGATAGTATTTGAGCGCTTTCTTTTGATCTTAGGTCTAGAAGGTTTATATTACATCCAACAAATGTTCAAGTTTTCTGAAGGCGCTATTTGCAAAGTATTGTAGCACGAAGGTCACGTGAGGTGAAAACTACATCAGGTGGTATACAATCCGCCATATTTCGAATACCGATGGCGACAGAAATTAAACTTCATTGACTGAAAAGGTTATTACAATTGAGAAACGATAATGAAATGAACTCCTCACGAACTAAAAACAAATCGTTCAAACTTGAAACCTTTTATGTTCACGAATGCATTTCGAAGTACTATCCTGCAAAAATATGTTTATATTATTATTATTATTATTATTATTAAGAAATGCTGCTTTTACTTCTTGCAGAGGAAGGAACGATAGTCCACAAGCATCACGGGAAGGCACAAAGCCGATTGGCTCTCTATGTCCTCAACCAATTGAACCTCGTTCCCGAGCATGTGGAAACGAGGGCCCTGTACAATAAAACACAACAGCCGACTATGGAACAAGTAAGCCTTTATCTAACTTAAGAGAAAATGAACTCGTTTGTCAAGTAATAACTGAATTACTCATTGATCTTGTTACCCCAAGCAACGCCAAAATAGAAGAGCGGCTGTTAAGGGCCTTATACTTCAAAGCCCACTATAGGTGGATTGCATTGCCGCCATGTTGGTGCCAAAAAAAAAGAAAATTTGCTTACATTGTTTGCATAAAAATGGAAGTTAACTCCCAGAGGAGAAAAATCTTATTGATGCTGATGCCAACATGGCCCCCATGACGTCACATGCAATCAACCTATTGATCTTGGCTATCATTTGTCAGTTGGACAATGTTTGAACAGAAACTATTCTTAGCTTTGGCGTCACACTGGCCCACTTCTATGAAAAATATTTCGCATCCTGGTTAATTTTCTAAAACAATGAATTGATTGATATATTTGATCTGATTTTCTTTTTGAAGGGAAAGCTTCAACTGTGGGTAGACATTTTTCCTCTTACAGAAGGCAAACCGCCTTCAGCGGTGGACGTCAAACCGAGAGAGCCACAAGAGTAAGAGATATGTTTGTCATGCAAATTTCAAAAACAGTGCTGTTATCTTGTTCTTATCCATTCGTTTTTTAATTTCTTGTTATCAGATACGTACTTCGTGTCATCGTTTGGAACACGAAAGACGTCATCATGCAGGAGACCTCAATCACTGGCGAGAAAATGAGTGACATTTACGTGAAAGGGTAAGAAAGTTCGATAGAAAATGCGAAGAAAACAAAGACAGCACTGTTTAACATGGAAGTACGTTTTAAAAATCACACCATCGATAACTTTTAGTTGATTGGGAATAGAAGACAGTTGTTATTTGTCAGTACTTGTGCCATACCCAGAATGAAACTAAACTAAAGATAATGCATGGAATACTTCAAATTTAAGATAATAGTACCAGAGTTATACAACCACAACAACAATCATTATAACAAAAACAACGACAGCGGTATCAACAAGAGCAAAAACAACGACAACAACAATAAAACAATATTTGCAACATTTGTTAGTACAATCTGAGGAGATTCTGGTGGAGAAATTCATATTTATGGTCTCGTATTTGTGATTAGATGGATCGATGGCATTGACGAATCACAAGAAACCGACGTCCACTACAGGTTAGTAACCTTGAGTGCGAAAGTGTTTTTGCACTAATAATGGTGATAATGATAATGATAATAATTACAATAACAACAATAATCAATATTGATGATGATAATTTATTGGTGGACGTGCTGCAATAGCAAGGCACGTTCAAAGGAAAAAAAGATAAGGATATTGCAGTGTTCTATTTACTAAGGTTGGAGGTGCAATCCATTTCTCAACTTTACTAAGATTAAAGTTTCAAATCTTTGAACAGAATCTCAAGAAATTTCTCCGAGAATTCAATATGTTTTGCCCTACTTTTTTTACAGGTCAATGGACGGAGAGGGAAACTTCAACTGGAGATTTGTATTCCCATTTAAATACATTCCACCTGAGAAGAAACTCGTAGTATCAGAAAAGGTTCGATTTATGATCTTCTTTTCTTCAATAATCTGAATCGCCGTGTAGAGGCGAAGATTTTCGTCCCAGGACGAGACCTCTTTTCATCGTAATCTCGGGATAAAATGAAAACAAAACCGTAAATTTGCCCGAAAGGGGAGACATCTCGTTAGGTTGTCAGCAAAAAGTAACGAATCAGTTTTAGTTTGAACAGTGCTATAATAGTTTCCTGAAACCATAGTTAATGATTAAATTACGATTGCTCTACCGAAGAACAAAAACAAAAACGAACGTCCAAAGCTGACCGCCCAAACTTTTCGACTGATGTTGCTGGTAGGAGACGAACTTAACGCAACTCAAAAAATGTGACTTGCACAGTTATTTATATCACTGGATTGTAATTTGTCCGCTCGGTAATGATGCTCGAAAGATCGAAACACAACAACACGTTAACTGCGCACCTCAGGTTACTTGTAATTCAAAGGTAGTTTTTGTTCGGTTTATAACTATGTGGAAAATCCCCACCACGTACACCCTTTAATACTTGAGCAGATAGCACTGTGGTTTCCAAGTTTCAAATGGTGCATGTTTCAGGTGGAATAGTGCTTATTGCAACAACTGAATTCACGTCTAATTTTATAGGAACACTTTTGGAGCCTTGACGAAGCAGTAGAGAAACTAACACCTCGGCTGATGATTCAGATATGGGATAATGATTTGGGATTCGCTAATGATGATTTTCTAGGTAAGGGCTCTGATTTCAAAGAAGTTCAATCACACGTTCAAAGACTTTCATTACAAACAAATTAAGCATAACAGTTATCTTACTTGTTTTACTACGCCTCCGTTTCATTTTGGAAAAAAAAAAAAAAAAAAAGAAGAAGAAGCAGAGATAAATTGAAAATTAAGAACTTAAACCTGTTTGCAATACTTGCAGGTACTCTACAACTCGACTTGCCTGCTTTGATCAAACCAGCCACCAGCGCCCGCACTTGCAAGCTACCGGGTGACGGCGCACTAACGGTGGACTTGTTCAAACAGAAGCGTTGCTATGGCTGGTGGACTGTGAGTTCAATGAAATCTGGGACATTGAAAGACACGGTAAGGGTGGGGTTATTGGCTCTGCCCCTGTGGGGACATGTGACAGTAAAATCGGGGGTTTTGGCAGAGACGCAATTGCGTATCTCTGACTTCCTCCTACCCTACCCAGTAAGTAGAGGGACGGACAAGAGAAAGGCGAAAGAGTGCTCTGAGATGCACAACCAACCTTTTGTTAAGAGTCAAAGTAAAGAATCTTACAAAAAGTAAGATACATTCTGTTCGGTATACGTTGCTATTTGTTCTACAACATATTACTCTTCGTGGAGTAGTATGGGGTAAAAACAAAATAAAAATAGATCACTTTATTTAAGTGTCAATGTTGTTAGCGCAGAGAACTAATTGGGGACACCCCCCAGATCGAGATGTTGGGTTTTGAGGTTAGGGGAAAACCGGAGTGGCCGTACAAAAACCTCTCGAGAACCGATAACAAACTCAACCCACATGACGAGGTGTCTGGGGATCGAACCCGAGCCAAATTGATGGGAGGCGTGTGCTCTCACCACTGCTCCCCATCCCTGTTCCCAAAAGATCCAACTTTCGGATTGTTTCTTTTTGCTTGGGAACCGTCAAGTACAGAAAGACTTGAGTTCTGAAGTTAAATACAGTATACTATGAACATAGAGAGGTTGAGAAATTCTTCTGGGCTGTTTTCTTTTCAGGGGAAAATTGAAATGACCTTGGAAGCCTTACCAAAAACGGAAGCAGATGCTAAGCCGGCCGGTCAAGCGAGGGATGAACCCAACAAGAACCCAACGTTAGAGGAACCAAAGTAAGTTCCCTCTTTTGGACGATCCTTCCCTTGTTGCATGTACAGAAGAGGAATTGATGCAATGACAACGTGATTCGTTCTTCGACAGCTTGATCCATCTGTTGTGGACAATGCTTCTCTATTTTTATTGATCTTGAAAAAGTGCATAAGATGCAAACTTTATTCTTGCGCAGTTAAAAAACATAACGTTTAAAATGTAAGATTTCACAGTTTGAAATTTCTAGGATGAAACTTTTACGATTTTACAAGCGCCGAAAGTTGGACTATTTTGACCCGAAAGCGCGAGGTCAAAATACCACGTGACAACATCCGTTGGCGTAATGTTGGGTACAATATGGCGGATAGCGCGATAGAGAAGGCTGGAGGAGGGAGATGTTGCGTTGTTTGCTTCCCTAACAATGAAAGTTGTAAAAATAGTGAATGCACTAGTTTCCCTCGTAATCAGAAATCAGTGAGCGTAAGCAAAACTATTGACCCCAATGTTACGTCACAAGAAAGAATTTCGCAATAAACTGGACCCAATGTCAGGCCCATTTTTCGGGTCAAACTAGTCCAACTTTCGGCGCTTGGAAAATTCACCCTACACAACTCAAACTTTGAAATCATACATTTCACGCATTATATTTTAGCACTGCGTAAAAATAAATTTCCTTTCATGCCCGCTTCAAAGGCCCTTGCTTACAATATTTTGTGATTCTTTCCAGTCGTCCTCCGACCTCGTTTCCATGGTTTACGTCACCACTTAAAGCTCTCCGACACATCATCTGGGGGAGGTACAAGTGGTACATTATTGGCTTCCTTATCTTCCTCCTCATCGCATCTCTTATCGCCTTCTTCATCTACGCTGCACCGGTGAGTGGAATGATATTACACCACGTCAATCCATGTCACACTAAATCCAGTACAGCCTCTCCCTGACATTACCGTATTTATCTTTCTCAACCCAAGGGCACAAAGGCTTTGTCTTTTTCATTCAGCGTATATGGTTGAGTATTCATCTTAACTATCCTGGAGTATAAACGAGCAAAAAAAGTCTACTCCAATCAGTGACGGTCGTGACGGGCCTCAAACCTGTTTGTGTTTCGTTAAGGTCCCTTGGTAACCGAGGGATGGTTAAGGGGAAGCTAGCGCTTTTGTTATATAGGGGAGATATCTGTTTGGGGCTTTAGCTCCCACGAGTCTCCTGTAGCTCAGTGGTAGAGCATCTAGAGCACCAGAAATAGTAATCCGGGAAGGTCTTAGGTTCAACTCCTTTTTTACGAGTATGCCTGTATCACTAACTGAATCACTGAGTATGCCTGTGTCACCAATTGAATAATAAATACATCATTGCCCCATTTTTTTTTGGGGGGGGGGGGGGGGGGAATTATTTTAATGTGAGAACCCTTAAAACAAAAGAATTCTTTATTTCAACTACCAATGTAGCTGTAGGTGATGTCAGCGATATCTTCGCTATACGATGAAGACAGGAACTCCTTTTCGAATAGCGTTCTTTCTAGCAAGGTGCTTAAATCTCGAATGAGATTAACCGCAGAGTGTCACAGAACTTTTTTTTTTTTTAAAGGAAACAACGTAAGTGATTCCGATTTTGTTTCACAGGGATATACCATGAAGAGGATGCTGAATGCGTAAAGAGTCAATACTGTGGAATGGCAGAAAAAGGGGACAGAGTGCTCGCAGAACTAAAAAGCATCATATTCGTTAATTAAACAATCGAAGCAAATTAAACATTTTAAGACGAAAATAGCTATTAAAATTATTTCCCTTTAGTATGCAAAATAACCGCTTCAACGCAAACTGTCGTTATATTTATCCCAATATATTGGGGCGCGCGATGTGAAAATCTGTTCCTACCCATCTTAATTTCGAACTGTAAAATTAAAAGTTTCTAAATGGGATATTTACTAACCTAAACAAAAGGGGATCTTGGTAGCATTACATAGCACATTTAATTCTTAAGAATTCATCCAATAAGCGAGGTCAAACGTTTTAAAACGAAAATTAACTGGAAACCAAGGAGAAAGTGCATTGTCAAGTTCGGATCACGCAAATTAGTTGCAATGGAGGCTTTATAGAGTCCAGGAGAATTAGCCCATTATATTTTTCGCCACCAAAGACAAAACACTTCTGTTAGTGTCAATGTCAACTTGGTTATATTTGAAGTAAATAAATTATCATAATAATCTAGTAATATTTCTAGTATTACCATATTAAAGTGGTAAATTGTATCCTCCTAGTTCAATTTCAATGAAGAGGAGCCTTTTTAGAACTAACGACTTAAGGCAGTCATATCTCTCAGAGTAGAACTCCAGTTCATAGTAGTTCAAATTGAATGGCAAGAGACTCTTACAGCAAACGATTTAAGGCAGTCATATTTCCCTGAGTAGAAATCCATTTGGTAGTGGCAGGAGCCTTTTTAGCTCCAACGACTCAAAACAGCCTAAGGTCTCGTTGTAGGCCTCTATATGTAGTAGGATTTGTTTTACAATTTTCCGTTGGCGGAATCAATCCATTAGTTGGTGGTTTGACTAAGAAACTTAGGAGATAACGCCTGACTTATCAGATGAAACTCGTTAAGGAGCAAACACTGCTTTCATTTTTCAGAAATACAGTTTTCATTTATTTCCAATAAAAGCGTTTTACATCCCGAATAAGGGACGCAGATAATCCAGAGGGACACAGTGTAATCGTTTACGCGATACTTTTTCATCCTGCAACGTACTTCTGCAGGGCTTGTGTTAGGTTAATCCATTTAAACCTTAGTTGTACAGGGTGAATTTTCAGGTGCTTAAAAGAATCGTAAATTTGACGGTGCAAAATGCATCTAGACGACACTTCAGTTCTGAAGTCAATAAAAGCTCGACAACTCCATTTGTCAGAGTCGTTCATTGAATCGTTCACCATTCATCTTGTTTCATTCGTCAGTCCCTCACTCCCCCCTCCCCTCTCAAAATGTAACCTACGTCTGTCATCTCTTTTTGTGTTTGGCATTGGCTACTCCTCGTTTGGTAGCTCGTACCAGGCCTCTGAACTGCCCGACCATTTTTCTTTGTTTCCTGCGCCAAAGAAAAACAAAATGAATGATTGTTAAAAACAAACAAACAACAATAAAACACAATCACAGCTAACACAACAAAAACTTTTAATCTGCCGCAGAATCTTCGCGTTTGCGAATGTACTTTAAGAAACTAAAGAATACTTGATTTTCATTTTTTAAACCAAACAAGAACCAATGGCGACTTGGATGATTCACGCTGGTTTTTCCCGCGCGTGTTCTCGCGCTTGACAAAAGCATGCAAACAAACAACCTCCCATGGTGCCCAAATCAAATTTAGAAACTTATCGGGACTTTCAAAATATGGGCCGGCGACTCGAACTATCTACTTTCAGATTAAAATTCTGACGGACCATCGAGCATACACCAACTAAAAAAGACGATATTCAAATTAATATACTTACCGTTTATTAAGCATGTTCAGTTGGAGAGGTACGTAAGCGAATGGATCAGGCTTCCCCTTCTTCTTCACGTCACCGCCTGCTTTCTACAAATGGTGAAAAAAAAATCATCATCTGGTATGACTGGGTTAATCAGTAAGTTTTCAAGAAAAGAGATACCCAAGATAAGATGCATATTCTTTCGGTGGGATACGGTATGGATAACTATAACCCACCCATCACTTTTCGCGCGATTTTATTGGCTACTTTACGTCACGTGGTGCAAATTCACAGGACGGTTATTACGCAATAACCCCCGCCTACGTCGATATTTGCCCTCCTATTATTTCCAAACGCCAGCGGAAAAAAGCCAGCCCAAGAGTTTCACCTTTTCATCTTTATTATTTTACATGGAAGAAAAACAAACTCGTTTTGTAGATGTCCAGTCATGTTTATAGCAATAAGCAGGTCGCAAATGCTGTTCCGGAAAGTACAAAAGTGTCCGCAAAACATGCTGTCAACGTCTTTGAAGGTGTAGAAAGTTACGAGCAGACTTTCAGATTTACTCCTACGCAAACTGAGTCAGTTTGTCAAGTCTTGGTCCAATCACAGTGAAAATAAAGTTCCTGTGAACCAATCAAATGTACTTGTTTACGTCAATCGCGCGTATCCGCCATCAGATCAGTACTGGTTTTTTTGCGAGCGGTTTTCGCTCTATATAAAAATTAATGGGAGGGTTATAAAATAAATAAACCCCTTTCTGGCTTGCTGGTATGTCGGCTGATAATGTCCTTGGCTGAGAGATTGTCCTCAAAATTTCACACTTGCCCTCGAAGCGAAATATTTATTTTTCGGACAATCTCTCAGCCGCGGACATTATCAGCCGACATACCAACCGCCTGAAGGGGTTCATTTACTAAATGACACATCGGGCAGAATGGAAGACACTTGCACATGTTAATGAGCCATGGCGGCAGACTATTCGCGCGTAAAATCTCAATAAAGGGGCCGCAATAAGAGAGAAAGGGAGGAATTTGGTGAAGTAGGCTGGTGAAAACTGCCATTTTGCAGTAAAATAATGTGCTTTTCTTGAGATGATAGAACGGCTTTCTTTAGTTGAAGATGCATTCTATCCCGAAAATCAAGCCAAAATAAAAATAAAAATAAAAAAAAAAAATAAAAAAAAGGAAACAAGTTGTGGACATTCTGCGCGATGAAACAATTATTCAGATAGACGCACCTTTGCTTTGTACTCTGCTCCTACTGCCCTTTCACGCTTTCCACGTTTTGACGAACGTGCTGCAACCAAATATTCTGTGTCAGTAACAAGAGCATTTACTTGAAAAATAAGAAAAAACTAACCAAAAAACCAAGAAACAAAAAATCAACAAGCAAACCCTCGTCATCATCATCATCATCCTCGTCAGCTCCGAACGGTTTCCGTTTCTTTTTACGCAAAGATGGACTCTGAAAGAATCAGGAAAATAAGGTGAAATGACCATCGTGAACTGAGATTAACTGTACCACGGTCCGTAGATTTGTGCGTCATTGATAGCCAGAACCCGAATACCGCAAATTCCTTGTAATTGTTCAAATGCGCTTTATAATTCATTCGAGGGGAAAGAAATGATCTGTGTCAGGAATAAATGTGAAAAAGCCAGAACACGACATCTGGTTTCTTCTGTGTTGGAACAGTGGTGTGGTATTTTTTTCCTTCCATTACTGATTTAGAATAAAGTGTAGTAGGTGGGTCTGAGATAAGGCTAATGGAGATTTCTACACTCCGTGGTCTTCTTAAGGTTTCGTTTTGAGCAATGAGAAATAAAATCCAAACTTAGCATACAAATAAATTCTCATTTCTAGTTTAAAGTGTCACTTACATCGTCCATTTCATCGTCGGAGTCTTGATGACCTGTCCACGACAAACAAACAAACAAACAAACGGTAGTGAGAAACATTTTGTTCCAACCACAATGAGCAATCAGAAGGTACTACTGAAACAAGTGAACTAAGAGCATTTCTGGGACTAAATCATTAGCCTGGTCAGCTGACGGCATTGATTGAAGCGAAGCAAAGTTCAGGAGCCAGTTTGGGGGCGCTGCCACAAAAATACTACCTTTGCGTAGACAATATCACCAGCGACACAAGTTAAAGATTACTGACCGAGACAAGATGTTTGAGGAAAATGGGTAGTATAAACGGATAGTTTTTTCCACGGGATGAGTTCTCCGTGAGCGTTGAAGGCTGCCTGGTGTGTGCCGATTTTGATCGTTAAATGTCTATGCAATCTGCTTTGCCATACTACTTGACGGAGAAACTAAGTTTATATCAGTTTAAAGCTAAGCACATCACTTGAAAATAGGAAAACGTGGTAGACTTCAAATGTTGATAATACCTCATGCTAACTCATAAGATAATACAACTTTTAAGGTAAGTTTATTCCATTACTTTGCATCTTTCCTCGCCTCTCATATATCACAAATGAATGGTGGTTGAAACAAAACACTGGTTATTAGCTTGTACCTGGTTTTCTCTTGCGCTTGGACCCAGGCTCGTTCCGTTCCTCCTCGTCCTCCTCATCCGGGATAATGAGCTTTCCATCGGCAGAGATCTCGAAATCATCTCCCGCTTTAGGCTTGGCAGGCTTTCTAGGATCAGTTGCTTTAAGGAGAAAAGAAGCGAATTAAGGAATGTCACGGACGCATCATATTAATTGCAATGCAAAGTCATTCCGAGACAAATTTCGGGCAAAATTGGGCACGTAACTTTCCTATTCGCAACTAACATAATTTCATCTTCCAACGTAACGCTTTAACCTACTTATGAGATTGTAAATGTAATCGGTATTAAATTTGCAAGAATGTAATATTATTAAGTTTAAACACTAGAAGTACCTTTGGAATATAAAATACCATTTACCGCGACAATTTACCCAACAGACACAGAGGGGGAAAAACCACCACTCCCGCTCGTAACTATTTCCTCGTCCGATTGGTCACAGCATAATTCAGTTGTGATAGTCCTATCAACTTGTTTACACATTTTAGATTTAAACTCTAAGGCTTCAGTCAATAGGCCATTTCCGAATTGCTTTACAATTCTTTTGTGGAAATTAGTTTTGTTTTCAAAATAAAAATTATGCACGAAGCCTCGCTTTCAAAATGAGGTTCAAAGCAACTCAAAAACGGCCTATAATCAAAAGAGACCTACCCACAACTCTCTGCACCACGCCTGGGTCAAGAAAATCAACCGGCTCCTCCTCAGTCCCCTCTCGGATCCAGGCTTTCGGAGCCCGTGCTCGTTCGTTTGCTTTTCTTTCCATGTCCGCCTTAGGAAATAAAATAATTACGTAGATGAAAACTTCGAGTGTGACCATTCAAATGAAAGCTATTGAGCAGTACATTACTGCACTGTTGTTTATTATGCAGTCTCAAAAGTTGGTTCTAACTTTTGAGACTGTGAATGAAATCCTAAAATGTGACCACTCAAATGAAAGCAACTGAGCAGTACCTTACTGTGGTCCTGAAATACCGTGAGTGAAATGATCAAGTAAAACTTTATGAAAAAGAAACCCAGTACTATGTAGTACCTCCCTATAGTAGTTTTTTCACAATACGTTTCAAAATTATTTAAGGAATGAGAAAACGCAGCAAGCACGACACAAAACGAAAGCAAAGATCAAGTTTTTCTGGGCAGTCAAAAAAAAAACCCCGGATTTATTCACCTTCTTCTTCGCCTTAATCCCAGGTCGATCCTCCTCTTCATCTTCTCCAAACATGAGATCTTCATAACTTAAAGAAAACAGTGTGATGACCCATTTAGCTCGATATCAACATGCAAATTCTCCACTTTGTTCTCGCAATATTTTTTATGGTACTGGTTAGGAAAATTTGTTCAAAAATCTGTTGTGAAAAGTGCCTTCCTGTCGTCTTGTTCGTTTAGTAAAGAACCAGAGGTCGGCGATTTCAAAAGATTGCGTGGATATACAGACATAATTAGTTTTCACGTTGGTCACACACGGGCATTTTGCCAACCTCTCTTCTCTGTTCGTCCAGATTGTTTAAAGAGCGGACAACTTTATCCAGTGGATAAATCGCTATCCAGCGGATAAAATGCACTCGAACAAAAAAAACAAAAACAAAACAAAACAAAAACAAAAAATCTGGCCGGATAGGCCCGCCAGATAACAACTTATCTACTAGATAAAATTATCGGTTGAGTTCTGTGAATAACTAGGGCCTGTTGGGTAAACTCACTGTGATTCACTATCGGAAATGCTCTACTTAGCGGCACCAAAGGCTCAATCAAGAGAACATTTAACACAAACCTTTCAATCTGTGGAGTTTCTTGTTCCTTTTCTTCCATGTCTTCGTTCTGTGGTAAGAAAAGGAGAGCGGGAAACGAATGAAGGAAAATTAGAGTAATTAGTGGCGGTGACGAAATGCTGTGGGATGATTCAGTTCTCGCTTGGGTAAGTAGTAAAAAAAGGTAAAGTCGCACTACGACCCTAAGTGGCTCACAAGACCGGAGCCTAGCCCAGTTTCTATAGCATGAAGCAACTAGGAGTATTGTTACTCCCCCCTGGTTGAGATGCTAGTGCATCGCAGGGTTACCCACAGTATGGCGTTGGTATCCATTTATACACCTGGGTGAAGAGAGAAAATGTGGAGCAAAGTTTCTTGTCGAAGAAAACGACACAGCAATGAAGAGACCAACCCAGCCTAGAACGACCGACCCTCTGATCTCCCGACCGTCAAATCGAAAGTCCGTCGTGCTAACCACTACGCCACCGCGTCTTCATCACTGGGGTAAAAACAAACAAACAAAAACAGCAAAACACAAATGCTCACTGATTTCCTGTCTCTTCTGGCTGCCATTTTCTGTCTCTTTAGTCTCTGAGTTGTCTTGTGAATGTTGTGCACCAACTTTTGGTGTTCCTCGGGTGTGCACTTGTAGATGGTGTGATAGCTGAAGGAAAAACAAAACAACATTCAAACTGGAAATAATGGAGTCATGGCGCCTTGAAATTCGAAAATTGATTTCTATGTATTTAGGACTGAGTTAGGTCGGCCCGAAAGGGACAAATATTTGGTTCGAGATTATGGGGTAGTATGGACGGAGCTAGCGCAGCGAGATCCACGACGGCGAGCACACATTGTTTTATCATGAAACAATGCGACCTAATTTAAAACTCTTTATTAGTTGACTCAGAGAATGCGATTATGACAACGGTTTTTACCGGCGCTGCCGGCCCGCACGGCCCGCTCGTCAACACCAACGTAGCAATGCAACTTGGCTGAATTCCAGGAAATCCGAGTCAACTGATTGCCCAGCATAGACAAATAAAGTATGATACATACACTGATGGATCACTCACCCAAACTTTCTGATCAGCCGTTCAAACAGAACCTTGACGTTAAATCGGAACCGGCGTCTGGTGTCGTCATTCCAGGCGACAAGACCACCAACCTACAGAACAGAGATGGGAAGAACATCAGCGACAGCAGGTAATATGCCGAGTACATGAATCCATGCAACCATCAGATGCATCATGAATAAATATATGCATTCATTGCATGAATGAATGCAACGTGAATATTGGCACATATATGCATTCATGCATCCATACATGCACGACTATTACATAAATAAAAATATATGCAGCACGCATGTTTGCATTTATGGATACAAGCATGCATAAAATGCAACATAAATAAATGCATTTTTCCTTCGTGGCTATCTAATAGGCCATTTCCGAGTTGCTTTGAATCCCATTCTGAAAGCGAGGCTAATAAGTGCAAAGTTTTTATTATGAAATTAGTTTTAATACATATGCAAACAAAACTAATTTTCATATGAAAAGCTTTGCACTTAGCCTCGCTTTCATAACGAGGTTCACCGCATCTTCTTGGTCGTCAGGGTACTTACAAGATCTTGAACGTAGGGTAGCAATTCCTGCTGACTCATGACGGAAATGATAACCTGTAAGAATAGCAAAAATAAAAAGGGCAATGAAGGCGCTTGCAACCGACAAATCTGCAATGTATAATCGTTTGGACCTCATCGAAGTCAGCCTTAAGGATGATGTCTGTGAACTTTTATCGATTGAGAGTCGTTTCATGATCATGTAATTCTTTTCGGAAAGGTGTCTCTCAATGCAGCATCGAGTCCCAAAGGTTGTTGAGAATAAACACCATGTACATGACTGTACTAGCAATGTAGAAAATAGAGCGTGTGAGAATACATTATTACAAGAGAATAAAAATAACGTAAGAAATTGGAGAGGTTTAAATGGGGATTAACCCGTTTTTTCCAAATGTGTAGTTTTTACCTTACTCGCACATGGATTGCTTCTAGGTTACCAGTTTGAGGAAATCAAATGAATTATCAAAGAAAGGATGAGCCACAATAAGTTATAAGAATTTGAAAGCGTTGGATCGCCTTTTTCAAGTTGGAACCCAGTCCAGTCTTGCCCAACCGTAAGTGGAAACACATATGAATATCGTAGTTAGCATAAGAACAGCTGTTTTAAAGACAATTTTACCTTTAGTTTTCAGCTGTCATTGTTGAAAAGTGCTCCTTGGATTTACGAAGACTGTTACTAAAAACGTGTCACAAACCCTTCAAAAAAACCCTTACCTTAAAAAAACCTAGACACGACTTGATCACTTCCCTGGCAACAGAGCGCAAACAAACCAAGATTCCTTGGATTAGCTGCTCCAATAACACACTGGGAATCTCGTCTGAAATTAAGCACCAATTATTCATGTAAGATATACTTGCCATCGCGGCTGTTTATCAAACAAATTTATGAAAAGACAACTCAAAAACATTACGATCGGAAACTTGTTAAGAAACAAGCACATTTGTGTTGGATTCATTTGTATGTTCGATTTGATTATTATTTGTTTCCCCTTATTTCTGAGTGGAATGCCTGTAGACTAGCTATGGGTAGCTAAGTGCATTTCAACTATAAACAAAGGGTTTGTCATTTTGTAGACGAGCGCTTGTGGTAAAAAACAACGACAACAACAAAAACTAAAACAAACAAAACAATGCTCTCGTCTTCCCCTATCAAATACAAGAAACACTTTTTCTTGCATAAAAATGCCAATATTTATCCAATCTTAACCAGATTCTACTCCCACATCCTGTAATCTTGTCGTTAGTCCAGCAACCTCGTACAGTATTATAAAAATACCTAGAGGCATTGTTCATTGGGAGCCAGTGTAAGCCTCAAAATGTTCTCTTCTTTCAGGAGCCGGGCCACGAACAGAGCACTTACAGATACAACTTTTGACGGCCTGTAAACCACGTTATGAGCGACAGCTGAATACTTACTCCTAAATTCATACACCAGTCTTGATACAGATATAACGGTAGCACTGATCATGTGCGGTGAGCCCGCGATACCTGCAACCAACAACTCCAGGAATGACGTCAGACATTCTACAAAACACAAGAAGAGGACGTCAAGATAGTAAAGGCCACGAACTATCGTTATAGAGCGGTTTTCAATTGAGTGTCGAAAGTAATTTCGCGTTTGGTTTGGTTTTGTATTACTACGCTCTGTGACTGGTTAACAAAAGTCGCTCCATTTTCTCAACAAAAGGGAATCCAAACCAAAACCAATCGTGTGTTGGCCGCACGCGTTTTTTCCGCGCTTGGCGCCAGGTACATGTATTTGCTTCGAATTCTGATTGGCTCGTTGTGTTGTTTACATCTGTTGCGATTGGCAATAGTAATTACTTTGGTTTTGGTTTTACGACACTCAATAGGCCATTCCCGAGTTGCTTTGAGTCTCATTATGAAAGCGAGGGTAAGGGCAAAGTTTTTATTATGAAAATTAGTTTTCATTGATTTGCACTCACTTTCCTAATGAGGTTCACAGCAACTCGAAAATGGCCTTTTGGAAACTGCTCTAATACATCAATTCACTGCATCCGAAGAAGATACGCTTTGAACCAGTTAAGTATTTTCGAGGCCTTAAGGTATTCTCACACGAATGACCACAGGACAGAATAAAGAACAAATAAAAAGACTAAAAGCTCCAACTCTCACCTTGTCTCGTCTTGTCAGAGCAACGGAAACTGGCATTACAGCACTCGAGTAACAGAGTAAATGCAGACGAACGAGCTTTGACTGCAACCTCTTTGGTACAAAGGATGACCTGATATCAAGAAAGCAAAAACAGGACATTCTTTAAGGCACAATAAGTCTGCTGTTATTTTAAGGACGATTTAGACGGTACAACTTTTGCTTACGACTGTCGAATGCGATTTCCAGAGCGCGCGCTGCTCGCTTCATGCAAAAAATCGGACGCAACTCTCGTCACTCAACATTGCCTATACCTACGATTGTCGTAGGTTTTTAAAACATGTTATAAAATCCTACGACATTTTTTGTGATGTACACGACAGTCGTAAGCGAGTTGTAAGTTTGATTTTCACGAAACAATTCGTGTCGTAGGCCTGTCGTAAGCTTGTCACATGCGACAAAGTCGTACCGCGTAAATCGCCCTTTAGATTGCGTACTGATTACCCAACACGAACTGCATCAGGCGTGTATCAACAACATTACACTCCCAAGTCCACTCTCCCTTCCTTTACGTGAAACTAGTCCATGGAATGTATTCTATTTTAACCCTTTAAGCCCTAACAATGATCAGCATCAAATTTCTCCTTGTAATATCAATGCTTATTCAACCCCTGAGGTCATGAGAATTAAGGATATAATCACCCAAGGTGAATTTCTTGATATTTTAATAACTTCTCCCCAGAACTTTATAAGAAAAGTATGGGGACAAGATAGGAGAATTTGTTCTTTGATACTAGGGGTAAAGGGTTAAGGGAGAAGTAAACTATGAGAAACAGCGCATCTATTTCCAGTGGATAGTCCTAGATTGTTGGGCCAGTATCTTGATCAACAACAATAACAACATTCCCCGCACTGATTACTTACAAGAGGGTTTTTTGACCGTGACTTACCTCAGGAATAATTGCTTGAATAAACTGCACAGGATCGTCCAATTTACGAACAATGTGAGCGAGACAGCGCAAGCGAGGCTGGACAAAAGAAAAGGAATAATTATTACCTCACTTCATCCCTGTGTCAAATGAATATCACATTGTCTATGTTGCTTAACTGTAAGACGTACACGAGAAAGGAAAGAGAGAGAAAAGGTACATCCATTCCCTTCTATTACAAACTGATGTTTCTGTCATGTTTTGCGCAAAGTCTGTTACAAAGGTTTAGGTGAAAGGAGGGATTACTGAAGCTTCAACTATAACCCTGGACAACAACGTCGAAACAGCTTGCTAAAGTTCAAGATTAAATAAATTCGGATGTGATCACTTCAATAGTAACACCTCTCGCTTTATCGATTTACCCGACTCCAAAAACTCAAGCAAATGAAACGTCAGGCCGTAAAAAATGCAAGGCTGAGTAGTGGGGACAAGAGGGTGGGTTGGAAGAAAGCATTTCTGCGACGATGGCGTTGTTATTTTGGACAATTGAGTTGCAGAATTGCCTAGAATTTCGTGTTGTTGTTGTTGTTTTTTTTCAACCAGCTAGGCATTTTATCCTTTCTTTTCCTTTTTTTTTTTTTCGCACAACAACTATCTAGGGTGTAAGGACTGTCTTGATCGATGTTTAGCCTTAGTTTACTTACAGTTTTAGAAGCCGAGCCGGATGAAGCTAGAGTCTTGAGCAGGATTTCCTGAAGTTCCTTGAGATGCGATACGACGAATTTCTGGCAACTCTCAGAATCAGCGCCGCAGATCTGTTCCAGAATTCGATAAGCTTTCTTCTGCTGGGTGACATCTGTGGCCTTGAAAATGAACCGCAATATATGTACTAAGGACGCGTTACATCTGTCAAAACTGATCGCGGAAAGAAAGGGATGGCCAGTGTTTGGAATGGACTACTGTAAAAGCTATATTAGTCGCCTACTCAGGCCCCCTCCCCCTCTCCCATCCTCGTTCCCAGAGCCTACGATCTTTTGGTCAGCGGTTGGATCGTAGGCCCTGGTAACAGCCGTTACCGGATGTCGTGAATTTCACGACATCCGGTAGTGCACGCTCAGTGTGATAAATTACCATTGCGCTTGCTCAGTATTATTATTGCTCAGTACTCCTCAGTATTAGGAAGTAAAGACAAATGCGCAAAAGCGTAGCATTTTTCACCTTATAGCGCATCAGGTTTTCGACAGCCAATGAAAAAAAAGATATTTTTGGATGGACCCAGAGCCACTCGTTCATTAATTAAAAAAAAAAAAACGCTGGGGCTCTGGGGACGAGAATGCCCCCTCTCCCCTCTAATATGCGCCCTGCGCAAAGGTAAGATTTTCAATAAGGCCACGTTCCTGTTAAACCTTCTTTACCCCCTCCCCCCCCCCCCCCTTCCGTCCATGCTAGAGACTACTAAAGGAGTACTGTGCAAAATGCAAAATTCAGGTGCACTAATGGCAAAACATCAGCTGATCTATAACAAACGTGGCCTTCAACGTCAAGATCAGAATGAAGTTGTCATACACGATCCAACGTGACGGTTTAACGATTTTCCACCCCCCCCCCCCCCTCCCCAGTCTAGTAACATTATAAAATAGACATATACCTGTAACCACGGCTGAGCCATGCCGTAGAGTATCTTTATATTTTTCTCGTTCACATAAGGTGTCATGGCTATAACCAAGTCCATCATTAGGTTTCTGAAAAGAACACACACCCAAAAAGTAAACATTTATTGGAAGACAGACAAAGGGGAAAATAGTTATTTTGGGGGCAATTCGTACAAATATATACTGAAGAACCGCCAATATCGAAATAATGTTTTGTTGCCTTCATTACCCCAAATTTCCTTTTCGATCGAGAAAAGTCTGTTGTCAGCTAGGCATATCAAAACTTCCCTGGCTGAAATGACATTCTGGACATTATGCCCCATCAGATGACTCTACCATTTTGTTGTTTATTTTAACTGAACGATCGATAATATATTTCATGCCACTTTGTACAGCTAAAATGAACACTCTTAAATAAAAGAACGCATAATTATTGCGTTCGACGTAGAAATAAAGCACTCCTAATAATGGAGTCGAGATTGTAAGGGAAAGTCGATCAACGAATGAATGGATCTTGGGACGCGTATCTGGCATTCCCCGCAAATTTTGCAGGGGCGGATGACATCATCACCAACTTGGCAAAGGAGAGAGAGCCTAGGATCGAGATCAACGAACGCACTCCATAATCTTTGATTGTTACTAGTTTATGGCCTAGTCATCGAATGTTTCTCAGGCGTATCATTATAGTTACAACATACCTTGACTTCGCATCGCTTCCACTCCCATTAAGCTTTTCTAGACCCTTCGAAAAGAACGTGGCCACCAACTAAAAAAAGAGAGATAGAAACTCTTAATTGGAGCTAAAACAACTTGAAGCACCCCACATCCCGACCCAAGATATTGCGATAATTAAAAGAGACTGCCTCAAGCACTTTTAGAATCGCCTTGAAAGCCTACACGAATATTTGCTTCAACGAAAAACGCTTAAAAAAGGAACGTCTTACAGTGCGACTACTGTTACCGGGGTCACTTAAGCAAAACTGGCCAATCAGATTGCAAAACAAGAACAATGAATTTCAACCAAAGCCAATTGAACCAATCACGAGTAGATGGAAAACAACAGTTAAAACCGAAATGTTTGGAGTTATTCACTGTTCGTATCCTACTGTGATCTGATTGGCCTGTTTTAAGTGACCTCGGTAATAGTAGTCGCACTGTAATAGTAACAGTAGCGTTTTTCATTACCGTCGATCATAATGTCACGGTTCTTTCAAAGACGTTTTTGCTCTTTGGAAACACAAAGCGACATTCCAACAAAGAGACGGGCATATTTCTGCTTCTCACGGTCGTCTTGTTGCTGAGGCAATAGACCCTTCTCCAAAATGGCGGCAACAGATTTGAATGAGTTAAAATTGAACTGAATGAAAAACTGATACCAGCACTGGAAAGAGCACATTTACTTCACTAACCTTGCAAAGTTTCAGCATATTAGGTGTTATATCAGCTTGGGAAATGTAATACCCCCAGTCATACAAACGTCTGTAAATTTTTCATTTTTCAACTTACATTTTCTCAGCTGATATTACACCTGATATGCTGAAACTTTGCTGGGTTACTAAAGTAAAAGTACTCTTTCTAGTGCTGGTATACGTTTTTAATTTTAACTTATTTGAATTTTCGGCCGCCATTTTGGAGAAGGGTCTATCACAAATGGCGATGATAGAGAACGCAAACCATTGGATTCTGAAGTTCAGAGTTCGTGTGTTATTGAAAGGCTGTATGGAGGAACAACTCAAGATTTTTCGGGGAGTGTGCGGGTCGCTTCCTTGAGCCGACGCAGGGTTTTTCCCCGTCCGATCAGCGTGTTCGATCATTTTACTGTAGACGCAAGACCAAAACGCATTGAAATGTTCGCCTTATTCAAACTAAAGTGCGGACGGGGCATAAGACTACTCGAAATGGCCAAAATGTATACCCGTTTTCAGGAACCATGCAGAACGGCTTAACCCTTTAGCCCCTAAGCATCAAAAAACAAATTCCAGCATCTTGTCCCCATACATTTCTTATAAAAGTGCTGGGTAGAAGTTATTAAAATATCAAGAAAATTCACCTTGGGTGATCATATCCTTAATTCTCATGACCTCAGGGGTTGAATAAGCATTGATATTACAAGGAGACGTTTGACGCTGATCAGTGTTGGGGCTTAGAGGGTTAAGAACCATAACCTCTGGGACGGTAAATACTTATTAAGCTTAAATAGGGGTGTACCCAGTCCAGCTGAGGTGAAAAGCGTAGCCATTCTTGGAGAAACTACTTCAGCCCTTGTTCACCGCTAATACGCATGAAGCTAGGGCACTGAGACAGAATCAAAAGGAATTCTAACCTTAGGTTCTGTTATGGCCAGATATACCCTGACTGTCTCCAGCACTGGTAACTTGTCAGGATCGCCTTCCTTTTCTTCCGCGGTGTACAAGTTGAACAGGATCGGCAGGTAGTTCTTAGAGTACACAGAGAGCTCCTTCTTGTTCTCCGCTAATATGAATAGATATGCAAACCACAATTAAACCTGGCCCCAGTTGTTCAAAGGCCGGATAACTTTATCCAGTGGACAAGTCACTATCCGACAGTTTCAATCCGTGCAAAGATTTCAGTATTTCCTCGTGCACAAGCAAATATGCACATTCTAACCAGAGCTCAGTTGGGGGGTGTACGAAAACCTTGGACAACATTTAACGTGAAGTATATTTTAGACGCTGAAGAGTGCCTTATCCAGCGGATAAAGTTATCCGGCCTCTGAACAACTGGGGCCTGCTCAATAGACTGCATTCGTATTTCTCGGTATTGAACGGGAAATATATTGTAGCTTGCAATGGAGTCTCTTGTGGGGAATTAGATCATCTAATTTGAAATTTGAAAAGATTCTTCCGCTTTAGCCTCGCATGCAAGCTAGTTCCATTGAGTTCAATATAGATTACATGAATACGGTATATTAGCACTAAGCGCAACGCTGGTACGTTACCAACAAAAATCGTAAAATTATTCTGTTGCATCAACTGAATTTCAATTCCATTCAAGAGGAAATTCTGCTTCATTGTAACCATCCTGTGTATCCTGCCTTAGCGGTAACATCTAAAATTAACGCATAATGAAAATGTTTTGATTCGGAACAATCTACACAATGCTTTCCTACTTACCATTATCAGAATTCTTGGAGATGAGTAGCCTCAAAGCTTGGCAAACTGTCAAACGCAGGTCTGGTCTGTCCGTTAAAGCCACGCCCAATATCCGAGCTACAGGCTTGAATGACTACAAAGAAGGCCAAGGTTTATGAATGTGAATGAAACAGCTAGAAATGCAGTAAAATTTCTTCATGTCCAAATAACGCGTGACACTTCTGTCGAGAAGAATGCAATTTCCAAAAAGGGAGCCTCCACTCTGACAAAATTGACGTTAAATGATTGGAAATCATATCTAAATTCTAAATGTTATTTTGAAAAGTTGAAATAACATTCAAGTGTACAAAAAATCGGTATGATTATCATCTGTTTCCCGCACACAGTGACAGTGAACAGTGAAAACCGGTGAATTGGGAAACCGTATGACGTCACTAAATCCAAAATGGTGACGCCCGCGAAATTAAAATTTAAAAGCGAAAATAGGCGATAGTCAAAGACCGTTTTGTCCGACACGGAAGTCAAAAAGGTTAAATTTCAGAGGTTTGCCTCCACCTTTCTGTAGCTAAATATCAACAGAATTTCTTTAACCAGACCAACAGCAAAAGTACGTTCATCCAGGGACATGCGTTACACCTTTGTTTGTTTTCACGTTCTTTGTTTGCAACTTTAATTTGCCAAATATATAAGAAAGACTGAGCTTGATTATTACCTGACATAGGTCCGTTGGTCGGGTGCAGAATCCTGGCAAGAGAGCCCAGATCTAAAGAGATAAACGAGATCAAATGCTTACGACAACTATCAACTGTCGGTACAGATATGAACAGAACTTTTCACTGCAACATATCATGAATATAATCTGAACTCAGAATGCATCTGAGAATCTTCAGCATTTGGGCAATCTCTTAAAATGCTGAAAGAAGTCGATACACGTTGTAAATTACATAATTATACTCTTGATGTTTGGCAGCCTAAATAGCCCCTCAAGCCTAGTTGGGACTAGGCTTGAGGGGGAAATTAACCTTGTTCCCAGGGCCCTCTCTCTTCCTGGTCCTAGAGGTTCTTTCTTATTTATCCTCAAACAATCAGCGACAGCGAGCCGCGGAACGCAGTGTAGTCAAAAGACCGAGAAACCCAGAAAAAGAAATGAACCGTATCTCGGATTCTAAGATTCAAGTAAACCAACAGCTTCGTTCGGTGGCGCTGCTGCTGAAAACCGTGAAGGCTCGGGCACGTAATAACTTCTGGAACTTCATCGGAGCTTTCCGATCACTCACCGAGTAACCCAGAAGGATATTTTTACCTGAAGTTGCAACGTGTCATAAACTTTACTCTCCAGCAGCTTTCCTTCCTGTTTGAGTGACATTGCTAAAGCAAAGAAAAATGAAAATAATATTAGAAAAACGACGGAGCAGTTTTGTTCTTTATGGTTCTCGTATTTTGCAGTTCTCGGGCTACATGTGAAGACGCCTTTTTGTGGCAAAGTTAGCAAAAACTTGTTTACACAATCATTGATAACAAGCTTTCATCTTGTAAAATAATAACTGAGGAGACCTAATTAATATAAGCTTCATAGTTTCCTTTAGGTCTCCTCGCCATTGTTACATCTATTTTTTTCCTATTTTTTTTTGTTTACATTGTATTTGTGGCGTGGCAAAATAAATTTATAAAACGACAAGTGGTTATTTTTCCCAAATCCCAATGTGATGGCAATCACTTGTTTAATATTCTCGGGCTACCTTTGCCAGTCAACATTTTCCGTTCCTAACAGACGTTGAGTAGTTCGCATTAGCATCAAAGGCCATAATTATTTTTCACTATTCGCATCTATTTATTAATTCTTCTAAGAAAAACATACTCAGAATTTGACGTTTGTCGTAAACCATAAACGCGGTGCTAAATCTCGCTAATGTAAGAATGCCTTACTAACATCCTCGCAGAATTGTTATAGAATTGGTGGGCCTCCAACTGGTGGAGCTTTAAGCTGGTGAAACGTTTCAGTACACAGCACACTGTGTTGTTTGCAATGTACATGTAATTAAGTGGTACGAACGAGCGCAGTCTTCGAAGGAAAAAACTGTAGCGAGCAAGGAAACGGTACATGCCCTTCCACGAGGTTCGCGCTCTTTCGGCGCTTCGCGTCTCGCGTGTTTGCGCTTTCGCTTTATTAGTGGCGGCTTCATTATTTCCAGCTAAGTTACCTTTGGTTCTCAGATTGGCGGCTAGAGGCAACATCGCATCAAAGAAGTACTTCAGTTCAGTATCTTTAACATTGTCCTTTAATACCGGCAAAAGCCAACTGCGTGGAAAGTTGCATGGTCCACCACTGTCAATTAAAATAAAAAGAAAAAAAAAACCCACTTCATTTAGAGTCAATACTTTGTATATTATCTATAACAAAAAGCGCATTAGTGCTAACTGTTGAGTATGTAAAATGAAAGAATCTAATACTACAAACTTAACACAAGCATTTAAACGCAAGTGGTACAAGACTGGACGGATGGCTATCCTTGAGAATCCCGATAACTTACCGAGGCAAAATGCAATTTTTACAAAAAGCTGTTTCTGTGCATAATGCTCCAGAGCAGAGATTCAATTTTTACAGACTTCGAAAGTTAAAATTTAAGTCTTCATGGTTTAATAGAATACATTACTAGGCACATTTGTTTGAAAATGACCAACGATCACTTTAAAAAATGAGAAAATACAAGCACGGTAATTTACCTAGACTTTTAAAGAGACGCGCCCTAAAAATGCAAATAGAAATAGATTGCATTGCATTTTGAAAAGAAAATTTAAAGAATTCCTTACATTTCCTTGTCAAGTTGTAAAGGCACAGCCTCTAGCACAACCCTGGAAAATAAAAATAAAAACGTTCAATGAACGCTGAACAAAGACCATTTCAAACGCGACTTTAGGGACAAGGATGGCTTAAAAGACAGAGTTACCGTTCATACACTGTATTAACCAGAGCAATACCGAGGAAGACAATTACTTTTCGTGAATTAAAACATTAGCATTGAAAGGTTCAGACTGATACTACATGTAGTAACTTAAAGAAGTTACTAAGATTACTTTACTATGTACCTTGGTCCCATTTTCTGGATGGCCATACCAACAGCTCGGTCCAATTTATTGACGTAAGGAAACTGATGTGTCCCTCGCAGATCACAAAGCGAAATCAACAGCTAGATGGAAATTAATCATATGGTAAAACATGTGCAAACATCAAAAGTCACCACCAATAACATAGAAGAGAGAAAGAGAGAAGGAGAGACAGATGGAGAACAGGTGTACAGTATTGTCAGGAAGGAAAAGATCAATGAAGAATGTTACAATAACTGTTGAGAAACTGACCTTTTTCAGTAATTTTGGACAATGTTTTCCAAGGACCTGAAAGTTTTAATGACAAACTGCATAAGTATTAATTATTATTAAGAAAGATGTCATGACCCAACATGACATGTTGGAAAATATTTGGAAAAAAGAACAAAAAGAAAAAGAAAAACAACCTTTATCCTGACAATAATAAACAGTCCAAGGGGTGAATCCATGCATTACCTCAAACGTAACCCTGATCACTTCTAAGATGGCTGCCCAAGATGCTTGATAACGATATTGAAGCCCTGACTCTAGACACCTGTGTATAAACAAGGATGCTATAAGTTGTAACATGACATACTGTTAAATGCCTTCATTTAAGGTCAGTCACTATCAATATATACATGTAAAATGCATCTTTGTTGGATTTTGCTGGGTAACATTTTGAAAAGAATACATGTAAGAACATCCATGTTTTCATTTACTTGCTTCTTTGTTCGTTCATTTATTTACAGTGTATATAGATACGTATTTAACAAGACAATTTTACTAACCTAATTATTTTTTGTAGGGGTGTGTTACTTGCATCACCGGACTTGGTGATTTCTGCACACACCTCTTCAGCCACAGGGGCAAGGCAGTCTTGAAGTAGAGTCTAAATTGAAGAAGTAATGACAATTACATAGAAGCTAAACATTACTGAATTGGCTTCCTATTTGGTATCCTATAGAGTGTGTGCACGGCGGCCATGTTGGAGGACTAAAACAATAGAAGATATTTGCATAAAAATAGCATATATTTCCCAAAGGAAAATCATTGTATTGTTTCGCAAATGATATTGTTGGTGGTATGGCAGCAGGGTACAGTTCAAGGATTCTGCAAGTGCTGTGGTTGCAGCCAACAGTGTAGTGAGAAAGAAACAGAGTTTCCTGTAGCTTAATATGAATATCTGAGAGATGTCAATGCAGTAGTTTCAACTTACCTTCAAAGTGTTTTGAGCAGCAGTGGACAGAGCATAGTGATCTGATAAGAAGTAACTCATTAAAGATGTAAAGAATCTGGGAAGATGGTTGTAGCAAAGGACTGCATCTAATCTGTCAGAGAAAACAATTGGCTGGATCAGTAGAGCAGTATATAATATATAATATATAATATATAAATTTATAATATATAATATATAATATACAATATATAATTATATAATATATAATATATAATATTTAATATAAAATATTTAATATAATAATATATATAATAATTATAATATATATAATTAGAATCCTTATTATATATGTATTTCTCTAGTCTAGATGGTAAATATGCATTGCAAGAAATGCCAATTTGGTGAAGAAGTGTGAGTGAACAGTTCTATGATTGTTTAGTCTAACCAAGTTGATTGTGAGACTAACCGTGCTGTGGTGTTCTTTTAGGATTATCAATAGTCAGAATGAATGCACAAAATGCATTTACCTTCCAAGGTTAACATAAGCCTTCTCCATGGTTGAAATCCAGGCCTGTGATGGCTCATCATCGTTTACACTGGGTTGATAATCATAAAGTGCCTGAAGCAGAAAACATATAAAATTATTATTACACAGCAGTACATGTATATGGACTGATTGCACACTGGTCAAAACACACTACTAGTTCTAGGCACATTAGAAAAATCTCTTCCATTAAAGAGAAATAAAAATGCGTCATTATGCTCCTCTCTCATACTTTCCTTTAAAACGTTTGAGACCCATTACTACCCTAAGAGGGTTTTTCTGGACCACCACATGCCAGTGACTATTAATTTTTTCAACCAGCAAAGCCTTGCTGAAGTATAGTTCCATAGACTAAATTTCTTCAGACATAAATTAATATATATTAATACTCTAGATAGCCTGTGTCCCAGGTTGCATTAGCTTGAGATTGATGTCTGCAGTTCTCCTACATTTTACCCTCAGCTGAGAGTGCAACATAAAACAGATCTATATAAAGTCTACAAAACTGGGTTTATGTGCATTGCACACACATGGGAGCTGAAACATGGAAGGGCAATGTTTTTAGTACATGATCGGTGATCCACTGTACCAAAAAAGATGGCAACTGGTATGTCTGCTAGCATACAAAAAAAACCCCCTAAAAACCCTCATAAAAATGCACACAAAAGTTCTAAAAACTTCAAACCTAGCATACACAATGTTGTTAGTATAGAAACAAATTTAGCCAAATAATATTATGGTTTTATATGTGCCTGTTGGCTGTGTTCGCTAGCTATAGGTTCGCAAGGAGTGGTGGTCAAATGTACCGCTGCTTATTACGTGTATCTTTTTCCGTACGGTGGATTTGACTGTGAAACATTTTTCGTAGTTAAGCAGTTCTTACATTAATGAGCTGAGCATTGAGTTGCTTGCTAAGAGTTGGCGTGTTGGGAGATGCAGAAAGTAGCTTGTAAATGGCTTGAAGAGCATTCACTGTAACCATCTGGTGAAAAAGTAAAAAAAAAAAAAAGAAAAAAAAAATGCATCAATGACACACTTCCACACAACACAATTGACATACATTGCACATCCATTTGGGGTATAGGGAATGTGTTGCAAATCCCAGGGGGGCTTTTTCATTGTTCTCTGAAAATGTTTGTCCTAAATCAGACTAAGCGGTACTTTACAAAATGTACATTTTCCAAATACCACCAGTTAAATAAAACTGATATTAAATACAATTACATGTATATAACCTCCTGACAATAATTATTATTGTTCAACATACCACATTTCCTAATGTCATTAGCTTTAAAAGGCACTCACAAACTGTCTTAACATTCTGCAGAGAAAAATACAGTCATGTATAACAATTATAAAGTGAACAGCATCAATTTGTTACTGCAATAAAGTCAACAGGAGGCTTGGAAAGAAGGGGCAGTAGCTTGAAGTGTATTACAATTTTTTTTTTGCGGGGGGGGGGGGGGGGTGGGGGGCAGAATTGTAATTCGATGCCCAGGACACAAACCTGTCCAGCAAGAAAAGGAAGGATCTCTTTAAGAACACCAATGATGTGAAGTGTGGTGACTGCTCCTTGGGAAGATCCTTTAAAAAAGAAGTTAATATAAATCAATATAGATCAACAGGTTGTTATTCAGCATACATGACAGTGACAGAGCCAGACATTCAGGTGGGGGCCACTTTGTGAAACAAAAAATCCTGGCACCTTCAACCTACAACTGTCCATGTGCACAGGCCTTGGTTTTGGTTAAAAAATAAGGGGAGGGGAGGGAGAGGCCCCCCTGGCAATTCCCCCAGAGCTGCAACTGCACAATAGACCCTTTGCATAAATGGCGCCCAAATTTAAATAACAATACTTGATACATCCTAAGCCTCGTGTTTATGTTTCCAGACAAAGGATTTTTCACATGAATATGAGGCTTAGGATGTATAAAGTATTGTTATTCAAATTTAGGCGCCATTTATGCAAAGGGTCTATGTACCAGCTAAGTGACCGGCAAATCTGTATGAAAATGAATGTGAACAAGGGAAGAAAAATGGTAATTGATAGTGAATGCGTTATTCAAAGAAACTAAAGGGAAGGAACCAAAGGCGGAGGTGGCGTTGACCTGTTCAAACTTCATATGTGAACTGGAAATGCACAATGTACAGTATGTAAGTAACAGCCATACTGTACCTCCATGTTCTTCAATCTGCTGGATGCAGAACTTCACAGTTGCTGAAGATGATGGGTGGTGTGTCATATCTCCTGGTGGTTTCTTCAACAGCAGTGTCACAGCCTCTTGAGCTGCTTTACGAACCTGACATTTTCAAAGTTAAAGTGATTTCATATGAAAACGGTGACATCTTAAAATGTATGTGACAGAATTTTTTTTTCTTGTTTGAACAAATTTTCATGTTGTTGTCGTATGAAAATTGAAAAATTTTCCTCATCACTTTTTCTTCCCAGCTGCATTAGAGGCAAAAAAAGCATCAAATTTCACTTCCAATGAGACAAATACTGTACTATACAAGATGAGAGACTGGGGAAAGTATACAAGCTGTGACATCAAATTATACAGGAATGCTACTTTTAAATATTATTTTGCATTTTCTCTTTTCCTCAGTTATTTCATTTTGATCATTCATAATTTTGTCAACACAGTTTTCTTCCTTTGCACACGAAGAACAACTGAGGAAGAGGGAAACCATGAAACAACATGAACATTTCATCAAGCACATTAAAAAATTTCTGTCATAGTTATACACTTAAGTATTGTACAATTATTGACAAGTACAGAGCCTGAGGAAAAATAAGAATTTTTTTTATTAACGATTTGTATGATTCCAAAGTTAAATTGTACAACAGCAAACAATGTTTATTTTCTTAATTTTTAACTATTTACAATTGGCTGGCCCGCAGGTAGAACTGTAGTGCTAGTCTTGGCGGGCCTGCCTATATAGATGTAAGTTTAATTACAAATTCTTATAATATATACATGTACTGTTGGTTTTTAGCTATTAAAACATCCTGAAGGGCAATTTAAGAGTCCCTAAAATCACAACTAACCAGTTCTAACTGAAACAGTACCTTAGGTTTACTGTGTACTACAAAGCTGAGTAATCCATTGTAAGTTGTCATTGTGGATGATTCTGACCACACAGCTCCTTCTTGAACACTTAGTAATCTGCACAGACAGCCTAGCAGCTGTGACCACAAAACAAAAAAATGAAAATACACTGTAACTCACACACAGTATGTTTAGTTAGACATTGTGATGTATGTGTAAGTAATTGTGTACCTGTACTGCCATAAACATTACATGATCATTAATATTAAGAGTTAAAAAGGTAGACTAGTGTCCACTATCAGCTGAGGATACAGTACTTCAATCAATGATGGCAGTTTGGTCATTAATACAGTCATGTAGAACTCAAGAATTGTTCGGGAAGGGGAAAGAGGGTGGGGGCAAAAACAAAATGTTTGGATATAAAACCCACATTCAGAGACAGGAAGAGATTTTTTTGAACTGGAAGACATTGAAAACAACGTTACTTGTCGACTACATGCTGAATTGTAAGAATGTAAGAAAGAGCGTGATTGCTCATGTTCAAACTTGGAGGGAAACAGAGGCTGCCACCAGGGAAACAAAATGTTGTGAAAGAAAGTGATTGAAGGCCCCACTGAGAAAAGGGAATGATTATAATTGAAGGGCTCCGTGGAAAAAGGGCGTAAGTGACGATTTTGGCCATTTTTTTAAATGTCATCCAAATGAGCTGAAATTTTGCATGTGGCCTTTGATTTAATAGAAATACATTGCCCTGTATTTTTTTTCGCAAATTTCTGCTTCATTTTGAAGAAAAACCTCAAGCAAAAAATGCGTCGGCGTTCTTTGCATTCTTTTATTCATAGCGGAAACAAAAGAAACCGATTAATGTCTTTGTGTCGTAAAATCAACGGAGCGGGAAATATGAAGTTCGATATTAATAACAATGGTATTATAAACCTCTATTGCAAAACTTTAGTTGGTGTGTGCGGCCCTGGCACACTCGGTTAAGAGGGTACAACGCTGTGTGCGGGAGGTGCCCGGTTCGATGTGTGCGTACTGATACTGTTTTTTTTTTTTCCACTCACGTTCTCTTATAATTTTTTTTTTACGTTTTTTCTGTTGTTCCTAAGTTCGTTCAAGACTAGCGGTTTCTTATCAAGTATTATTACGCCCGATGCAGCGTTTGTTCTTCCTCGAAGGCAAAAATTGCACCGTTCGTTGTTGTGATTAGCTAGTTCACATTTCCTTCCGTTTTTTTTTTTTTCGCTTATGTCAGCTTCGTTTTCTTGAAAAACATCAGCCAATTTTCCCTGCCAAATTTCCTTTCCGAAATAGCGGGAAGTGTAGCGTGCCGCTTATCGAAGAAAACAAACTTCGTTGTGGGTGGCTATCAAAATGTCTGGCAGCCGGTGAACTTTTCCGGCGAACCGCTCATAAAATGACCGACAGCACGATATCTTTTACAAAGTCAAGGCACTTGCATTTTGTAAGTTAAATAATGTTAAACTACGTTTTCTCATTGATAGCTAAAGAAGTAAGTTTCCAATTTGTAAAAAAAAAAAAAATAAATAAAGTTTAAGTTGTTTGTTGTTGTTGTAATCTAATGCACTACCATCGCGCTACCGAAGCGCTCTACCGATTTATCTTTTTCTCTCTCTCTGTTTTAATTATATATTTTGTTGTTGGTGTATATGTAACTGCCAGCCCAAACGCCACACATTAAATAATAACATTATCATGATGACAAGAATAACGATTTGCCTTTTGATTGTTGTCCTTTTGTTGTTTGACATTTTGGACAACTTAGACGCGGTCGACTTTTTCGAGGTCTGGATGCGTTTGGGCCTCTAGATAAAGTTCGGAAATTCTTCTGAGCTTCCGATCGCACGCCGAGAACAATAGAGGGAAGAGAATCGTTGTCTATCTGCTGTATTTTGACAGTGCATTGACCCTTACCTTAGGCTTGGTCAATACACTTGCAAGAAGAGAACTCGACCAATATTACCCCAATATGAACCGAACAAGAAACTTCAAAAACTTCACTAGAAGCCGCTGGAGGGAAGACGGGCCGCAGAAGGGCTGGATGCATAACCGCCTTTCACATGTCGAATGCTGGGCCTTTTTTTTTTGTTTTTTCCCGCATTTATGTTTTGCTGATTAACTAGTTTTGTATGTGGGCTTCGTTTTAGTGAACAAATATTGCCCCGTATTTTTTTCCGCTGGTTTGCTCTTCGTTTTCGAGAAATAACATCTGCCGGCAAAAAAAATCAGTTTTCCTAGCGGCATCTAGTGGAGATCTTTTGTTGAACTAGCGCTATTGGAGCCGCTAAGGATACAAGTTGCGTCGATAGCCAAAATAGCTTAAGTAACAAAATATGTATGCCATAAATATTCGAACAGCTGGCATTTCCAGTAAAAGACTCAGCGCGCGATGGAAACCTTAAGTTCAGCTAAATTCACATTGCAAGACGGTTTCGTTGATTCAAAGCTGCAATCGTGATTGAGCAAAACAGCACCGGCGATCTTATTTCGGCTCAATAATGTTTGTTTTCTTTTTTAATAGCGACCTGTAATCGACAATAGCTATGTAGTTTCGTTCCCGAGATATCTAATCAAAAGTACGGTTATCGAACCCAATCGAACATCGTTCGTTCGATTGCCGAATCTAGTCGAACTTAATAACACAGACGAACTTACAATAAAGTTTTGCCAATCAGTTTTGCTGACATAGCCGACCTATGTCGAATTTTAGGCCGTTTTCGATTAATGAGCTGTACTTGAGTTCACAGCCAACAAAACTTGTACTGCTGGCTACAGGGTACTGTACACTCGCTTAAAGCCAAATATGCCCTACATGTAGTACTTAGCAGATAAGTTGTAAAAGTCAATGGTCTGTAAGGCATTACTGAATAAATTTATGGTACAGTAATGCATACTGATTTAATCGCAAACATCCCCAAATAATGTTGAATGACAAGGCTGTTGCCTAAGAAAAAATTCAAGAGCCCACAATGCTGAAAGCCAACAAGTTAGGAACCCAACATGTGAAGTGTTAAGTGCTGCTGCAAACAATTGAGGCACCCAGGGCATTTTCTTAGTTGCCCCAGGCTACCTTTTAGGCAGCAGCCTTGGATAAAATTGTTGTTTTACGTAATGTGTTTTGCCAAGTGGATTTTAGCAAGGTACAGTAGAAAAAAAATATATATAATCATAAATTGCAACACTATCTTGCTGGATTACAGAATACACATATATGAAATATATTTAAGCAGACAGATTAATAGTAATTCCTACAGGTCTGAGTAGTCCTGGGGCTCCATCTGCAGCATGAGATGCCAGGATTGTAACAAGAACCTGACAAGACTTGGAGAACTTGGCTTGAAGAATACCATCAGGGACACTACAAGAAGAAAACAGAACTTATTAAACTTTACATTGTCTGAATTACATGTACATACCTTCCCTAAATACAATTAGTAATTTGATACTGCATAATTATGCAAATATGTAGTAAATGTACACATGACATGCACTTGTCTCTCAGTCTGGAAATGCCTAGTCTCCCTCGCAAATGCTATTTAGGCTTGTCACACAATCTTTCCTTTCCCTCCTGTTGGGGAGGAAAGACTGTGTGATGAGCCAAAAGAGCATCTGCAAGGGAGGCTAGGAAAATTAATGCCAAGATACATACACGTCAGCATTCAACACCAAACTGCAGACAGAATTAAGGGTAGATGTTTACATGAGATATCTAGATACTGTACAATGAGAATTTTACAATAATTTACATGACTGTATTATAATTCTTATTAAACAAGACAGTACAGAGTACCTTTTGATGACCAAACTCAACAGAAACATTATTGCAGTAACAGCTTCTATTTCCTCAGCTGACTCTAGAGCAGTCATCTAAATAAATAAAAGAACAATAAGTCGATAAATTTAGACCTTAACCTGCTGAAGTCCCCACAGTATACATGTCACAGTGTATACTGTCAGCACATGACTGACTAATTCATGTTAATCAACATTGTATTCTGTTCAATAATTTTATTAGTATATAACGGTAATACTGATTTTGTCCTGTTTATAGTATAGCACAGAACATAAACCTTGACCTACCAAGGCTGCAAAGTACTCTGTTTCGGATTCTTTTCCACAGTGTATACTGTCAGCACATGACTGACTAATTCATGTCAATCAACATTGTATTCTGTTCAATAATTTTATTAGTATATAACGGTAATACTGATTTTGTCCTGTTTATAGTATAGCACAGAACATAAACCTTGACCTACCAAGGCTGCAAAGTACTCTGTTTCTGATTCTTTTCCACCTTTTGATTTGATCACCTGTTGAAAATCACTTGCTGTTAATTTGCAGACTTATCATATAGACTGATACAATATTATTAATCTGCTACAACGATAATTACGTAACAGTATACAAAAGTGTGTTCAGTTGGTGGTATTTTGGAATAATACACACACTGTACACTGAAAATCCCCCAAAACAGATTTTTTTCAGATGCCACAATATAAACTGGCTCTTGAATATTCAGTGGCAATGGAAGTTTTCAGAAACAGGATTGTTAATTTTTCGTAACACCCACAGTACTTAAAACAAGATATCTAAAATTAATAAATACATGTACACTTTACTGAAGTTCACCTTACACGTAAATAACCAGATTTGCCAGGTATAATTACTGTAATTAAAGAATGTTTACCTCAGTAACTGCAGCAAGAACAGCACAAACCTGAGAAAAAGGTGAATTTAATTTAGTAAACTACTGAAAACGAACATACATGTATACATGTGTACACTGGACATGCACAGTGCATGCAAATGTAAATGTGAAACCTTCACACTGTTCTCATTTAACACAAGTAGGGATCTCAACCAGGCTTTATCATAAGACACTGAAAGGTTGCTGCTTTATCTTTAGGACCTCAATTTCCTAGCCATTCTGCATTTTGACTTCAAGAAAGCATCAGTTCTGGTTAATAAGCAAACGCCAAACCACTTTAAATGCGCAGTGGCCACATTCCTGGGCACCATCTGTCTACATTTACATTATCTATGAGTGGAATGGGACCTGATCAATTGAGTGATGTTTGGTGATCCGATTGAAATCAATCAATACAAAGTGGATGAATCACAAAAGCTACAGCTGTATGAGCATTGACTGATTATTGATTATCAACATCACTCAATTAATTTATTCAACTGGTATTCAATATCTGTATCATTGATTGGTCAGGATGGGACTGCCAATTATTTTGATGAGTTACAGCAGTGAGTTATCATATGCTGAGTTGAGCCAGCAAGATCTTGAATTTTCAAAATCTTGCTGGCAAGATCTTGAATTTTCAAAAACTTGCCCGCAAGATTATTGCTCTGCACGCAGCACATTTTTGGCGCTGTCTATCTTCTGGTCCCTTCAACATGGATTACAGAAAACGCACCTATGCCCAGGCACTGCGTGTTTAGAGGTTAGTGGCACCGGCCTTCCTTTCCTCATTTATTTCGGGCTGTACACTGTTAATAATAGCAACAATAGATTGAACATCAACCAACAAGATCTTCAAAAAAGCGATCTTGCCAGCCACATTTTGAAAATTCAAGATCTTGCCAGCAAGATTTTGAAAATTCAATATCTTGAGAATGATGTATTAATCAGTAAATGACACAGGCATACTCGGAAAAAAATCCGAGTATGCCTGTATCAGGAGTTGAATCTAAGACCTTCTGATTACTAGTTCGGATGCTCTACCACTGAGCTACAGGAGACTTGTGGGAGCTAAGGCCATTAAACTAGGTTCATGGGACAAACATCCTGCATAATGCTAGGATTGGAATGAAAATTCAAGATGTTGCCAGCAAGATTTGAAAATTCAAGATCTTGCAACTCACAGGCCTTAAATCACCACTGGTAACTCACCATTGCTATCTTACTGCCTTGTTTAACCCAGTCAGGATCTACTATGCACATTTTGAAAGTCATAAAACAAAACATAATTTCTTGAACTATCATAACTTTATCATCATCGTCATCATCGTAAAACTTCATTTTAACTCGGATTGAAGAGTAGCACGTATTAAAATCACTTCTGTCCCCAAGGGAAATAGCTACAGAATTTAAAAAAGGGAGGCTTATAACTTTGTTCAGAAAACATCTATAAATTGAACCATGCTTGCATTACAAATCACTGACCTCTTTGTGCTGCGAGGAAGGCGAATCCCAAAGTCGTCTCACAGTAGCGAAGACAGGATTAGAACAATCCGTCAAACCACTCACGCTGAATGCACCAAATGTCTGCCCACTCTTGACACTGAATCCCTCATCGTCTTTAAGCTCCACGTCGCCTTCTTCGTCCTGTTTTTCTGCATGTTTTGCGAGAGCTTCAACAGTAAGATTAGAGTTCCCAGTGGATTGACCACGGACAATGGCTCCCCTCTTCGCCGCTTCTCTGTGTGTTGTTGTCGACGGATTTGACTCACAGCTCTGTCCCTTTCGCCAACCTTTTGTTTTATTTTGTCGCAAACGTACCATGATGTAAAATGTTTAAGATACTACAAGATGTTTTTGATGCATGAGCTGCAAACACTCGCCATGTTTTCGAAATCCTCGTGGCTTTTAATGTGAGCCTACGATTCCCAAAACAAGTGAACAGCGGCGTGTTGGACGATGAGGGACTGGAAAACAGTATTCCCCAGTCTCTTTCCCACTCGCAGAAGCCATACAACGCTTATATTAATATATTGACTGTATTATCAGGTTGACTCCCGGCCCTGTCAAGTTTGATAAGTAGCATGGACAGAATAGATCATACAATCATAGTTGTTATTAACATATGGTAACACTGATCGTCATGGTGCACTAACTATTCGTCGTCCGTTCACAACAGGTATCCTGCGAAATACGTAACTAGCTTAATGGCAAAAGATCGTCTCCAGCTTTCTGCAATAAAACTTTGCTTTGTTATCAATGTGTTGAATAATGAAACAATTACCTTGCCCAATGTTGCGGAATATCCCCTGATTTTAGGCAACTCGGCCTACGGACTCGTAGGCCGAGAATCAGGCGACTCAGTTCCGCGCGATTTCGCAAGATGATAATTGTGAGTTATTTAGAGGAGTCTTAATTGTTTCATCTGGTTTAATTACATTGTGTTTTTTTTTTTTTTCAATTACTGAAGTTCTTAAATTTTCGCTTAAAAGTGAATACACTCCAAGTTTCTCTTATTTTCTGTTATTTCTTTTACTATACGCGCCTAACCAAAACAGTTACCGGGAATAGTTGGGTGTATTATGATACATTTCAAAAGTAAATTTGCCCATTTGTTTTCGGCTGTCGTTGGTGAAAAAAGTGTCTTATGGATTCCAAACGTGTTACTAAAAATACATGGCACAGACCCTTGTTTAAAAAGGAACCAACCGGACCAACCGAAAACAAGATAGAGACATTCGCAAGTATTTAATAAAAGTTGAAACGAACGTTATCGCCTAAATCTCGCTAGCAAAACATGACACCATTAACGATTGAAGTGACAATTGCAATCGATACTGGGAAAATGTTTTACTGCTGAGAAGCATTGATGAGAAAGCGAAAGTTCCAACATGGAGTGCTTAAACTCCGATGGATGTTAAAACAAATATGAAGTTTTGAATACGCTCGTCATTAGCCTTGAGTACACTTAGCCCACCATGCAAATAGAGGTTTCTAATTTTTGAAATACCACTTGGACAAAACAACCTTATTTCGTGGTTAAACTTATTTCCCCATCCCTTTAAAGAACACGCTGCGAAAACATATGATTTGACTTTTGGCTCGCCAGTTTTTGTTTTCAAACGTCTCTGTCTGTTCTCAGAGTACTGAGTTTACTAATGAGGCGATAACTCTGTTATGAACACTCCCTGTTTTCCTCCAGCCAATAGCATGTCTCGTTTCGATTACACCATGGTAATAAGTGCGTGGTCTTAAATAAGCGTTTGTTTAGTTAAGGGACATTGATTAACTTCCAATGGAAAAATTAAGAAAGAATGAAGAAGGAGTTTTTGAAATTGTTTTCCCAACAAATAAGATCACAGACAGAATTTTTGTTTCTAAGAGTGAGTTCTTTGTTCTTTACATGTCTTGATGTGGAATTTAATCATATATTTATCAATATGTATAACAAAAGAGCCGTTCACAAGTCGAGTATTTGATACCTACTTGTCTAACTAACGAACGGTCGTGATCTTTCTTTTTTTCTTTCACTATTTAGCACATAATGAGAGCTTTTTGTTCAAGTCCTGATTGGGAAGTAACAATGAATTCCATTCTGTTTTTCACAAAAGTGTGTTCTCAATCATTTTGTAAGTCTGGAGAGACGATTTTAAGGGGACATTTTCATGGGTTGTTACCCCATTTCTCGTGCTCGAAAATATACTAAATCTTAGCTTTTAACTTTAATACTTACCTCGTACTCCTTAAAGTACGCTAAATAACGTCTCGAGGATTAGGGCCAGGACAATAATTATTCTTTCGTTAGGGAATTTTGAAGCGGCAGTGTCTTCGAGATTATATAGTTCAGTTTGGTGAGAAATTTCAAGGTCAGCCTTATCTCAAACAAGCCTACTAAGTAAACTCACTCATGTCCAATAAACCCAATCTTAGTCGAATCGTCAGTAAGCGAAGACGATTCGACTCACCAGAAGTCAGGTCGTGAATAAATGCTTCGCAAGGCCGCTATCGATCGATTCGTTTGCCCTTGCAGTCGACCCGTCTTGCCGGAAGTCGATTCGCTTGCGGGAATCGATCGATTCGTTTGCCCTTGCAGTCGACCCGTCTTACCGGAAGTCGATTCGCTTGCGGGCTATGAGGGAGGGCAGAAAATGTCGACGATTCGACTCGAATCGAGTCGAATTGATCAATTCGTTTGCCCTTGTAGTCGACGAAGACGATTCGACTCACGGGAAGTCAGGTCGTGAATAAATGCTTCGTAAGGCCGCTATCGATCGATTTGTTTGTCCTTGCAGTCGACCCGTCTTGCCGGAAGTCGATTCGCTTGCGGGCTATGAAGGAGGACAGAAAATGTTGACGATTCCACTCAATTCGACTCGAATCGATCGATTCGTTTGCCCTTGCAGTCGGCCCGTCTTACCGGAAGTCGATTCGCTTGCGGGTTATGAGGGAGGGCAGAAAATGTTGACGATTCGACTCGAATCGATCGATTCGTTTGCCTTTGCAGTCGGACCCGTCTTACCGGAAGTCGATTCGCTAGCGAGTTACGAGGAAGGGCAGAAAATGTTGACGATTCGACTCGATTCGACTCGAATCGATCGATTCGTTTGCCCTTGCAGTCGATCCGTCTTACCGGAAGTCGATTCGCTTGCGGGCTATGAGGGAGGGCAGAAAATGTCGACGATTCGACTCGAATCGCTCAAATTGATCGATTCGTTTGCCCTTGTAGTCGACCCGTCTTACCGGGAAGGTAACAAAGAAGGCAGGTAGAAAAGCGTGTATATGCTCGTACTTAAAGCGTTTGCGCGGGAAAGAGCGTGTACACAAGAAAGGAAATATACATCAACCTTCCTCGTTCTTAAAGCGTTTGCGCAAGAGAGAGCGTGGGCACGAGAAAGGAAATATACATCAACCTTCCTCGTTCTTAAAGCGTTTGCGCGAGAAAGAGCGTGGACACGAGAAAGGAAATATACATCAACCTTCCTTGTTCTTAAAGCGATTGCGCGAAAAAGGAAATATATATATGAACATCCCGGAGAGAGCGAATATAGATGAACCTCCCTGAGAAGGGAAATATACATGAATATTCCTCGTTCTTAAAACCTGTTAGACCGTGCGACGAAATTTACATAAAACCTTCCTTGAGTTCCTGAGGGCCTGGGGACGAGGCTGCGATTTTCAGCAAAGGACGCGTGCATGTGAACTATGGCTGGCTTTATGAAAGACCACATGCAGTTATTTCGGTTTTCTTCTGATCTTAATTTTGTGAGAAGAAGTTTTTTTTAAATTATCTGCGTTGACGTCAGTTGCTAAGAGGTGTGTGTGTGGAGAAAAGGAGGTCATTGTCAGTGGGAAGCGAAAGAATTTGGATGGCGACGAGATCTCTGTTGGTGAATCGGAGAGCCTTTTTTTATTTGTATCCAACTGAACATTTTTATTCATCAAAACAGTTAACCAGCAGTTACTGTTTTCTCAAATTTTGTTATAGTTGTGATTATTTGGGAATAGGACTTTCTGTCATCCAATTCTGTCTGTCATCATACTCGTGAATAACAATCACAGAACAAATTAGACTCTACTCACTCCTATTACCATATTACCCTATTACCAGCAACAATCCACCTCCCGGTTGAAAGAACGCCTGCGCGAAAGTTTGAGCAGTGATTTTGAATTAAGATTTTTTGCCAGAAGTGCTTATAATCTAATTCCTACACCGTTTCCTAACGGCAAGTAACCATAGCCTTTCCGCTTGCTGCGCCTAAAGGTCGATTTCCACTGTCGCGTAAATTTAAAGTGCGTACGGGCGTGAATTTCATGACTGGCTTTTCGGGCGTAAACATGGTAAATAAAATTAGAGTCGATGTATGAAAGGCCGCGCGTAAATAAATTTGCACGCGCGCGCATACGTAAGCTTCCAGGCCTGAAAACCCACCCTTCTCCAAGCGTAGCCAGAGAATTTTTCTTTAAACAGAGGTTGTCTAAGTAAACCACAATTTTTCAAGCCTGTTTCAAAAAGATCCGGGCCATTACTTCAAGTAAAGAGAGAATTTCCTCAAAACATTCTGCAAATCTGACGCGTAAACGTACCTTACACGGGTGACAGATTTACACACCGCGCGCGGTTTATTATTTCATTTGCTTCATATTTTATACTGTCAATCAATTAAGTTTAACGTAGTTCCGCTATTGCGGAAATATTTGTCAGCTATATAAGCGTATGTCCCAATGTAAATTTCCATTGTACCTGAAGAAGGCTAGTTTGGCCAGCTGAAATGTAGTAACCTTTAAACCGTATTTCTACGTTGTATCGGTCTCTGCTTCTTATCTCGTTTTTTTACAGCGTGACGCATAGGTTGACCCAATCGACTTCCGGTTAGACGGGTCGATTGTAGAGCAAACGAATCGATCGAGTCGAGTCGAATCGTCAACATTTTCTATCCTCCCTCAAGGCTGGCTTGCCGTGTTTTTCTTAAGTGTCTAGCAATTCGACTTCCGGTAAGACGGATCGACTACAAGGGCAAACGAATCGATCGATTCGAGTCAAATCGAGTCGAATCGTCGACATTTTCTACCCTACCTCAAGGCCGGCTTGCCGTGTTTTTACCAAGTGTCTAGCCAATCGACTTCCGGTAAGACGGATCGACTGTAAGGCAAACGAATCGATCGATTCGAGTCGAATCGAGTCGAATCGTAGACATTTTCTACCCTACCTCAAGGCTGGCTTGCCGTGTTTTTACCAAGTGTCTAGCCAATCGACTTCCGGTTAGACGGGTCGACTGTAAGGCAAACGAATCGATCGATTCGAGTCGAATCGTCGACATTTTCTACCCTCCCTCAAGGCTGGCTTGCCGTGTTTTTACCAAGTGTCTAGCCAATCGACTTCCAGTTAGACAGGTCGACTGTAAGGCAAACGAATCGATCGATTCGAGTCGATTCGAGTCGAATTGTCGACATTTTCTACCCTCCCTCAAGGCTGGCTTGCCGTGTTTTTACCAAGTGTCTAGCCAATCGACTTCCGGTTAGACGGGTCGACTGTAAGGCAAACGAATCGATCGATTCGAGTCGAATCGTCGACATTTTCTACCCTCCCTCAAGGCTGGCTTGCCGTGTTTTTACCAAGTGTCTAGCCAATCGACTTCCAGTTAGACAGGTCGACTGTAAGGCAAACGAATCGATCGATTCGAGTCGAATTGTCGACATTTTCTACCCTCCCTCAAGGCTGGCTTGCCGTGTTTTTACCAAGTGTCTAGCCAATCGACTTCCGGTTAGACGGGTCGACCGTAAGGCAAACGAATCGATCGATTCGAGTCGATTCGAGTCGAATCGTCGACATTTTCCACCCTCCCTCAAGGCTGGCTTGCCCTGCTTTTACTAAGTGTCTAGCCAATCGACTTTCGGTAAGACGGATCGACCACAAGGGCAAACGAATCGGTCGATTGGTCGCGAATCGTCGACATTTTCCACCCTACCTCAAGGCAAGCTTACCGTGTTTTAACTAAGTGTCTAGCCAATCGACTTCCGGTTAGAAGGATAGACCACAAGGGCAGACGAATCGATCGATTCGAGTCGAATCGCCATAATCCCAGACGAGTCGAGTCAGATTGGGTGTATTGGACAACCCTCAGTAAACTGGATCTGAACGTTAATTAGCGTCATCCATTAAGTAGACGTTATCTTTCGGAAGTCGTATTCAACTGCACGGTACTGAGAAAATAATTCGATCCTATATTCTACATTTTAAACTTTCCCCATTGGGATACCTCTTTCTTTGTGAAAATGAAGAGAACAACTAGGAAAGCACTTGATCAGGCTATTTAAATAAAAAGAGGGGGATCACCGTGCAACGTTATATTGCGGCCCGGGAGCCAAATGCATAAGGCTTTCCTAAGTTAAGATAAATCCTAAGTATTGTTTCTTAACAATAGTCTAATAATATTAATAATAATAATAATAATAATAATAATAATAATAATAATAATAATAATAATAACAATAATAATAATAGTAATAATAATAATAATAATAATAATAACAACAATAATAATAATAATAATAATAATAATAATAATAATAATAAATAATTAATGATCTCTTTATTAAAATATTCCAAGGATGAAGATAATAATAATAATAATAATAATAATAATAATAATAGTAATAATAATAATAATGATAATAATCTTTTTTTTTATATAGCGTTATTTCTACTAAGAAACCAATAACGCTTTACAATAATAATACGTGTAAAATATGAGATAACAATACATGAAAATAATAGATAACAGTAACACCTAAAATATACAAAGACTATAATATGACTAATCAAGATAAATATTTACAAGAAAATTAATTCAACAATAATAAAAGAGTCAAAAAGCTTCTTAAAAAGAACCATTAAAAGGAAATGTTTTGATCTGCTTCTTAAAGGTGCTTAAAGATTCGGTTTCTCTAATATTGTGAGGAAGGCTGTTCCATCGCATAGGACCATTCACAGAAAAAAACTCTTCTTCCATATGTCTTGAGGTTGTACCGCGGAACAACGAGGAGTCTTTTGGAGGAAGAGCGTAAAGACCTGGTCGGTTCATATCTAGTGATCATGTCAGATATATAGAGTGGCGCAATGCTGTGGTATGCCTTAAAAACTAGTACTAGGATCTTAAATTCAATTCTGACAGCAACAGGCAACCAGTGGAGTTCTTTAATAGACTTTTGACTATATCCCTTTAACGACGTTTGTACCTATTGTCTTTTGCATATATTGAGCGCGCACGCTGAGGAAGACATGAATACCTTATTATAGGAAATTAAGAATGCACTTTACTAACGCGATTTTACAAAATTCGCGTTAATTTAATATATCTTAATTAATGTCGATGTAAATTTAATGCACGCTATTTTACGACATTGTTATTTTAAAGCACCTTTCAGTTATTTCATTACAAAACCTTATTAGTTCATGACTCCTCTATTGGCTCTTCAGAGCCACTATCCTTTGAATTGATAGGGTCTAGTAAGGCTTCAAAACCAAATTTTAGGCTTTAAAAAAAACTTAGAAACATCCGTCCACTTGTCTTGGAATGTTTTATTGACGGAAGGCAAAACGCAGTTTGGCATTCAGAAATGTAAAGTGCGAGTTTGCAAAATTATGAGAATCGCGGCAGTAAATAAAGCAAGATGCTTATCGAAAAATTCGCGTTAATTTAATGCATGTAAACCTAACTTTTGAAAAATTCGCGTTAATTTAGTGTAACGTAAATTTTCTTCGCGTTGTCAACGTGCATTGTTAATTTCCTACAATAAGGTAAATTTCGCGCTGGTCTGTTGGGGCCAGATTCACTATCAGTCCAGATACAATACTTAGGATACATTTTAACTTAAGATGCCTTCGTGAAACTGGCCCCAGCACCCAGTTTTATATTAAGAGTCATTGCTGAAGGAAAAGAGACAGATCTTCTTCCCTCGGGCTACGAGGAAATAGTATATAGTTGTCATATAGTTTGGGGGTTCTGTATAAAGCTAGGAAACTAAAACTTATATCATTCAAGGACTGAAGAAACATTCGTCCATGATTCTTCATCCGGGATTGATTTGGTCATTATGTATGTGGAAAATCTTTACAAAATTTTGAACATCTTTTGTAGCTCTTCCCAAAAAAAAAAGGAACTTTTTCTTCATTTTCATCTCTCGTCGTATCCCACAAGTGTTAGACTTTATCATCACTTGGTATGGTCATGTGGGAACGCTTAGGCCTGCGCATTAAACATGCCATGCTGACGAGGCCTAGCAAGGCCGAAACAGCTGTCCACGGCTTCTAACACTTAGCCACAATACGGCCCACTTCTAGGCTCAATTTCTGCTGCTTACTCGGGTTCCGGCTTGTGAGCGGCGGAAATCGAGGCTAGCCCATTTCATGATGGCGACATTTGACTACAACTGCCATAATTTATTTCGATTTCTTTAGAGCTGAATTACCCCTCGTTGACATGCACAAGTTTCTACGCTGTAGTTCTTGTTTTCGCTGGTGTACTCCGATATTGTTGGCGTTAAATGCACTCCACGATGGTTAAAAATAAGTCCTAAAATATCCATATAATTTCGCTTTCATATCGTGCTGTTGTTGCTATCATGTATTCATGTCACTTTTGCTTATAAGGAGAACTACGTTTGTTCCAGCCTTTCGCCAACCAAGGCTGCGTCGTTGCACTCTCGCGTCCTAGATTTAAAACTCGGTATACAGCTGTTTCGACAAAGGTTGTCCAAAAAAGCGTAAAAGCGTACGCGACAATGCCGAAAGGTAGTCTGGGAAATACCCAATAAATTTCAATAAAGCTCAAAATCCATGTTGCCATCTCAAGTCTTGGCTGTACGGTCGAGGCATTATGGATTCTGGGCTTTTATAAAAATTTATTGGGTAGTTCCCAGACCACCTTTCGGCATTGTCGCGTACGCTTTTACGATTTTTGGACAACCTTTGTCGAAACAGCTGTATATTGTCAATAGGGAATTATTGCTGTCGGAAAATTTTAATTACGTTCTAATTTGCTTCGCTCAAACGAACGTAAATCATTTAACCCTTAAATTCCCGTAATACAAACAAATCACACAAGAAATATGATAGGATGCGCAAGTGGATCCAAACAGTTTATTATAAGATAAAATGCTACTAATACATAACAGACTGAAGAAAATTACAAAACTGTTTGATACTAGTACAAGACAAATTGCAGGAAAGTTACAAGACCGTTTTTTTTTTTTACAATTCTTAATAGAAGCATGCATGAAATAATATACGTTCGATAATACATTACAAACCTAAACACTTGGTTACTTGTACTCTGCTTTCAAGGCTTTCTTCCACATACATATCTACATATCCTTGGCTGAATCAGATTTCCATCTACCATGCATTTTAAGAAGCCTTTGTGGAATCGAGTTACAACTATTACGAACCACAGATGTAATGCCACCGGATCTTAAACTGTGAAGACAATAATCATTAGGGTTGTAATCCAGCTGACTTAAGGTATTCCTTAAGATATCCCTACAAGTAGTATAAGAAATCTTACCACTTCTAAGGGTATAGGTAGAACTACTACGGTGAAAAACAAGCGGTCTAAATCTCGGGGGGGGGGGGTACTCAACAGATGGTTGCCGGGTAGGGAGGTGCGGCCCGGGCGTTCAAACCCTGACCCTGTTTAAGACACAATTCTCTGATTTCCCTATCCCGTTTAAGACAGAATTCAAAATTGTCAGACCCTATCTAAGACATTTAACCCCAAATCATACCCTGTTTAAGACTAGAATGAAATAAGAATACACCAGCTTCTTACTGGTGCTTTAATGCATTGGCAATCACAATCTACTCGAAATCATTGAAATATGCTTCGTTTTTCAAAAGACCAATAAACAGACATCTAAGCTTATCCTGTTTAAGCCATTAGGTCATGTAGCGATACCCTGTTTAAGACAGAAAGTGATGAAATAGATACCCCGTACAAGACAAAACACCCTGAAACTGGCCATACCTTATCGGGCCGCACGTCCCCTTTGAGGTCATATAAGGGAGTGCCCCCACCCCCCCGGGGTCCAAATAAAGGGAGAGACTAAGTCAACACTAGATAGATCCAAGTACCTTTGTAAAACACCAACAGGACAGTACGGCTTAGACCTGGATGCGCTAATGAACTGTAATTCCCTTCCCTGTAAACATCAGTCTTACAACGAGGTACAAAAATTCTTATATTATCGCAGTGAAATTCAATATCCTAAGGAGTGATACTGCATAATTCGTCATAACGAAAAAATCCTGCAAAAGCTAAAGAGCATAACGCAGCGATACGAAGATTCTTTAAATTGGCGTCTTCCTTATTGTGGATATCTAAAATACTCCTTATGATGTCTGTTGTAATAGGCTTTTTTTCACAATGGGTTGTGATTTCTGGCGTTTAGCAGACTCGACAATATTCCTGCAAAAGTCACTATCCAAAGGATTACGATCCAAACTAGGGACAAAGGAATGAAGCCATTTAAGGGTGGCATGGGCTAAAATTACTGAGGAACTAGAGGTACAAGACTGCTGAACTTCAAATAAATAAAGAGAAACAACACTAAGAGCAAAAGGTAGCTGCATGTCGAAATGTTTACTTTTACACCACTCAAAAAACTTCCTAATTACGCGAACGTAAGCTTTAGAAGTTGTATCCGCCCTGGACTTCAACATAACTTCTAAAACCTGATAAACGTTGCCTGTGGAAAATTGTTGAAAACCTTTCCAGGACTTACTTGACAAGATTACCTGGAAAGACAAGAACAAAACATATACACTAAAAGAGCAAAAAGAACATCAGCTCATAACCGAACAAAAGGAAAAGAAATAACGATCATGGGGCCAGTGCCTCAAAAAACGATAAACCATTATTATTTGAGCCAGTGCCACATAAAACAACAATACGTTGTTTAGGCCAGTGCCATGAGAAATGATAAACCATTTATTAAGCCAGTGCCGCATAAATAAACAATATATTGTTTTGGCCAAAGAAAAAATTCTTCAGTAATTTGCCAATCATCAGTGTCGATTTAACGACTAATATAGTCGGCTTGCTGATTCAAGGTGCGAGGAATCCATTGTACTTTAAATGAATCCCCGATCGAATACAAATATCAAAAATCCTTCGGGCCATCTCATGATGCAAACCCAATTTGATGCTGCCTACTTCAACAATCTTAGCAGCCGCTTGGCTATCAGTAAACCACTTAACGTGTGAACCCTCAAGCACTGGGGCAAATGATTGCAATGAAAACTCAATAACAGACAACTCCCTACACGTAGAACTTTGAACGGTCTCGCTCTCCGACCACATTTTGTGACACACAAAATCATTGTTAAAGTCAATAAATGCTCCACCCCCGGTGGCACTGGCATCTGAATATACAAAATAACTAGGATCTTTACTTACAAAACAATACCTAGTAGTGATATTAACCATATTATCCTTCCAAAAATACAGTTCTTCCTTGCAATAACCGTCAAGACGGAATACAGAATCCCAGCTGTCTCTGCACAAGGTAGACAAGACACAATGTCTGGTTATTACCCTACCTGAATGTTACCAACCGCGGGCCCGGTAAAAATAATTTGACCCGTGAAGGAGGCCAACTCTCTCGCAGACACTTTCAGATCGGCTTCAATAATATGATTAATTGTATTGATGATCTTTATAATTCTTCTTTCAACTGAATTTTTAAAGTACCCAGTGCAGAATTCCAGGTAAGGGACCGGTCATTATTTATCGCCTGGGGGGGGGGGGGGGGGTCGGAGTATTTAGGGGGGGATCACATGGTTTTTTGAAGACCTTTAGGGGGGATCAGCCGTAATTGACAAGCATAATGGGGGGGATCAGACCAAAAAAAAAAGGGAATTTTAGGTCGCGTCGGGACCCCGGGTGAGTGCATTTGTAAATACTTTGGTAGGATTTGCCGCTAGGACTCTAAACCCCCAACCATATATTCAAGACCACGTTCAGTTGTATTTTGTATTATATAAACTTTATTCTAGCCCAGACACAAAACCCAAACCCTTTTACAGACCCTCCATTTTGTAAAAAAAAGTATCACTATCGTAGTCTAACATACACGTTGTTAATCAGGCACGATCTATTGAAATTAGAAAGGTAATCAAGATTTTGAGAATGGAATACTTACAATTGCTCAAAATTGTTTCATGACGTTTCAGTTTGTTTTATAGAGAATCGTAATCTAAAATCATAAACGTTCATTATTTTAATACGCGGCCGAATGAAAACAACAAATAAAAAAGTGTTTATTTTGGTGAGGCTGTATCTTGTTCCGCTTCCGTGTCAGAATCTTCGGCAGCCCTCTCCACTGGCTCCACGTCAGATTCATCGGAATCCTCGCCCGAACTTGACCCTCTTTCAGCACCATTGCTGCTATTCTCTTCGTTCATTCTGGCCACTACCACTTTCAAATTGCATGCCAGCTCTGTTTCAAACACGCCTCTTTCCAAAAGCCATAGCAGAGGATCCAGGTGGAGACGCTTGACAAATCTCGCAGTGAATCCTGCATTAATACTTGAGACACATTTGTAAGTATTCTTTTCGAGTGAATCGAAAACCTCTTTAGCTACCTCTTTTGAGGTAAGTTTTTCTAGGAGAATTGCTGCTCGCTGACGTAACCTTTTCTCCTTGATTTTTTTCACTTTTCTCTTGTTTTCTTTTTTTCTTCGGGATAGGCCGTTGTTCCCCATGGGAGATGGGAACTTTCTCTTCAAGCTCATGAGGGTGGTCGTGAGCGCATTGGAGGCTTTCTGCAGCTCTTGGTGTAAGGCCTTCACTCGCTCTTGAGCTTCCTGGAAATATTTGAGCTCATCACTTGCAAACGGCCTTAAGTTATGCTCTTCTGTATAAAGGTTCTTTCGTCTGTTGTCGATAAATGAGAGCAAATCGGATGCTGAATTAAAGGCCTCATTGACAGCGGTCAAGGAGGACTCACACTTCGCGACATCACCACTGCCCTTACATCCATCCACGCCTGACATGAACTTCGTGATGTTTTGGCACACTCCCCAATTCTCGTTTCTAAGCAAGTTGTTTTCTTTATCGGAAAGGGCTTTTATCTTTGTGTTTAACTGCCAACGCATTTGCTGTTGCTCGAGGAGATACTGTTTGAAACCGGCTTGTTTACTCACGAATGAAGATTCATAAATCTGCGGTACAACACTATTGTAGAATTTCAGCCTTTCTGTGTGTGGGTTGGGAAGGAGATATTTTTCCCACGGCTTCTTTTCTGATGCTGAGTCGTTCCTCAGGACTCGTAGCTGCCCGGAGCGTCCAAATGACAAAATCGCCTGCTTGCGCTTCTTGGGAGCACTGGCGGACGTAACACCTACCGATCACATTATAAATGTTTGTTAAGGATTGCGTTACAAATTATGCACCATGTTGCCTTACGTTTTTTGTTCATGGCTGGTTTGAAGCACAAGCCAATTATTTTATAGAGGCCTTCAAAATAATCATCTAAGAAACGATAACTCAATACCTTCACTGCTTGTTCCTCTTTGCTTTGATTCACCTTGTATCTGAGCGAAGACGGCGAGTTTGTATCTTCGTTAGTCCAATGTCTCGCTCAAGAGTTTCGTCATCAACGTCCAGGAAATGCTCGACCTTTGCAACACCAATTTGTTTAAAATTGTCTGTGTAATTGCTCAAGTCAGCTTTTGTTAAAAGATAGTCAATTTCTTTATCCATTGAAAAAATAATGAAAGTAAATCAGCGCAATTAAACGAGTTCTGTGCCCACGTTTCGGCTAAAGGTAGGTTTTATATGTTAATATGTAAAAAATAAAGTTAAAGTTAATATGTCACAACGATGTTAGTTAATAGTACGTCACAACAACAAAGCATTATTTAATGAGCGCGCTGAGAAGATTTCCCGACAGTTGGACTTCAGCCTTGCAATTGAGCAAGAATGGAAGATATGACAGAAAAGCTTATCAATCTGGACGATAATGGTGATCAGCTTGGAAAGCATTTGGATTTAAGTGATGGAAGTACCCATAAACGATGCCATAATGAAAAGCGAAGCGAGCGAAGGGCGAGAACTGAGCGGCTTGTATCAGATATCGACAATGACCAGGTAAATAAATGATGGCTTTGCAGTCTTCGTATAAATATATAAGCCACTAAATGTTGCCTGACGTTTCGATGTTACTAAAATCATCATGAAGGAAAAGGCGGCAATTTCTTCGTGATACTGGTCCATTATTTTACGCTCAAACTGGTGAGAAATAAAACAATAAAATATGCATGCAATAGTACAAGTAATCATTGACATTGAAACATCGAAACGACGCGGACATTAATTCTTTGTATTTAAAGACTGCAAATCCTGGTATTTGTGTTCACTATAATTTAGATAGGGTTATTCCCGGCATCTGAAAGACAACCCTATAATTTGCAGATCAGAGGTAAATAACAGTGTTAAATATTTAACTATGCTTACAATTAATACAATTAAATTAAAACGGAAATGTAGAACGTAACGCAAGCGAAGCGAGCGGAAAAAAAAATGTGGGGGCTCCCTCGTGCGTGCGTCAAATGCAGACTATAAACCAGCGGACTTACTAGGAATTGACGCGATTTAAATTATCGCAAAGTGAAGGAAAAATACTTTCTAATAAAATAAATAATGCGAAAGGTGTGTTTTTTAATTTCAAACTGATGAAGAAAATTAACGCGGCGTTATAAAGAAACGGAACTTGTAGAGAAAACGGTTGCCAAAATCCAAACTCAAACGAATCTCGCTACTTTAATTTGAGCGTTCTTTTAAGCGACAACGAACCGGTGGATCTCTACCCTGATAAAACAATACAATGCGAAAAGAATCCAAATTAATTATGGAGAACTTACCGCCAGCACCCTATAACCTGGGCCCAGTTCTTCAAAGAGTGGATAACGCTATCCACCGGATAAATCACTATCCAGTAGCCTGCGTCGCAAACTGAATACACCGGTCAATACCGGGATTTCGTTTCAGGATAAATTGCAGGAAAATTAAAAAGAAAATGTGCAAATTGGGGTACAAAAGAGGGGAGAATTTAGCGAGACCGCACCGACGCTTATCGTGGCTCAAGGTTTCGCCGCTCGCTATTAGGTGTCGATCGAGTCACGCGCAGTCTAGTCTGCAGTTGTTGCACACCTATACTTTCCTGATATTTTCCAAAGAAATATGAAAGAAAATTGTATCTGGGTGAATCGTTACGATACATTCCTCAAGGCCATAGATCTAGTAAAACTGTGAGTTTCTCGATCTAAGACGAAGTCATCTTTTAGCTACTTCAGGGAAAAAAGAGAATGGAGATTGTAACATCGCAACAAAGCTGCACCCTAGAGCAAAATAGGGGTGTTATAGAGGAAGAATTATCGAGAGCAATTTCAGAGGAAAAGAAGCACAAGTTTCAAGGTCTGCTCTATGTCTTCGATCAACTATTTCTTCCGGTGCAAGATGCCAATGCTAAGATAAGAATTAGGTCTTCAATCCCCTTTCAAGAAGCATTAGAGTACTTTCTTGCGTTTCAACCTCATCACTCTGGGGCACCGTCAAAATATCAGAGAGTTGCCTTTCGCGAAGCTTTGCTTCATGAAAAACATGGTCTCAGGATCAATATCATTCGTATAACTGAGGGTTTTGAGTATGTCGCGCTCCGTCCTGACGAAGTCGATTTAGAGTCATTCCTTTTGGATATTTTTAGTGCTTGTAGTACTAAAAGTGGACATAGTGCTCTTGTTCTCGATAAGGAAACCCTGCAAGGTATCGTTACTACTATGGACTCAGAATGGGATAAAATTTGTCTTAGAGTTATATTGCGATCCATATTCTCTAGAGAAGAAATGACAGCCCTAGGCTTCGATCCTGACAATCTTCCGTCTATGACGGAGAGAGTTAAATTCGTTGTTGAAGAGGTAAAAAAAGCTAATGAGGCAGCAGCCGACCTCGTTAGGTTACGCTTAAATTCCAAGAAGGAAAAGCTGGAAAAGGAGATAAAAGGGAAGGAAAACCTTATTCAAAAGAAAACAAATATTTGGTCATCCAAAACGTTAGAAGAAATCCAAAGCGAAGTACAAAAACTCAAGGAAAAAGTTGAAGACACGGAGGGGCTTCTTCACAGCCAGCCCACCGAAAGCAATTATCAGAGAAAACGCCAAATGCTCAAGCGCCAAGCTTCAAGCCTTATCGAATCTAATCGACTGAAGAGGCGAAAGTTGTCAAACCAAGGTCCGAAGCCAAAGCTAGATGAGGAAGATGAAGACTTCATTGCAAAGGCAATTGAGGATAAATCATCCTATCATGGTAGACGGCATGATACGGTTCTCTATACCGGCCAGAGGGTGAAGAAGAAAAACCTTCTTTCAATTGCCAACTACCGACTAGCTCAACGTGGAAAGAAATTAATTCAATCCGCTACAACAGTATACAACAGGGCGAGACCGAGAAACAAAAGAAGTCTCCAAGCGAAGCGCCATTATGGCAAAGGCCTATTCTGTTGGAAAAAGCCACCAAAAGGCGAAGAAAACACAAACGAAAACACTCACTACCAACGAGCACACGTAAAAAACATAAAAAGACGATTCTGGGGTGCCAGAAATTCCAGCGCGAGAAAGTTTTGTTTCATGAGAAGCACCGATGACAAGGCTTACCTTAGACCAGGTACATCTGAAGGTTTTGACAAAGCCAGAAATCTTAGGATCTTAACATTATCAGATCACACTAAAGCAAGGAAGTTGCCAAAGTACGGCTGGCCTGAGAAAATGGTATATGTGACCCCGGGTTCTCACCGTGTTTTTACGAAGTCAAGTGTAATGAATGAAACTGAAGAGAAGCTGATAACTGAGGACGATCGCCACTATGTATTTGTCAGGCCCAAAGCAATAGTGGGATCGTCAGGCACTGTATGGGCCAGCGAAACAGTTCGTTTGCGACATGAGGATCCATCAGCTTTTGAGGTTGACGAACCGACACCTGGCAGTCCACAGTACTCACTGGGATTTCGTAAATGCTGCGCTCGACTACACGATGACCTCTTTCTTTATTATGATATGACAGAGTCAGATGACCTAGACAAAATATCCGGAGAAACAGGAAGTAACTGTAAATTCTTCACTTACGAAAAAGAGAGAGCAGAGCACTTGAAATTAAGGATTGACAATTTGTTGCAGTTTTGCGAAGACACAGAAATGTCAGAGCACAATAGGGCTCTGTTTGCTAGTCAGATAATACCAGTCACGAAACGCATTTTAGATGCCATTGATGATCTGTTTAAAGAGGAAGTCGATTCAATGGAAAAAGATGCGAGAAAGGACAGGATTTTAAGGGTAACCACTTCATGTAAACATGGTCTAGAAGTTCTCGGAGATCTCTGCCTTCCACCTGTAAAGCCACGATGGGCTGACCTTACAGATGCTGGTCCGGGCGTAGGAGTTTCCAACTACGAAGTTAGATTTCGAGACGCCGAGTTAGCAAGGGTTCACAACTCCGATTATAGAGTGCGATGTCATCGTTCGAGGGGCGACAGCGGGCAAGGTGAAGCCGAAAGGACAAACTCGGCAATTTCTGATGCTCTTGTGGATGGCGCAACTCTAGAGTGGGAAAAATATAGGAGGTTTGAGGATCTTTCAGAAGAGGAAATCAAACAACTGTCTCTCCAGTCATACGAAGAGTACGAAAAGAAACGGATGGAGAAAAATGCCTGGTATGTCTGTAGTCAGGTAGCCGAGAGAATTGATGATGCCCCTGTCCTTAAAGATTTCATCAAGAGCAAAGTTAGCGAGTCCCCTGATGAATTATTCTTTTTCAATTCTGTTTACCTCGACAACTATCGGGGTGCATCAGAACGAAACAAAGAGCAAGCGCCCGGTGCAGCATACTTCCGAAAGATCGAATCGTTTATGGAAGACCACTATATTCGTGGAGAACTTTTTATGGAATTCTGTCGTGATGCCTGTAAAGAGTCAAGAGAAGAAAGTTCCAATCTCTGTTCCTGGTGTTCTAACAATAGATGGGTCGGTCCAGAAACGGAAAGAATTCCGCAACCTGTACCAGACACAAACAATCCTGGACATTTCATGGATATCTATCAGACGGAATCGACGGGCAGGACACCAGATGATTACCTTCCAAGAAAATGTATTAAATATCTGTACGAGAAACATTCTGACAGTATCAGAAACGATCAGGATACCATGAAGAGCTTCTGCTCAAAATATAATGTGGAAGAGAAGCACGTCATTGCATATGTTAATCATTTGAAGGATATTGAGATCCGAAAGGACATGAGAACAAGAGCAGCTGAGGAGCGAAGAAGGCAAGAGGCCGAACGAACGTACAAGGACGTTCAATGGGATAACCTCATCGAGGGTGGCAAAGTTGAAAAGTTGCGGGTAAGAGAACTAGACCTGTATCTCAACAAGCATGGTTTGACGACTGTGGGTCGGAAACTTGACAAAGTTAAGGCCATTCGATATCACTATTACCGACAGAGTAAAGAGACTGTGATAACAGAAGAACTGTCGAGTGATGAAGATGACGTGGAATCCGAGGATGAAGAATCCGAAAGTGAAGAGGCAGAGAGCGACGATGACTATGTTTTCGTGGATTTGGATGAACAGCCTGAGATTGGCACTTCCGCGACAGTTCAGTTCGTATCTGACAAGCAAATATCTACCGTTGTTGTTCAAGGTCCATGAGACGTAAGTACCACTATTGAAGATATCACTTGCATATTCAAAAAGTTATTTGGCGGTGGCTGGAAGAAAGGGGGGGGGGGGGGGGGATCATGAAACTTTCCACTACCAATAAGGGGGGATCTTTAAAAAACTAGATACTCTACAGGGGGATCAGGTAAATGCTCCGATGTGACAACAAAAATACTCTGACCCCCCGCAGGCGATAAATAATGACCGGTCCCTAATACCTAACCAATCCAATACTTGGGTGGGTTCCCATACCGATTTCTCTTCCTTGACAACAAAACCTGCGTTATACAAATCCCCCCTTACAGCTAGGGCCTTAACACGACAACTTTCCCTATCCTGAACAATCGCCCAACCATCGTCCAGGAAGATGGCCATACAAAGACCCTGAATTCTCCAATACTTTTCTAAAGGCTTCAAAGCCTTAGTGAAAACGTAAGGGGCTGAGGAGAGACCGAACGGGAGCACAGTGAAAACATAAAATACTTTGTTAACAGAATCAGGCGTCCGCCATCGATGAAAACCCCAGAAAACTATGGTGTTCCTGTGCAATCTCGATATGGTGATAACTGCTTTTTAAATCAAAAGAGAACATTTACGCGTCTTTCGCAAAATAAGCCATAGCAATTTTCCAGTCCTCATACTTAACACTTTGCTTAAATTAATGACTTATTGACATGGCGCAAACCAAGAATTAACCTCTTCTTGCCGCATGGCTGTATAGAAACTGACAAGGGATTTACAACTAAAGGCTGTTCTCTAACCATACGCACCTGACCAGAGTTAACAAGCTCAAGAACGGCTTGATCCACAAACGCAGCATGAAGTCGAGCCGACTTATTATTTCTAAGCTTTACAGGCAATGGAAAACTGATGAACGGCAGCCTGTAGCCGTTTTCAATAATTGACGATATAAAATCCGGAGCACCTATAGATCTCCAGAAACATAAATTATTCTTCAAATTACACTTGACACCTAAAGAACGCCCGCTTTCAAGTTCGTAATCCTTTGTAATTTGATCTACCTGCGCCAAATCATCTTCATTGCTTCGGTTGAGTTGATTGGCCTGCGGTTGGCTTGTTGTAGGAGATTCCAGGGCAGGCATTGTAGCTACTAGTAGAGGACTGGTAGCTTCCCGACCAGAACACGGATCTACAGTCCTTGGCCCAGTGTCCGAATTTTGCCGCATTTGAAACAACGGAAGAAGTCCCCAGAAGCATCTCTACCGCCTAAAAATAAAAGCAATGACGAAACCAGTAGTAAACGGAGGGGTGGGGGGGGGGGGGGCGCAAACCAGAAAGATGAACAGACTGTATGGAACCGCGAGCGTGAATGATACTCAGGAGACGGCGGGGAGTATAAATGCTAATATTTGGCCAATCAGAACATGTATGTTAATCAGAATACACAATAGTGGGTGCGGCAGGTGTGAAACGATAACAACTGCAACTAATTACTTGCAATACCTGCGGAAAATACATTTACGTTCTAATTCGCTTCGCTCGAATGAACGTAAATCATTTTATCCTTAAATTCCCGTAAATACAAACAAATCACACAAGAAATATGGTAGGATGCGTAAGCGGATCCAAAACACATGAATATACAAAGTAAAGAGGAGGCTCTTTTTCTTACCACGAAAAAGCTGATTATCAGCGCCAGAGGCAATTCTTGCTTTCTTTCCACGATCACTAGAGAGTTGATCCTTTTGACGTCTCTTGCGGCTCGCCGCTTCTCTTGCCTTCTTAAGACGCGTTTCATCTTCGGAGCCGGATGCAAGCTCGTCTGACTCGTACTCGGCTACAACCTGCCAGCCGTCCCTACTTTTGTCCGCGATTTTTATCAGCTTCTGTCGCTTTCGAATACGCTGCCTGCCTTCTTTGGAAAACTTCTTGATTTGGGATAAATTTGGCTCAATACTTTCACTTTCAACTTCAATGCTTTCAAAAATGGCATCCAATTCGGCATTAAGTTCAAATTGTTTCTGGTTCCCCTTGAACTTTAACTGCACAACTTTTTTATCTAACTTACTCCATTGTTCGATTTGCTTTCCTTTATCTTCCAATGTTTTCTCAAGAAAATCCTTAAACATGGAAAAAACTTGATCAACAGCTGCTGAGTTGCCTCCACTATCACCTAAAGACGTTTGGCCTACTTCAGCCGGAACGGACGAACCTTCGCCTTGGTTTTGGTCGTTGGGCATCACACGAAAAGGGAGAACGCAAACCAGAAAGATGAAGAGACTGTATGGAACCGCGAGCGTAAATGGTACTCAGGAGACAGCGGAGAGTATAAATACTAATATTTGGCCAATCGGAACATGTATGTAAATCAGAATGCACAATAGCGGGTGCGGCAGGTGTGAAACGAATACAACTACGTCTAATTACTTGGAATACCAACGGAAAATACATTTTTTTTTCACTTTTAATTTGTCAAGGAGTAACTTAAGACGACTTTTAAAGCACGTGATCATCCAAATACTGTTCAATGTTTTCGTTTTCTATTGGTGAATAGCTCAGCATGTTCATACTTTGCTCGTTTCCATTTCCATTCTCGTTCAAATCCATTCTGTACGTATCAGCTTGCTTAAATGACCGGCAGAACGAGGTACCGGCGTTTTTTCTGTGACTTTGACGATGTGCTTCCCAGTTTCTTTTCGAGGAAGGCGCTGTTCCGGTCTCATTTTCTTCTGGTTCAAACCACTCTGACGTATAACCTTTCCAAACTCTCTCCGGAAGTTTTGGCTTAGCAGTATATACAAAAATGGGTCAATAGCGCTATTGCTGTGCGAGATCCACAGGAGTAACGGAAAGACGTATGAAGGCATTCTTAAATAAGACTCCTTGTGGAAGGCGACGAGGAAATGCATCGCGTGAGCAGGGAACCAGCACAGCGCAAATACGGCCACGATCATAGAGAGTACCTTGACGACTTTGCGCCTTGCCTTTTCCATGGCCACTGCATACTCACGACCTCTAAAGTCTCCGGGGATTTTACGATGATAGAGTCTATAACAGACAAGCGTGTATAGAACTGCGATGACGAAAAGCGGCAGCATATAAAGTACAGTAAAAATAGAACTGTAAAAGACCTTAAGAAACATCTCGGCGATTTGTGGATCTTCTCCAAAGTAAGAGATGCAAAACCACTCGTTTCCGTCGGGCGAAAAGATCACTTTGAAAGTTGCAAGCGTAGGGGCCATGACAATCGCCGAGCAGATCCAAATCGTAGCTGTCATGATCCTAGGCCGGCGAAACACTTTTCCCTTGAGAGGATAAAACACGGCAAAGAAACGATCTACGGACACCACCAAAATGGTGATGATAGAGGTAGCGATTGGAAACAGAAAGAGATACTGGGACAGCTTGCAAGTTATGGCACCCGCGATCCCAGCATGCCAGCTTTGCCCGTTGTACAAGAAAGCCACGGACATTGGCATGACGATGAAGGTGATGAGTAGGTTTGAGCAAGCGAGGTTTGCGATCAGCAGATGTGTGGATGCTTTAATGCCGCACTTTCTCCAAATGATGTACATCCCAAGAGAATTACCGGCCAGTGCAACGAGGAACGAAATGGCGTATAGCGACGTCATCATTATCTTTATGCCTCCTGTCATTGATTTATCCGGAAAGGCTCCTAGCATTGCTTCGGCTGTGAAAGGAAAGAAGGAATTTGAGAGCACTTTATAATTACGTTACATTAAATCAGTTTCATTTGAACGTTCTAGGAGGTTTTCACTTGAGTGCCGTGAAACCAAAACCAAACTAATTAGTTTGACCAAATCTGGCCAATCACAAAAAACGTAAAGAACGCAATGGACCAATCATAACATGTGGGAAATACATGTCACCGACGCCAAGCGCGGGAAAACGTGAACGAGCAAGTGACGATTGGTTTTGGATTTGTTTCCTATTGGTTGAGAAAGTGACGCGAAACTTTTTAACCAATCACATTGCGCAGTAAAGCAAAACCAAAGCAATGGCTAATAACTTTGACATCCGCTCTAAAATCAAAACAAAAGTAATTGCTCTGGCCAATAACAACAGACATAAAAAACGCAATAAACCAATCAGAACTCGAAGCAAATAAGTGTTGCAAAACACAAACAAGATAGTCACAGTTCGAGAATCAACTGAAACCCACTCTAAATTAATGGAAACATCTCAACCGGCTGCCAGACTTCAAAAGCCGCAGTGACAGGTGCTGCAGTTGAAGACTGGCTAAAAATAGCCTGCTCCTCAGTCGCGGTCCAAGTACTTCTTCTTATGGACTTTGGTGATGTGCAGAAAGTCATTATGTTCAATAAATTTGGTATTGGTGTGATCTGATACTTACAGTTTGTCAAGTTTGTTTGATTCCAAGAAGAGTTCCCATACAGCACCATGTTGGGGCCTTAGAAAAATGATTGACCTGGAAAATAGACGAATGTTGTAGAAAGATAACGGCAAACCAAACCCCTCAAGTGTATATAAGAAATAAAAAGTGTAAGAATTATCAGGACGCAGGACGCAATCGCATCAATGCACCTATCCAACAAGTTCTGGAAATACATTGTAGCATTCAAATAAATACTTGGCATATAACAATTATCATATCGAACATGCCTCATCCCTAGGTGCCAACGCATTTTGACGGCATTACTGATGAAGTTTCATACTTTTTTAAACAAAACCTCACTTAAGGAGATCAGGATCTTATTTATATCGCGCAGTTGAAATTTTTTTATTGACACCTGTCGAATATAAATTTATAAAATGATATAAATTATATGAATTATAATATAAACTCTATCTTTTATTGCTGCAGTGATATTTTAGTTTTTTAATTAGATTTTAAAGGAAGTTTGTTTCAAGGAACGCTGGGGCCACCAACCTTTGTGAATGAAAGATAACTTTATTCTCATTTCACCCACCCCCTCCCCCCCCCCCCCCCAATTTATAGCGTAGTTTTTCCTTAAAAGCTTCTTTGAGGGTCACATGAGTTTGCGTCGCCCTTTGAAGGCAGTAAACCGGAAAGTAAAAGAAATCGGTCCGAATCAATAATAGATTTTTTTATTTCTATATATGGTGCCATTTGAACAGTAACAGTAAGTACTGGTTAGTTTTTACCGACGAGTAAAGCATCATTTAAATTTCGCCCGTTCGTTGGTCCTGTGATAGATCTTGATTCTATCCTCTCTTGAAATTGCTCTAAAACCTCCGTAGCACTGAGTCTGACGAGATCATCACGCTTACATCGCATCGCTTGTCAGACGCTTCCGAATGCATTTTTAAAAGCTTAGTTCTACGTGAGACACAACATTTAAAGATACATTAGGCAACCACTTCACAGTTTTCCACAACCGTCTGAAAAACAAGTTTCGTGGTGTTTTACCCGATCTTAGTATCGGATGCTTTATACATATCCATTAGTTCATTATCTTGACCGACTATCACAACGAATTTTCCACTACACAAAGGAATATTTTATCTAGAAGTACGTGCACACGTTTTGGCAGGTTCACTTAAAATGATGAATGCCTCTGTATATAAAAGAGACTGAAATATCGCCGTTGTACAACGGCGAGGTAAATGCCTCTTTATATAAAAGAGACTAAAATTTCGCCGTTGTACAAAGGCGAGGTAAACGCCTCTGTATATAAAAGACACTGAAATCTCGCCGTTGTACAAAGGTGAGGTAAACGCCTCTGTATGCAAAAGAGACTGAAATTTCGCCGTTGTACAACCGCGAGGTAAATGTCTCTGTATATAAAAGAGACTGAAATCTCGCCGTTGTACAACGGCGAAGTAAACCATTTGTATAATAGAAGGCATTGGTACCTCGCCGTTAATCATCGGCGAAGCGAACCGTCTGTATAATAGAAGGCATCGATGTCTCGCCGTTGATCATTTGTGAAGCGAGTGAAGCGAACCGTCATTAAGAAATAGCCAATCAGAAATCCTGTTATTTGGCGCACTCTAGCCAATTCTAGCCAGTCAGCAGCTGTCTTATAAGAAGAATTGACATGTGCTTGCTCAGCGGAAAAAAGTGCTCGCCTAGCGGACAATCGCATGTGCTCGCAGCAAGTTATAAATACAGTTGACTAGAGTCAAGGTTTCGCTGCTTATGCACTAGTCAATTGAAACCCCCACTCCCCCGGACCCGGGACAGATAGGGGGATAATAGGGGCATATAAGTACTTTTGATCAGAGATCTGTCCCCTGGGGGTGGTAGAAAAGATGCGTTTTGCTGCTTTATGTGTTCCCACCTCGGGGAATCAGGGAGATTTGACTGTGGTTGACTGGTACCGAAGTCAATCGATTGCACGTTGTCATTTTCGCGCCATCCATATTGGCTGATTATTGGCAAAATGCTTCGCAAAATTTGGTTTAAAGACAATTCAAACTAAAGAAAGAAGAAAATTCATAATTTCCAGCTCTATGGAAAACTCTCCCTACAAACCCATGGTGTAGCCATGGGTACAAAAACGGCAGTCGCCTTTGCCAATATCGCATAGCTAAGGTTGAAATGGAGATTTTAAAACCGCTCATTTGGAAACGATATATAGACGACATATTTTCCCTCTGGACTTTAAGGAGAGCAGACAAAACAGTTCGTTGAGCAAGCGAACAACCACCACCGCACAATTAAATTTAAGGCTGAAATTTCAGAAACAGAAACATTTCTGGATACAAACATTTATAAATTAAAGTGAAAGATACAGAAGCAAATTATTCAGTTCTTGATGTGCGTACGCATTTCAAATCTACTGAAACTCGTCAATATACGCACTCTTCTTCGTGCCACCCACCAGGGGTCAAAAAAGGCTTCATCGAAGGCGAAGCACTAAGGCTTGTCAGAACAAACTCTTCTTAAAACATAATATTTATTTGAAGAGTAAATTCAAAATCCTAAATCACGCCTACAGGCGAGAACCTTGTTCAAAGGACCCTCTCAGAAGTGCAATTTAAAAAAAGAAAACTAACACTCCTTCAAAAACCAAAGGAGAACAAATGAATCTTGCCTTTCGTTACACAACACTACCCAGCAGTGCCAAACTTAAAACAAATCCTCATGAAAGCCTGGCATTTAATAGAGCAACAACCATTGTTCAAAGAGGTCTACAAAGACCTTCCCCTCATATGTTACACTGAGAGGGCGGTCAGTCAAAGATATACCCGTGATAGCCAAATTATAAAAAAGGCTTAAACACGCGCTAGGGAGCCGTGCAGGCCTGTTACTCTTGTACCCAATATGATTGCTTGTGATAATCCTGGCTGTCCTATAGAGTGGTTCCATTTCAAATGCATGGGACTTGTGGGTGCACCAAGTCGAAAGCGGCTTTGCACTGAATGTGATGTTTAACCTTTTCAAAGCTACCACTGTTCAGAAATGCTCTGTTGTAATGTGAAATTCATATTCTTGCAAAATTTAATAATCCACAACAAGTTTTGTTGGGCCCCGGGGACGCCCCCACCCATTACTTTTTAGACCAAACCGAGGCCCCGTAGGCCCATGGCACCGAGATATTTCATTATTAAAAGAGAACTATTGCGCAGTATTAAAAATATATATTTTGCTCCTGATTAATTCAGTGTGAACGATTTCTTTTTGTTTTGTTTTGTTTGGTTTGGGATTTTTTTTTTAATCCCTTGCCAATTTGTTCCCAGGGGGAGGGGGATTTGATCTCAAGATTCACCCCAGGGGCTGGAGGTTTTGGTATGATTTGATCAGGGCCTTTGTCAAATCCCCCTACCTGTCCCGGGTCCGGGGGGGTGGGGGTTTCAATTGACTAGTGCATTAGCGGAAAATATTTTGCACACTCAGCGAAAAATCGCATGTGCTCGCAGCAAGGTATAAATACAGTAGGTTTTCGACGCCATTTTGACGAGTAGGCAAGCACGCTTGAAATAACAGTGTTTGTATGGAAATCCGATGTCAAATAATTTTAGTAAAACATAGCTTCTGAAAAATTCATGAATTGAAAACTTTTGGCACTAGGAAAAGGATTTTAAGAGAAAAAATTGGAGGGATGTAGCTGTGCCAGAAAGCGTCCAGGCGTGTTTTGAACTTTCCATACATTTGCCTGTATAGCGAACCAGCCGTGAACTGCTACTAAAAATAGTTCGCGGGAAAAAAATGCAGACAAATGTATGGAAAGTTCAAAACACGACTGGACGCTTTATGGCACAGCTACATCCCTCCAATTTTCTTTCTTAAAATCCTTTTCCTAGTGCCAAAAGTTTCCAATTCATGAATATTTCAGAAGCGATGTTTTACAAAAATTATTTGGCATCGGATTTCCATATTGCCTACTCGTCAAAATGGCGTCGAAAACCGTGATAAGGCCTGTTGATCAGAGTCAAAGTTTCGCTGCTCAGCGGAAAATCGTGCTCGCTTGGCGGAGAATCGCATGTGCTCGCAGCAAGTTATAAATACAGTTGACCAGAGTCAAGGTTTCGCTGTTTACAGGTGACAGTGACTGTTGTTACACCAAGTATTTAGTTTATTTCCACGTTGCGCTAGATAGACAAAAGAAAGTGTCACTGATAGTTCTAAGAATCAGTTAAAAGCCCTTATTATTACATGTTGCGTTAGACAGTTATTCGTTACGCGTTCCGTTTTCGTTTATAACCAGTATATTTCTTTTCCAGTTTTAGCAATTACTACAAGCATAATCCCAACAAAAGCCTTAGCCACACCAATAGTTACTTGTTAATGTTACACTCAAAGAACATACATGTAACTATGTCATTTTGCAAATAAAATAAGTTATATTTTTGTTGAAATTCTCATTGTCGTATTTGCATTCAAAAACACCTTTAACGGCAGCACTCACTTCTCAATGAAGATGTCTGCATTGTTGCTTAGCAAAAGTGAAAAACAAAGTATGAATGACGTCAGACAAAAGGAAGGTTGCTAGGCGGCAACAGGTTGGCAGACAGGCTGGCGTCAACAGTTTGCTGGAGCAAAATTTGCATACATTGGAAAAGTTTGCGTGCCCGATCAAATTTCAATTGCAATGTTCGTCAATATTCACTGGATACAGAACTATCTCTGCAGAATCTTTTCCCTTTCTTCCAGAAATCTTTTTTGTGAAAGATTGCATTGAAGAAATTACACGTTTTGTGTCCGTGGTAAAATAATTTTCCGTGGGAAATAAACTCATCGAACACGACAGCGCTGCACGCCCGTTGTACATTTCGTCGCGTCAGAAATAGATTTCAACCGCAAACTAGCCTAAGGAACTACGAAAAGACCATGCTCATCAAAATAGCTGCTATGTTCAGAAACCTTTTAATCTCCGCATTTGATGCTACAATACGAGTAGGCTTTCCTAAGAAGATGTCAAATAAGTAAGAAGGCTTTCCACCCAGCCCCAGCTTCGCGAGGTTTTGCGAGTCACGTATTTCTAGTTTTAATTAAAGGTGTGAAATGGAAATGTCCTTAAAGGTATCAAACGAGGGTCTTGTTACACATCAGATCATTTAGCACACGTGTAGCAGTCAGTGCTGTTAGTAACTTGCCTATAGTGAACGTATTTGCGATCGAGTTTTGATTGAATATCGACAATGTCGCAGTGGTCCAGTTACGCAGATTGTGTTCGTGGTTTTTCCTCTGAGGAGAGCGACTCCTGGCTCCGGCTTTATCAGTTTCAGGATGAAGTTGATGCGCTGGAAATCAGTCGCAAAGTTATTCATTCTCTTGAGGTAATGTTAAAGGGGCACTGTCACGGCGATTTTGATGTACTTTGGTCAAAACTGTTCTGTTCACATATTTTGCAAAGAACTGGTTTGTAAATGAAGTTTCTCTTACTGACATCAGGAAGAAACTACTAAGGTTTTTCTCTTCGGAAGAACAAACGATAATCAAGTTTTAGCGACTTCTCTAAAATACATAGGAAGGACTTGAAAACATTGGCCAATTTTTTCAAGTGCAATACACTTCCTTCCTAGTAATCCGCAGCAAAACATAATTAATAGTAGTTTCTTTGCACTAGTAACGTTATTGTTAACAAACGCCAACCATTATATTGAGGATTCCATTGAAACAAATGTGCTTTTTGGCCATTCACAGAGACACTAAAATAGGTGACATTGCCCCTTTAACTTTTGTGTATAGAGAACGCTAAGCAAGAGAAACAAGTGAGCTATATGTTCTTTAGTCATAGATTAGGACACCAGCGGGTCTAGAAAATATCCAACCACCCAACTGAGTACTGATATTACTGGGCAAAAAATTATTTTAGTTTACTCGCAAATTCAACAAATGTCGCCCGAGGTAAAATCCGTCTTTACAAAACGTCGCTTCCAAATGACGATAGTAGGGTTATCTCCTATTCTACAGTTTAGAGGGGAGTCATGCCTTATTAGAGTTATTCCATATCCTTACAGCTTAGAGCGGGAGTGTTATCCGTTATCCCAACAGTGAAGAGGAGTGTTATTTCTCAACCCTAAAGTTTTACTTTAATATAAAGTTTAGAGGAAAGGGTTCCCTTAGCGCAACAAAACCACAAACATTAAGGTTGTAAATATCCCTAAAACTACTGCGTTGTTTCGCAAATTGGGTTATAAATCATTTCTCTTGTCATCCTTTATCCGCTAAATTATTTTGCACGTCAAAACCCATACAGTTTTTAAACCCTTAAAGAGGGTTCCCTAGTTTTGATTACGGAATCGGACAAAGTGTTGATCCGATGAACAGGCTTTCAACAAACTGATTGCGGCTTGTACCAAACTTCGACTTTTTCAAAACACCGCATGAATGACCAGCCATACCACAGACACCTTTTAATTTTGGTATGAGATTTACACGGGGACACCTGCTTTAACAAGTGCGCCGTGTGCCTCTATCAGGTGCACAATAAATCCCGACAACTAAATTAGCGCGATGCTTGCTGTGGATGGTCGTAAGGAAAGCTGACAGCTTGAGTTACACCGAAACTTAATATGAGTCCCATTTTATCGCTTAACTTGGCGTTAGCAAAGATAAATGCAGCACTGTAATTTCCTTTAATGGTATTATAACTGTATGAACTAGATATACGAAGATGATGATAGTAGAAACCTTAGACACGGGCTCGAGGTACAAAGAAAAATTATTAATCTAGCGCAGCGGATCCCTGTGTTAGATCTTACCTTAATTTCTTTGAGTTGTCTACGGGAAGGAAGCCAATCCTCAAATCATCAAATCTCACAAACATTTTGTAATTGATTATTTTCAAACTTTAATAACAAAATTTTTGCTGAGACAAGTTAAAGCTATGGATACGTACTAACAGTGCTAATTAAAAGCTACAATAATTGTAGTGGGTAATTAAAGCAGAGCGTTTCTTAGTTTAGCTTAGATGTGCGCTTCCTTTCAGCTTTTCGCGTGGGCAGAAAGAAGAATACATTTATTTAAAGAAAAATCGTCTTAAGAAGAGAAAACTAGGCTGAAACATTTAATCCTCGTCTAACTGTGTACTGATATTACTGGGCAAAAAATTATTTTACTCGCAAATTCAACAAATGTCGCCCGAGGTGAAATCGTGTTTGCCCTCGCTTTCATCAGTCACATTGCTTGGTTCTCAAAATTGTGTTGTAAACATCTAGCCACGAAGTAAAATTTAACGCTTTGGCACATATGATCCTCCGGCCGGTCAACTGAGACAAGCTGGTATTTTCAATCAAGCGCTTTAAGAGTAAGGCGTGAAATACGCTGCTACTACGACAAATGATCTGTTTGGGGCGCCATCGGATGGCATATTACCTGTTAAAAAACGGAATTAAAGAAAGATGTATATCGATCATAGATTACTTCATGGAAAGTGCGCGCGTACGGTGTTTACGCACGAGCTGTTGACGTATCAGAAATCGAACGAGTGCGCGCAGCGAACGAGTGAGATTTCTGATACAAAACAACGAGTGCGTAAACACCGTACAAAGCACTCTCCATGCTGTAATTTGTTTATTTTATACATACTGAGATTTTTCCGTCCTGAACAGGTTTGGTAAACATGTACACATAGCTCACAAGTGTTTATTGTTATAATGAACTACACGAAAATATCACGTTATTTCAAAATGCGTTTTCGAGTGCTGTGATTGTCAGACGTTTACTCGAAAGGCCTCCTTTTTCCGCCATGGTTTTCATCAAACTGTTATATTTGTTCTGACCCATTTGCACTTGATTTAAACCACAGTTTTTTTTTTGTTTTGTTTTTTGACGAAGGACTCTTTGTGGAATTTATTTCGAGATAGTATGGCGCACCAGGTTATTTCATCGTGTCAGGTCGCTTTTCGGAATAAATCTTGTAAACGGCAACTGGATCTCTTTCGGGTGGACCGTTTGTTGGTGCGAAGGCCTTCGGTTTATCAGCTCCTGACATAACGAGGTTTAGCTCCCGTTCTAGTTTTCGTTTGCAGTTTAGAATACTCTAAGTATTCAGTTCCGTCAGCTTCCATGTGAAGTTGCACGTCGTCCCAAGTCATCTGCCGATGTTCTTCACAGCCTCTTAAGCCAAAATGTACCGAATTGAAAAGCCACACTGTGTTTGGCAAAGCTTCGGCATTTGAGATTCCGAGTAAATTCTTTTCGTAAAGGCATTTTCTTTGCTTGATCAAACGCAATGTCTTCGATAATATTATACTCGCTTAGTACTTGCGTTCTTTTAAATACCGGTTAAACTCTTGAAAACAACCCTCGAAAGCTTGAAGGTTCATAGTCTTGGCCATTTTTTCTTTTCACACCAACAATGAATTCACTAACGTAGCGGTTGAGCTCTTCTGATTGTAACGTTATTATGTCACGCATTCATCACGTGACTTGAGACAGCCTATCAGGTTAAGTAAACTCCATGTGCTCGACTATTCTGTTTGTAAGCCGCTGAAGTCAAAATGGCTATCTTTTATTGAAGTCTGATTTCTTCTACCTTTGTCTCAGTAATTTCAAGTGGAATCGTAATATGATGTCAGAAGTCTTCTCCTAAGTTATCGTTGTCCTTGGACTACAGATTGAAACCCTCACGAGTGACCTGTAAAATCGAGAAATGACGGATAACTCGGCCGCCTCTGACTCGACTGCTGGTTCAACACAGCAAGTCTCTTTGCCATCCGCTGGTTCAACACAGCAAGTTTCTTTGCCGACTTTTACGACGAATGTACCTCAAACCAGGACGGCTGGAATTAAAAGGCAAACTCTCCGATAACTGGAAAAAATGGAAGCAAGTCTGGGATGCTTATGAAACCGTAACGAAGCTAAACGAAAAGGAAAGTAAATTTCGTGTGCCGACGTTTATTACGTGCATTGGCGCCGAAGCGCTTGAAGTACATAATGGCTTACCGTTTCGCTCTGAAGACGAGAAACAGGACATAAACGTCATTTTAGATTTCTGGAACTCTCATTGTATTGGCCAGGTAGATGTTATTTATGAGCGTTATCGGTTCAACAACTGAAAACAAGAGCGTCACAAATCCATCGATGTCTACGCAACGGCACTGCGAGCTTCGGCAGCCACGTGCGAATTCGGTGTTTTTAAAGATGAAATGATTCGCGATCGCCTTGTCTGTGGTATCACCGAGAACAACGTTCGACGAAAGCTGTTACAAGAACCTAAGTGGTCGCTTGAAAAGTGTTTGGTTATCTGCAGATCAGCCGAAGCCACCAGCGCTCATCTTAAGGTGATCAGCAGAGTATCAACAAGTACTGGCACGCCAGTTGATTCTGTGAATGCATTAGACAGGCGAAAAAAATCTAAAGCGCCACCGAAACGACGCGATAAAGGTCCAAACAAGCCCGTACCTAAGCCTAAAGAAGATCTGCTGAAGTGTTGTAAACACTGCGGTTGAAGTCATATCAAGCAACGCAACAAATTTCCTGCGTTTGGAAAAGTGTGCAGTGCTTGCAGCAAACCAAACCATTTCGCCGGAATGTGCAAGAGTGCGCCCGGTAGAAGTGGCCGATCACAGAACGGTGTTAACATGGTCGATCCGGATTATTCCTCCGAAGAAGAATTATTGTCTGTAACCTTCGACTCGAGTGGAGAAAGTGTGCGCACGGTGAACGAAGACAGCCTTCCTAGAAAGAGAATCTTCGCTACAATGAAAATCGCAAAAAAGTGTCCAAATGCAGAGTGACACAGGAGCTTCATGTAATGTTTTGCCACAGAAGTTTGTACTGTCCGGAACAAACATTGTCGAGTCTGACCGTACCTTGAAGCTGTACAGCAAATCTACCATGCCAGTTTTAAGAACATGTCAAGTGAGCATGCGCAACCCCAAGAACAACAAGAAATACAATGTCGAATTTGTTGTTGTGAAGGGAGAACACACACCGCTGATTGGATCTCGCACTTCTCAGCAAATGAATCTAGTGACAGTACAGCTTACCTTGGATCAAGTGAATGATGAATTTAGAGACGTGTTCAAAGGCCAGGGTTGCATGGAAGGAACACTTCACCTTGAAATTGACAAGACAGCCACACCAGTGATCAATCCAACTCGCCGAGTTCCATTTGCACTCAAAGAGAAATTGAAATCTGAGCTAGATCGTCTAGAGGGTCTAGAAATGATTCGCAGAGTAAAGGAGCCTACCGACTGGGTGTCAAGTCTCGTAGTGGTTGAAAATCCCTATGGAAAATCGAGGATCTGCATCGACCCAGTCCACCTGAATCAGGCATTAAAGCATCCTCGTTCCCAGAGCCTACGATCTTTTGGTCAGCGATTGGATCGTAGGCCCTGGTAACAGCCGTTTCCGGATGTCGTGAATTTCACGACATCCGGTAGCGCACGCTCAGTGTGATAAATTACTATTGCGCTTGCTCAGTATTAGGAAACCGGAAACATTTTGCTGAAGGATTGTCAACACAACGAAAGAACGTTGTGAGAGTGTTTTCATGGCCAATTTAAAAGAGATTTTAACTACGCTACTCGCCGCTACTCTGAAAAACCACAGCCTACGCCTTCGATTAACGGCTTTCAGGCGTTATTTTTATATAACTCAACAACTTTTTCGTTGTGGATACAGTCGTGGCTGTATATTTACACCCGTCCGTTTAGTACTTTTTACTACGGTCTGTAGTGATTGTTTATTGGGTTACCTGTGCAACCCATGCTGTATGCACGTTGGAATTGAAGTGAAATACAACATGGCGGAATGAAACGTGCCTGAGTCGTTTCTGAGGATAATCCACTTCCTTCGGGGGCTAGTCTGGAGTGCAGACATTACATTGGCGACGAGGATAGCGAGAATCATCCTATCTAGCAGTATGGCGGGTCATAATATTCAACCGATGGATATTACCGGTTCTAAATCAGAGTTAAGCGAAAGATGGCGAGTGTGGCTGCGAGGATTTACGTACTACGCAGAAGGCAAAGCGAATTTGCAAAACCCAGCGAGAAAGAAAAGCGAATTACTTTATAGGGCCGGTTCCGGAGTGCAAGATATCTTCGAGAATCTAACGATCGTTCCCCTTGCCAATGCAGCCGCGGATGATGTTTATCAACAGAGCATTCGGGCTTTGAATGCATATTTCCATGTCCAGGAAAACGCCGCTTACGAGCGACACGTTCTACGCCAAGTACGCCAGGAGCCCGGCGAAGATGTGGGCTCGTTTGTTCTCCGCCTCAGGAAACAAGTACGACACTGCGGCTATGGGGCCGAGGAGTTGGAATTTGCAGTGCGGGATCAACTGTTAGAAAAAGTAGCGTCTCAAGAACTACGTACCACGTTGTTTGAGGTGCCGAACATCCAGCTGGCAGCTACCCTCACCACAGCCAGGGCATTGGAAACGGCACGACGTCACGCAAACCAAATTGCAGGAGGGGAGGGACAGACCAGCGTGAATTTGGTCAGGAACAACGAAAGCAAGGAAAAGTCAAGCGGGCAAGGCATAAACAAGTGCTATGCGTGTGGGAAGCCCGGACATTTTGCTCGTGATAAGGTATGTCCTGCAAAGGGTAAAACATGTGCGAAGTGCGGCAAAAAGGGGCATTGGGCAGTATGTTGCCGAAGTGAGGGCGAAAAGGATAAGACTGGTGAAAGAGCGAGTAATAATTGGCGGTCCAGTAGTGTGAAACGTAATCCACAGCCGAGGGCTCGACAAATTAATCAGGTTGACTATGATAGTGAGAGGAGCCTTTTGCTTTCCCAATTAACTTTAACGGGGAAAGAGCTTGTGAAGATAACATTGTAGCAGTGACGATCAATGGTACAGCTACCAGACTGCTTGTTGACTCTGGAGCACAGTCAACTGTGCTTGGTGAGCGACAGTTTCACAACCTGGTGAGGAGTGGCCTACGTGTAAAGCTACAGCCAAAAGAGAGGAATCTTCGCGTTTATGGCAATGGGTCTCTAGCAGTTGTCGGTAAATTTGAGGCTACTGTCGAGTGTCATGGGCAGAAAGTGGTAGAGAACATTCTCGTAACAGAAGGAGATGGACGTTGTCTGCTGGGTAGCTCAGCTGCTAAAAGGCTACAGGTGTTAAAAGTTGGGCCAGAGCTAGCGGGTGTTTATTCCATAGGCAGTGACATTGAGAGTATTGCAAACCGCTTCCCAAAGGTGTTTTCGGGAGTTGGCAAGTTGTCAGGTTTTCAACTTAAGCTGCATATTGACCATGAAGTTACACCTGTAGCACAGAAACCAAGGCGTATCCCCTACCCGTTGAAGGATAAAGTCCAAAGTAAGATAGACGAACTCCTTGACCTTGACATCATCGAGAAAGTTTCCGGTCCATCAACCTGGGTCAGCTCAGCTGTGTTTGCTCCCAAGCCTAACAAAGATGACGTGCGGATATGTGTTTACATGAGACGCGCGAATGAGGCAATTAAAAGGGAGAAATTGCCAATTCCTACTGTGGATGAGGTGCTAGAGGAAATGAATGGAAGTAAGGTTTTCTCCAAGCTTGACATGAACATGGGATTCCATCAAATTAAGCTGGAAGAGGAGTCCAGGGATATCACAACATTTTCAGCTGGTGATTCATTGTACCGTTACAAGAGGCTGCGTTTTGGTATAAACAGTGCTCCTGAACAGTATCAGCATGTTGTCAGACAGACAATTGCTGACTGTCCTGGAACCACCAACATAGCTGATGACATTGTTGTGCACGGAAAGACAAATGAGGAACATGGCAGAAATCTCATCACATTGTTAAAGCGCTTGCAGGAGAGAAACCTCACCCTTAACAAGGATAACTGCAAGATCGGAATGGATCAGATTGTATTCATGGGACTGCTTTTAAGTAAGCATGGTGTGGGACCAACTGAGGAAAAGGTCAGAGCAGTGCATGAAACAAAAGCCCCCACAGGTGTTGCAGAGCTGCGGAGTTTCCTGGGACTTATCAGTTTCAGTTCGAGATTTCTTACAAACTTTGCAACGACGGCAGAACCATTGCAGAGGTTGACACGGCAAGATAATGAGTGGCAGTGGGGAAAGGAGGAGAATGAAGCGTTTGAGGCTTTAAAGAAGCAGTCGGCCGAGGAGTCAATGATGGCTTTCTATGACAAGGATGCTTCAACTGAGGTGGTTACCGACGCGAGCCCAGTCGGACTTGGGGCTATACTTGTGCAAGAGCAGCAGGGAGTGAAGAGAGCGGTCACATTTGCAACTCGTAGTTTAAGCGACGTTGAGCGTCGATACAGTCAGACGGAAAAGGAGGCATTAGCAGTTGTTTGGGGTTGTGAGAGGTTTAGTTTGTATCTGTCAGGGCTAGAGTCATTTCAGCTTGTTACCGATTGCAAAGCCTTGGAGGCCATCTATGGACCAAAGTCCAAGCCTTCTGCCAGGGTTGAGAGATGGGTGTTGCGTCTCATGCCGTTCAAGTACACTGTGCGACACGTACCCTCAGGCCAGAACATTGCTGATTGTCTAATTCGCTTGACAAAGATACCTGCTTCATCACACTGTAGCAGCACGACTGAGGAGTTTGTAAGAATGGTGGCAATCAGTGCAACCCCACGGGCGCTGACAACCAGGGAGATAGAGAGAGCTTCCGCTGAGGATGAGGAACTCACAGAGATCCGCAAGTGTTGGAGGACTGGGGACTGGTCTACCGCACCGAGCCCCTACAAGTTGTTGCGGGACGAGGTTACTGCTGTTACTGTGGTTGGAAGGCTGGTAATGAGAGACATGCGTATTGTTGTACCGCTGAGTTTGCGTGAGAGGGTTCTAGAGTTGGCCCACGAGGGGCACCAAGGGATAGTGAAAACAAAGGATCGCCTGCGAAGTAAAGTATGGTGGCCGAGCATGAATGCTATGGTGGAAAGACATTACAAGAAATGCCTTGGATGTCAAGCTGTGACTCCTGTTACTACCACACCTCCTGTGAAGACAACAACCATGCCAACCAAGCCTTGGAGGGACCTTGCGGTAGATTTAATGGGTCCACTACCGACAGGAGATAACCTGCTTGTCACTGTTGACTATTATAGCAGACGAATCGAGGTGGATGTAATACGTAAGACATCTAGCAGTAGAATAATCAAGTGCCTAGAGAAGCACTTCACCCGTCACGGCATCCCAGAGACATTAAAGACCGACAATGGGTCAAACCTAGTAAGTCACGAGATGGAAGAGTTCCTGGATGAGCTCGGAGTCAAGCATAAGAAGACTGTTCCCCTGTGGCCAAGAGCGAATGGAGAGGTAGAGTGGCAGAACAAATCACTGCTTAAGGCGATGCGTGCGGCCCATGCTGAAGGGAAGCCATGGCAACAAGAATTACAGAAGTACCTATTAGCGTACAGGTCGACGCCCCATTCTACAAAAGGTGTTAGCCCTGCGGAGCTATTGTATGGAAGGAAGATTCGGACCAAGATGCCAGAGTTTGAAAGCGTTAAGGAAGAAGAGATGCCTGGTACTATAGATCAACATGCACGAGATCAAGATTCTGAGCGGAAACAGAGAGGCGCTGAAAGTGCAAACAAAAGAACTGTGGAGTCTGATGTGTCAGAAGGAGACAAGGTGCTTCTAATGGGGAAGAAGCAGAACAAGGTATCTGCAACGTATGATCCAGACCCATACCGTGTAGTTTCCAAGAGAGGAGATATGGTGGTCATTGAGCGAGGTGAAACTCTACTTAAAAGGAATGTGGGTCATTTGAAACGGTTCATAGACCCTGCACCACAGACACCTCAGCCACAGAAAGAGGGGACATGGCCACTAGAACAGACACCAGTAAGAGAACCGGTTGTCGTTACCGATCCTGAACCAGTTATTGGAAGCCCAGCAGAAGGGCCAGTGACTGAGCTTGTTACTGAACCCAACTTGCCACAGTCTCCCATTGCTAGGATGCCAGAACAGAGTGTTGAATCCCGAAGGTCAATGCGCAGGAGAACTGAGCCAAGCTGGTTTAAAGACTATGTTACTTAAGAGACTGAGCCAACATGGTTTCTGAAGACTATGTTGATATTTGACATTAGGAATTTGAAAAAATTCGGGATTTAGTATCATTATTTCATTAAGAAAGTTCCTCGTTGGACTCCTTGAACAATGCTTTATTGCTATTTCTTTATTTGATTGTTACAGTTCAAGTTTAGCATTAGTGTAGTTTTTTTTTTTGCATTACACCCATTGTCTTCATTTCAAATAAGGGGGAGATGTAGTGATTGTTTATTGGGTTGCCTGTGCAACCCATGCTGTATGCATGTTGGGATTGAAGTGAAATACAACATGGCGGAATGAAACGTGCCTGAGTCGTTTCTGAGGATAATACACTTCCATCGGGGGCTAGTCTGGAGTGCAGATATTACACGGTCTCGATCTGTTACGCCTTGTAATGCGAATGACTTCGGAAAAAAGTCAACCAGATTTCCGAAGAATTAAGGAAAAATTACTCAGAAGTGGAACTCAAAAGCCGAATTAGTTTGTCTCATCTATCGGTTAAATTATTCGCTGAATTATTGGAAACGAAACGTGCCAAGAAATGTTTTAGTGGTTTCTTGTACATGTTTCACTGTTGTATAAATTTTATACATTCTGCACCGCAGTTGTTGTGGAATATTGTTATCGGACTTGCACCTTGTGTCATTAATGTAATGTTTAAAATACGTTCCATAACTGAGGCAGATTGTTGATGTCGAAAAATCTGTGTGTTGTTTATATGAAAGGGGGAAAATGGAACCCACAATGCTGCTATATCAGTTCAAAGACCAACCATTGCCATTCAGTGAATGGCTCGGGTATCTTAATTTGTCTTAAATCTCCGTGTTCTGAGATCTATTATCTCAGATAAAAAGCTTACCAGCTTTGTAACATCTGTAAAATGTGAGTAAAGATCAACAGTGGCACACTGTTATCACTTAAAAATCCCTAAAGATCAGAGACAAATGATTTATTTTGTTTCAGTGGCCAAACAAACTGCAGAAAAGTTTTGTTTCTGGTTACCCAATTTAAGGACCCCAGAAATTTTTACTCTCTCTCAGAAACCACAGGGTAAAGGTGGATGGGGAGAGAATCCTACTCACAGTGATGAGGGTGATTCTAATACTTTTTAGCATTTGATTCCTTAAGATGTTTAAAACTGAAATGATTACCACTGAATAACACCATTAATTTCCTTTGTTGTTCTCATAAACAATAAAATAAAACATGCTTATGTGACATTAGCAGCTACAGGTAGGTTAAACTAAATCAAACAGGTCTATTTGCCACAAACGCATTTTGGTAGTATCCTTTACAGTGGCCAAACACTTGCTCTGAGTCTTTCATAGGGTCAGAGAAGTTCCCCACACTACTAGAAAAAATATGAGACCTGCCATTAGGGCTTTGCTAGTCCATTTGAAACTGTAAAATGTGAAAAAATGTTATGTACTTAGATAAAGAGCTTAAAACAAATTTATTTATACTTGCAAAATTTAAAAAATGTTATAAGATAGAATGAGTTATAATATAACGAATTCAGATGTCTTAAAAAGTGTCTAGAAGCATCAATTAAAATACTTAAGGGCAAAACCAAATACAAAAGAACTAGAACCTTTCAATTCTAGGACAGCTTTCTTTCTGAGATGGGTGTCACTTGAGTGTAGTAACTTTTAAATACAGGGAGAAAATTCTTCATCTAGAAACAACATTTAAAACTACTAAGAAGGATAGCTCACAGAGAAAGAGGCAAACAGATGAGATGTACCCTAATAAGTGGGTACGTGTCAGGCATGTAAAGCACCTGTCAAACGACAACAAGAATAATGAAAAGAAACAAATTAAAGTCAGGTCCCCTTGCAGTGGCAAAGTCATGGATGTATCCTTCCTCTATCCTTCCTCTGTGTTGAATCCGGAAAAGCCACAAATGTATCCTTCTTATTTGAGGAGGATATCAGTTCAGTTACGTTGCTTTTAATTCTGAACAGAAAAAAATGGGATGCCGTCATTTCCGTGTGACTCAGAAAGGGTGCAGTTTTTATGTGAGCTGTTGATTGAAAGTGATTATTTAATTGGAAGTTAATGGATCGTCCGGACAAATTCAGTATTAAATAAGACTTACATAAGTCACTTAGTCCAAATTCTTATTCCCTTCAACAAAACTCATTAGAAGCCATTTTCATTCTTAAAAGCAGACAATGCACTAATTGGGTGAACCGGTGGAAGCGAGAAGAACGTTTAATCAGTGCAAGAAAAATCCAAGAACAAATCTTTAATTTGTCTTTTAGCTTCTGTTTGTTTAGCCTCTGATCGGTGAGTTGGTAGAGCTTCTGTAAGGTCTACACTTATTTATTTTATTTTTATTTATTAAATCAATTCCAAATTACATTACTTTGCACAGGACAATCCAATGAATCTGTGGTCAGTGTAAAACAGAATATGAGATTCCTTGGAACAAACCGCCTAATACATCACAGAAAGTTACTTGAATTATTACCAACAAGGGAAACTTCAATTTTTCTCAGCATTTTATTATTTGTGTGCGACTGTGTACAGTACTTCCGAATATTATCAATCGAAATGTTGTGTCTGTTTGGCCGTAAGTGTGTTTGGGCAACGGAATAAAGCCGAGTCAGAGGCATGCACTTACCTTCAAAATTGAGAGCTACATCACTCCTGACTTGTGCTAGTACAAAGAGTATGGTTTACTCTTCGTACGTTCAGTTCTTCTGATCCTCTGAGATCCCAATGATCACCTTGGCTTTTATCGAAAGCAAGCTAGCTTACTCAGTTGGAAGAATTGAAATACTTAGCAAAATATTTCAACATCCAGTTTCCGAAAATATTTCAGGCGTCTCCTTTGATGAACTTTTATCAAAATCGCTAATTCTTTGCGCTAAACAGAAAGTAAGTAATTAAAAAAAAAAAAAAAACGTTGGGGCTCTGGGGACGAGAATGGCATTAAAGCGGTCGCACTACCCACTACCTGTGATAGAAGATGTTCTTCCCGAATTAGCCGATGTGAAAGTCTTCAGTAAAGCAGATTTAAAGATGGTTTTCTGTACATCGAGCTCGACGACGAGTCGTCTTTGCTGACTTCTTTCCAGACACCGTGGGGACGCTATTGCTGGAAACGAATGCCGTTTGGAATTTCACCTGCCCCCGAGCTGTTTCAGCAAAAGCTTGATCAGAATTTAGAAGGGCTACTTGGTGTACACAAAATCTTTGACGACCTGATGATTACAGGAAAGGGTGTTACCCTGTCAGCAGCATCGCAGGACCATGATAGGAACTTACGAAACCTCCTAGAAAGATGTCAAGAAAGGAAAATTAAGCTGAATAGAGAGAAGTTCCTGTTCAAATGCTCCAAAGTTCCATTCATCGGTCACTTGTTAACCAGCAAAGGATTGAAACACGATCCCCAAAAGGTAGAAGCTATCTGCAACATGCCTATACCTGAAGATGTTCAGGCCGTACATCGCTTTGTTAACACGGTCAAGTACCTCTCAAGATACCTAGATGACCTGTCTGATATGTCTGAGCCCCTCCGCAGACTGACACATAAAGATGCTCCCTGGGAGTTGTCTTTCTACCGCTCCAGTTTTAAAGTTCTTCACTCCAAGTGAACCTACTGAGGGAGAAGGTGATGCCTCAGAGAAAGGAATCGGCTTGTGCAGAAAGGTCAGCCTGTAAGATATGCTGGCAGATCTTTGACAAAAGCTGAGCAAAACTACTCGCCAATCGAGAAAGAGCTACTTGCGCAAGTGTTTGGCATGGAGCATAATCATCAATATGTATACGGCAGAAGAGTTACCCTGTGGACAGACCACAAGCCATTGGAGATGATTGCTAAGAAACCTCTTGCTGCTGCTCCAAAAAGATTACAGCGCCTGTTGATGAGGCTAATGCAGTATGACGTAGAAATCACGTACAGGCGTGGTTCCGAGATCTTGCTGATACACTTTCCAGAGCATACTTACCACAGGAACACCATCCAAGAAAAGCAGATCAGGAAGTAGAGAGAATCCATTCTGTAAATTTCTTGCCAGTTTCCGAGCCTCAGCTTCAAGAAATACGTGAGGAAACTGCGAAAGACCCTGTCATGCAGTCTTTGAAAGCAGTGATACTGAATGGATGGCCCAGCCATAAAGAAAGCCTACCTACAGAGCTCCACCACTACTTCAAAGTCAGAGACGAGTTGGCTGCCCAAGATGGTGTCATTTTCAAGGGTCCAAAGTGTGTCATCCCATTAAGTCTGAGACCCAAGATCAAAGAAAAGCTACATCGATCCCAAATCGGTATTCAAGGCTGTTTGAGAAGGGCACGAGAAGTTGTGTATTGGCCCAACATGAACAGAGAACTAGAAGAATTCATCTCAAAGTGTCAAACCTGTAATACCGTTCAGCCTGCCCAACAGAAAGAGCATTTAATTTGCCACGAAATCCCACAACGCCCTTGGGAAAAGATTGGCTGCGACATATTCACATCCAATAACTGCGAATACCTGTGCACAGTCGACTATTACTCAGATTACTTCGAGATCGATGAGCTACACAAGGCAAAGACAGGAGCCGCAGTGATTGGAAAGCTAAAGAAACGCTTCGCCACACATGAGATTCCGGTTACATTCCACAGTGACAATGGTCCACCCTTCAATTCGAGCGAATTTTCAGCTTTTGCCGCAATGTACGAGCTGGAACACATCACCAGATCACCCGAGTATCCGCAAAGCAACGAAAAGGTTGAAAATGCAGTAAAGACATCCAAGAATTTGATGAAGAAAGCTGCCAGTAGCAACTCAGATTTTCAGCTTGCCCTACTTGATCGGCGGAATACCGCGACTGAAGGTATGAAAAGTTCACCTGCACAGCGGATGTTCGGGAGGGGCACCAGAACACTGCTGCCAACCTCGAAAGAACTCCTGGAACCCCAGTTGGTCAGGGATGTCAGAGAGAGAAAGCTACAAAGAAGTTCAGACGCGTTATTTCAACCGAAATGTTAAAGAACTTCCAAGTCTTGTTGAGGGTGATGCTGTACGCATGAAGCCCCAAGCCTCAAATGGAAAGAAGACATGGACCAAGGCCCAAGTTGACAAACAAGTTGATGTCAGATCCTATGCTGTTAGGACTGAAAATGGCAGATTATTCCGAAGGAAACGCAGACATCCTTGACAGTCGAAAGAACCCTTCATGGCTAAAGATTCTGAAGTTGAAATTCCAAGTCCAGTTCCGAACAATCCTCCACCCAAAGTCTACACGGAACCAGAACCAGCACAGAACAGCACAGGTCACCCAACCACATTGTCCAGCAAGCAATCAGACGCAGAACCTCAAGTTGTCAGTCCAGTTCCATTCCCAGCTGAGTGTCAGAAGAACAGTCCAGTTACTCGCAGCGGACGCTCTATTCGTCCCCCTTACAACTTGAAAGACTATGTTCAGAGCCAGACTTTTTTTCCTTTTGTTAAGTTCTTTTTTGAGTACGTTTTCATATATCTTTTCACCTTTTGTTACAGTTCAGTTTCGTTTTCTAAAGAAGGAAAGGTGTAACGTTATTATGTCACGCATTCGTCACGTGACTTCAGACAGCCTATCAGGTTTAGTAAACTCCATGTGCTCGATTATTCTGCTTGTAAGCCGCTGGAGTCGAAATGGCTATCTTTTATTAAAGTCTGATTCCTACTACCTTTGTCTCAGTAATATCAAGTGGAATCGTAATACTGGTTAAATTTCTTCAATTTTTCTTTGTTCGTTTTTCCCTTGCAGAAATGCAGTAAGTAGCTTCACATCCCGCTGCGTGTTGTTGTTTTCTTGGTCGGTAATATATTCTCCGCCGGATGGGTTTATCCAAAGGTTTGAACCTACTGTCAGAACATTCAGCTGCGAAAAAGCCGAAATCCCGGCAAGCGAGAAATTTAGAGCCGTAGAAAAGCTAGCGCAATCGACGCCAAAGCTACCACGTTCATTCATTTATTGGAAATGTTGATGCGTTTTGACAGCCGCTTTCTGATTGGACGAAACGGATTTCCCACGTGTGAGAAAGTCGTTTCGCTGTTGCCGTTGGCTGCGAGAATTTCCGAACCGGGTTTTCAACAGATCAACTCTACCTGTAAATCTCAGTATGGATAAAATAATTAAATTTTCTATATATTTTATAGCGTTTTTTTAATACAGTTGAAGCTCTTGTAAGCGACCTTCTCGGGAATTGGAAAAGGTGGTCGTAACTAGAGCTGGTCGCTAACAAGAATCCATTCTCGTTTTCCACCAAAAGCTGAAACAACAGAAGTTGGTCACTTACTAGAGCTTTTAGCATAACGAGTAGGTTTATAGAGTAGAGTTAGGCTTAAATCATAAGGCTTTGTTGAGGAGACTTGGGATCCCTGTTAAAAGAGATGTCTCTCCTGGAGATGGAACAGGAACTGAGTGAGGTTTAGTAGGTTGAGGATGATTGGTGGTGTGAACAAGGTGTGTAATATCTTCTTGGCGCCTCTGAAGTACAGACTGTTGAATAGAATAGATCAGCCTGGCGGCTTTCTCGGCCTCAGTGTAGGATTTCGGTTCTTTCTTTAAAACGTCTGCTTGGATATCTGTGTGCAATCCCTGGATGAGATAACACAGTTTATCTTCGTCACGGAGGTCTAGGCAGTTAAATTTCTTGTTAAAGTCAGCGAGAAAACTTTCTAGGGATTCATTTGGTCCTTGGCGGTGTTTTGAGAGTTCTTGTTGATTCCGGAGATGACGATGGGCAGGAGAGAAGCGCTCAGTTAAGGCATATTTTAACAGAGTATAGGACGCCTGCACGGTGTTGGGTAGGTTATAGTAAAATGTTTCAGCTGGACCAGAAAGATGTAGAGCAAGTTTAATGGCTGCCTGATCGCTTGCTGGTGAGATCTTGCAATTAGCAAGATACAAAGCAAAGCGTTGTAACCAGCGATCAATGTTCTCGTTTTCGCGGCCTTGAAAGAAGGTAGGCTTGACCACAGTAGACTCGGTCACGTGTGGGGTTGACATGGAGGCTTGTGTCAGTTCAAGTTGATGACATTTTTGACGTTGTAAGTTAATCATTTCCCGTTGCAGGTCTGAACATTCCCCAGAATGCATGGTGGAAACTTGAAAAATAGCCTCTTTTGAAGGATTTCAAGAGCAGGGACGAATGTATTCTTTGTCTTCTTCGTCTGAACTGTCTTGCAGTTTGGCTTTGTCCGTTAGTGCAAGGGACTTTGTTTTGCGTAAGGGAAGTGAGAGCAGAGGAGTAGTTTCGTCCTCGTTATCTGTTTCGCTCCCTGAATCACTAGTATCCGTACGATCGGGCGTGCTGTCAAGAGGTGGACTTTGTTTAGGTAACTGGTCAGGTGGATTACTTGCGGGAAGTTCTGACAGAGAAGTTGGCGGACTTGCAGATGGACTGGGTGGTCCTGCCTGGGTGGCGAATTGACTTGTGGAATGACTGAGTTGTGCTGCTTGAGTGGCGTGATAACTTGGGATAGGACTGGTTTGTACTGCCTGGGTGGCGAGATAACTTGGGAAAGGACTGGTTTGTCCTGCCTGAGTGGCGAAATGACTGGTAGAGTCTTGTTCTAAAATGCTTGGAGATACGCGTTGATGCGAGGAAAGTGCCGTGTTGTCTTGAACGTGACAAGTACAACTGCAGAACCCGGTGGCGAGATCAAAGTACTCTGGTGGGCAAGTACAGTTTTTGTGTTTGGTTGAATGTTTACCTTTCTTTTTCCCAGAACTTGAAGAAAGAGCTTGAAATTTTTGCCGTAGATTACAACGAGTCTTGCGGCCCTTGTTCATTCTTTAGGAGAATGTTCGTGAATAAGTTCTCAACAAAGAGCTTGGAAACTCTTCTGATGTGTTGTGCGGACAATGAAATCCTTAAAACAGAGTTAAAATAACGGGAAAACTCGGCGTTGTCGGAGGGCAGACAAAGTTCATTGAAGAGCGTGTTTAAATAAAATAAGTTTAATAACTCTGCGTGGATAAACACGAGGTGTAAGAGCTACACATGCGATTCAGTATTCAATAGAAACAATAAAACGCGTATCATCTAGATAACTTGCAAAAGATCTTATTGGTCAAATTCTAGGCCTATTTGATAATGAATGCGCGCATATGTTGCGTTCTCAGAGATAGCTTTGTTCTCTTTTTCAGCTATTGAAAGCGTAAGTTTGATTTCAGCAGCTGCAAAATACTGCCTAGATTAATATCAGCCACATGTTCTACTGTACACAGTGTTCCATTAGCAACCGAACAACCCATTGGAAATACAGTCGAACCTCCCGTAAGCGACCACTCATAATGTCAAGGATATGTGGTCGCTTATCAGAGGTCAGACCACAGGGGGTCTAAATTTCGGGTAATTTAACAAATGGTAATTGCGGAGACCTAACCCTTTCGCCACTGCTTATCGAAACCCATAATAATAACTTTTTTTTAGCTACAAACATATTAAGACTGGTCCGAAATTATTCCAGGCAAAAAATAGGGTCTATGGTGATTATTGTTTGTATCTCACAAATTGAGACAATTACTGTGAAAGAAACTTGACTCTTTTGTTACTCCAGGTAGTGCTGTCTAAACTTTTCAGGGAACGGAACATAAGCAAAAAGATAAGAAAGCTCGAAAGATAAAAGATAAGAGAGTCTTTTCCTACAAGGGATTCAATCTGATTAAAGTTTATTACAGTGTGAGGTATAGTGCATGTGTATTTTATCACTTGTTTCAATGCTAAGCTATATCGGGAAACACTTCTGGTAGCTCCGACTATGAGATTTACGGCGTCCGCTGTAATGATGTAGCCAATTTGCTACAGCGACATATTTTTTCAATTTCCACCCGTGAGAGATACAGCAGATTGTACGTCAAGTGGTCGCGTACGGAAGGTTAAAAACAATTGAAAATTTTAAACAATCATCTCTAAAAAGTGTCGCTTAAGAGAGCTGGTCGCTTACGAGAGTTGGTCGCCTACGAGAGGTTCCACCTATAGTGATTTGACTTGAAAACTTTTGGTATTTTGGAAAAGTGGTCGCTAATAAGAGGTGGTCGCTTACGAGAGGTGGTCGCAAAGGGAGGTTGGACTGTACGTGTGATTCCATGTAAATATTAAATGTGCTATTGTTGCGTACTGTGACAGCTGTGTACTGTTCTTCATTTCAAATGAATGTATTTTTACAGGAACAAGTCATGTGAAATTATTAAATCTTTTCTTGTTTAATACGTTAAATCGGAAATCCTTAGTTGTACAACCCGAAAGTAGATACGCGAAAATGTAAAAGCTAAGGTTTACTTACAAAATAACAGGCACATCATAGGGATGAATATTGTTTTCCCGAATCCAGGAAATTAAAGCTTGTTGATGTTTGTATTTGGCAGGCCGCACATGGAATATATTATTGATCTTATTGTTCCATGGGAACCTTAGAGTTTCTACTGAATTCTATAGATTTTACTAGAAGGGGTGATTTCATATCGGGACAATAGAATAAATTAGTGACATTAGCGTCGGACGTACAACCAAATAACAATACATTGATAGAAAATATATAACCATACAGACATGAGATGATTTACAGATGCTCAAGGTAGTGAATTATTTAACATTTATGACATTAAAATATGTTAAATGTGTAAAAAAAAGTTGGAAGAGAAATGGAATCTTTAATATCATTTTTTAAGGAGTTGAAGTAAATTAATTGGAGGTACTTGGAAGCTTACAGAAAATTTACGAAGATTAGTCACAGAAAGGAGACTCGGACCGTTTCTTTGCCCCATTAGATTCCCCAAACAGAGGCATTTAACTCGCCGTTGTACAACGGCGAAATTTCAGTGTCCTATATATACAGAGGCATTCACTTCGCCGTTGTACAACGGCGAGATTTTAGTCTCCTTTGTAGTGTCGTGGTAGTGACGTTTATGTCACGTGAGCTTAGCAACCATGTGCTTTGTATAGTCCACCATCTTGTCAATAGAATTGTTGTGTTCCTGGAGTCTCGTGTGTTTTCTTCTCTTGCGAGGCCGCTACATTTGGCGACGAGGATAACGTCGAATACAAGACAAGCTTGTCTGGAATTCTGAGCTATGGCCGTCTGTTTAAGTGGACTAACGGGTCCTGCGGCGTTTGACACAGTTGGCGAGCCTGTCACTCTTTGGCAGCGTTGGCGAATTTGGAAAGATGAATTCGAGCTCTTCGTGACAGCATCAGGCATCGATATCGACTACCCGAAACAGCAACGAGCACTTCTTTTACACCTAGCAGGACCGGGCGGACGAGAAATCTTCCGTACCATTCCCGAGGAAACGAAGGGCGACGCTAAAGAATACAAGAAAGCGATGGATTCGCTAACTGTTTATTTCAAGTTGAAGAAGAACATTCCAAAGGCGAGACAAAACTTTCTAGGAGCGATGCCCACAGGGTCCAGAGGAGTTCAATTCGAGTTCAATTCCATCATTTAAAACACGCTTTGAACGTCTTACATTTTAAACTAAATCCTGGCTTTGTACAATAAAATCCTGAATCTAATTGCCATATCCTTTCGATCGAGCCGTTTGTCTGTTCGTTCGCCATGTTTTTCTTTACTTCGTAAACCGCAAACAACAGCTCGCGGGCGTAACTATATTTCGGAAAGCGAAGTTTTCCGATTGAGGCACGAAGTGCCGAGAGGAAACAAGGAACTTTCCGTGTTCTTGAGTGTTATTCGAACTAAGCAGAATTCCGACCTCACAGTAATTTGGCCGGCGGTAAATATTTTGTGTAACGCAATCGTAACGCAATACAAAACGAACGGATTAGCGTATCTTATATGATCGAATTGAACTTCTCTGGACCCTGTGCGAGGCCTGCCCCAGGTTAGCGCATAAATAACTTTGTAACCAGACTTAGCAGCTTAGCTGAACATTGCGAATATGGAGAAGAGAAGGACAATATGACGACAGACCAAGTGCTAACACACATCAAGGACAAAAACTTGAAGTCTAAATTATATCGGTCCGAGATCGAATCTGACCTTATCCAAGCTCTTAGAAGTAGTAAGCCAGTATCATGATAAAGATGCGCTTGTGATGAGTGAGACTCCGTGATTGACAGTTTTAGTTTGACCTCGTGCGGGCGGCGGTAAGTTTTTCAGAGTGAAGATTGTAGTCGCGGTGTATGTGTGTTGTTGTTGAGTATTATAAAAGACGTTTACCGTGTGCAAGAGAGCGGTACTCGATCTTTCGAACCACGCCAAAGAAGCTAAATTTTGGGTGATCATGGGCAAGAAGAAGGAAAACAAAGGCGCCGAAGTTGGAGTGAAACCCGAATCGACTGAAGTTGAAAGCAAAGGCGCCGAAGGTGGATTAAAAGTCAAATCGACGAGCCATGGAAGCGACCAACCGCAAGAAGACAGCACTGAACGACTTGTAAGCTCTTTAGCGGAAGCCTTGAAGCGAAGTCTAGGATCCCAAAGCGAAACCAGGGCGGCAAGGTAAATTGCAAGGCCGCTGTGAGTGTTTTCAGTCGGGCAGTATTTCAAAACATGGATCGCGCAGTCCACACAATATGCCAACCTGGTGCAAGTTAAAAACTCTGAACGGCGAGCATATTTACTTAACTTCCTCGATCAACCTGCTTTCAGGGCTGTGGAAATGTTACGGCTTCCAGACATGCCATCGTTTGAGGATTTCACGGTGAGATTCGATTCTGGTAAAACGCGTGAAGACTACAAGCTTCAATTACGTGTACGATGCCAAAAGCCGAGCGAAGAAATGGAGAGTTACGGCGATTCTTTGATGGATTTAGCGGAGAATGCTTACCCCGAGGCGGCTTACTCGTTTAAAGTCGAACTGGCCGATTTGAGGGAAAGATTGTCTATGAGACAGCCTGGTTCTTTGACTGAAGCCATTCGAGTTGTAAGGCAGCTAGATAGCGCACGCAAGGCATGTAAACCGAGTGGTAGAAACAAGTCACTAAATGCGGTAGCAAGTTCGACTGCAGATCAGAAAATTACAGCTGAAATTCGCGAACTGAAAGAGCTGGTCTTGGGAATTAGCAAGAAAGTTGAGGAGCTCGAGAAGAAAACGGCCGAAAGGGATTCTGGGATGTCTCGCTAGGGACCTTTTACGCGCTACGTGTGCGGTCATCCGGGTCACTTTGCGCGGGACTGCCCTTCTCAAGCTCAGCAAGCACAAATTTCGGGAAACGGTTACGGGGCCAGCAAAGGGCCAACCCAGACCCCGCACCAGCAATAAATGGGGCCCCAGAAATGCACTGTGATGTTGAAGCCAGCCGTGTTGTTTCGTCCATTTCCGATGCTAGTTTTTATCTGGCTGGACTAATGAATTATCGAACGGTCTCTATGATGCTTGATACGGGTGCAACAGTGAGTGTGTTGAGTGAGCAAATGTGGAGGAGGTGTGGAGGAAGTGTGAAGCCTTACACCTGTGACTGCAACTCTGACTGCTGCAAATGGCAACCAGATTGAAGTTCAAGGACAAACAGAGATTAGGATTCGCATAGTAGACTTTGATACCTCTTGGACAGTGATTGTTGCACGCGGATTATCACATGACTGTCTTCTGGGTACTGACTTTTTTAATGAGTACAAATGCAAAATTTGCTATGATACGGGAACATTTATGGTCGGTGCCACTGAAGTTCCTATCCATTATCAGAAAGTAAAACCTGTTGTGTGTAGGGTGATTTTGCAGGCTGACACTGAGATTGAACCAGGGACTGAGCGAATTGTTGGGGGAAGGCGTAAGGCTGATTGTTGGGGGAGGGTGTAAGGCTGATCGGGTTAGAAAGAAACTCTGGGAGCCCAAGGATAGTTGAGGGTTTGAAAACACTGCGAAAGAACAAAGAGTTCTGTGTTGGACGTTCCCTTCTAGTTCCAAAAAATGGGGATACCCCAGTACGTGTTTCTAACTTTACTGACAAACCAACCAAGCTGCCAACTGGTCACGTGATTGGATTCTATCACCCACTTAGTAGTGTGAATGGGAAGACTACTTCAGTTCAGGTCGATGTGAATGTGCCACAGGACCCCCAGTCAAAATGTTTAAACCAGACTGTGGCAGTGAAGGAAAGGAATCTGGGAAGGTGAATGCGGAGAAAGATAATCGTAGTAAGTCGGATAATTTATTCAGTTTGATAAGTCTGACATTTCAGAAGACCAGCAAGAACGTTTCCTGTCTATGTCGATGAGTTTTCATATATCTTTGCAGCTGATAACTCTGATTTGGGAAAGACCAGTTTGAGTGAACATACAATTGACACTGGTGAGTCCCAGCCAATCAAACTACCTCCCAGGCGTACACCTCCCCATCAGAGGGAAATAATTGACCAGCAGCTGGATGACCTGTTGAAACATGGAGGAATTGAGCCCTCACAGAGTCCTTGGAGTTTCCCTGTGGTCCTGGCACGCAAGCATAATGGGACATTTCGTATGTGTGGAGATTAACGTAAGCTAAACCAGTGTACTGTGAAGGATGCACAGCCATTGCCCAGGTCAGATGATGTACTTGAAGCAGTGGGCGGGGCACGTTGGTTTTCTTGTTTGGACCTTGCTTCAGGTTATTGGCAAATGCAAGTAGCAGACAAAGACTGGCCAAAGACTGCATTTTCCACACACAGAGGCCAGTTTCAATAAAAAGTTATGCCCTTTGGATTAAGCAATGGGCCACCCAGCTTTACCTGTCTTATGAACCTGGCCCTAGATGGGCTTACTTGGACTTACTGTTTGGTTTATCTCGATGACATTATTGTCTGGTCTGCCACTTTTGATGAACATTTGTATCGTCTACGTCAAGTCTTCGACAGGATTAGAAAGGCTAGATTGAAGTTGAAACCTGCCAAATGTCAGTTTTTGAAGAAGCGAGTAACTTTCCTGGACATGTCGTGTCCTGTAAGGGCATTGAGACTGACCCTAGTTTTCTCTGGGTCAGTCTGACCTGGATACTGATGCCAGCCAGCGATTGGGGATCGGTGCTGTGCTTTCGCAAGTCCAACCCGATGGAAACGAGAGGGTAGTTGCCTATGGTAGTCGTTCATTTAATGACCATGATAGCAACTACTGTACCACTCGACTAGAAATGTTAGCCCTTCTTACATATGTGGACTATTTCCGCTATTATCTTGCCGGCTGTAAAATTTCCAGTACGGACTGACCATCATTCATTGAAGTGGTTGATGTCATTCCGAGAGCCAGAAGGCCAGATTGCGCGATGGCTTGAACGACTTCAAGAATACGACTTTGAGGTAGAGCATCGGGCTGGCAAATCACATTGCAACGCGGATGCAATGTCCCGGAAGCCGAGACGCTTCCATGGTGACTGTCCGTCATGTGGTCCAACTGAGCCATTACGAACAAGGGTTTTTACCCTGACACCAGGACACTCCAAAGCGGGAGAGGATGTCACCCCTGGAAATTTGTGGTCTGCCGAAGCAATCGCTCAAGTTCAAAGAGAAGACCCAGATATTGGACCAGTATTGGGGCAGTACCTGAAGGAAAGAAAGAAGCCACCTATGCGTGAATTACAGTCCTTAAGCAGCACTTCAAGAGCAATATGGGCTCAGTGTGAACTTATGGAGGTTGTTGATGGTGTGCTTTGTATTCGTTCTGAGAAGAGTAGTTCACCGAGGCAACACCGTGTTGTCTTGCCAGCGAGCCTTGTCCAGTCAGCACTCAACGAATGCCATGATGCTGTGGCAGGAGGTCACCTTGGGCGTGAGAAAACCCTTCAAAAGTTGAAGACTCGCTTCTGGCACTTAAACCTCTTCAGAAGTGTCAAGGAGTATTGTGATGACTGCCTGCCTTGTGCCAAAAGCAAACCACGTCAGAAACCCAAGGCACCATTACAGCCCATTCCTTCTAGTTGTCCTATGTAGCGGCTGCACATAGACATAGTAGGACCACTACCACGAACCAAGAGAGGAAACCGTTTTACCCTGACTGTGCAATGTAGCTTTACAAAATGGGCTGAGACATATGCAATACCAAACCAACGGGCTTCTAAATTTGCTAGAGTTCTGCTCAAGAACTGGATCTGTAGGTTTGGAGTGCCAGACAGTATACTTTCAGATCAAGGACGCAACTTTGAGTCGCAATTGTTCCAAGAAACATGTATGCTGCTGGGAATCAACAAGACAAGATCCACTGCGTATCACCCCGAAGGGAATGGACAAGTCGAGAATTTGCATCGGACAATAAAGAGCATGCTTACTGCAAGGGCAGAGGAGCAACCAGGTCATTGGGACGAGCAGTTGGACTTCTGCATGATGGCATATCGGAGCAGTCTCCACTCATCGACTGGACACACACCCTTTGAACTCGTGTTTGGGCACGAAATGCGACTCCCTTTAGATGTGATGATGGGCGAGGCCAACGAGAGCGAATCAACTTACACCGAGTTTGTTGTTGATCTTCGTGGGAAGTTGGTACAGGCCCACCAAGATGTGAGGGAAAAGCTGAAAGTGACCCAGCGTCGTCAGAAGGATGCCTTCGACAAAGGTGTTAAGTGCACTGTGTACCAGCCTGGTGACCTTGTGTTGCGGTTTAGCCCCGAACTGAAGCCCGGCGAACCGAACAAGTTTCATCGTAAATGGGAGGGTCCCTTTGAAATCGTGGAACGTGTGTCAGAAGTAACGTACCGATTACGACGCATGGGCCGTCGTTCCAGGCGCTCATCAATTGTCCATTTCAACAATTTGAGGCTGTACAAAAGGGTACCGGGTGCTAGAAGTCAACGCAGAGAACCTTTGGACAGTGTTCAAGACGACACAGACATCCTTGAGGATGTTAGTGACCAAATCTAGGTTTCTGGCAATGAACAGAATGTCTCCGATGCGGAAAGACTAGGTGACCCGGCTCCAGGAAGGATGGGGTGGCGGGGGGGATCATCAGGAGACAGTGGTGATTGACGACTAGTCTTCCCTGCCTGGAGACAGCATCGAAGATTCTGATTCACTTCTGAGCCGAACACTGCGCCCATCCCGGCTGCGGAAACCACCAGCTCGTTACGGAGATTGGGTGATGAACAGTGTCAATCTTGACAGATTGTTATTAGATCTGCTGCGTCGTGTCGACGATCTAGAGATTTCAAAGAGTGCGGAAAGAGAGAGGATCACAAAGCTGAAACCTAGACTATTGAAGAGAGCCCGAGTTCTGAGAGAAAAGCTGGAAAAGAAACTTGAATTTAACATTGGACTGTTCCCCCATCATTATTAACATTGGATATAATCATTTGTTGTATTTCTAGGCCCCGTTAGGTTTTGTATTTAGAACTCTTGAACTGTTTTAAAAAAAAGGGGAATGATGTAATTAGTGAGACCCCGAACGTTGCGTGACAACGCGTGATTGACAGTTTTAGTTTGACCTCGTGCGTGCGGCGGTGTGTTTTTCAGAGTGAAGATTGTCGTCGCGGTGTAGGTGTGTTGTTGTTGAGAAGTATTATAAAAGAAGTTTACCGTGTTCAAGAGAGCGTTACTCGATCCGTTCACACTCTTATGCTTGTCCAAACTGAAGAGGACATCAATAGAATGGAGCTTGTTGAAAACCAAAATAGTTCCGTAATGAAATTCCAAGGAAGATGTTGGAATTGTAACAAAATCGGGCACTTGGCCAAGAACTGCCGTTGCTCTCGTGACCGCGTTTGTGAATCTTGTAAAAGACTGGGTCATTTTGCTGTTTGTTGCCGTCACCAGCCAGAACATGCAAGCAACAAAAACCACGCAACCAGTCAACGAAGAACCTCTCTGTCGACCAAAGGAGGTGGAAGACGAGAGAAAGTAAGTGCTGTCAGCCAACAAGCGGATGGCGAGGAATCAGCGAAGGAATCGTGCTTTGTTTGACAGTCTTAAACCACCATGGGAGACTGAAAAGAGGTCATTGAGAAGCTTACGTTATCGTAATGGAACTTCCGAAACTTCCGGTGAAACCCCTGAGTAGCGTAACACAAAGGAAACAACGTAACGCGATCGTCGTGACTCAAACTATTCCATTAGCAAGGATAGTTTTATCAATCTGCGAAGCATACAGTTGGAATAAATGAATAAGCCACAGCATCACGCGTTAATGCCAGTATAGGCATCTTGTTCACTAAACTCTCCCCTTTCCTACTCGGGATGTATTGTTCTGATTGTCTTCAACAGAAGCAGGCCAATCAAAATCCATTCTTGTCGCTTATATCGCGAGGGAGGGGACCCACTCATCCCAACCTGTGTGATGTCAACGCATCATTTGATTTATTTATTAAAACTGGATTAAATTGTGGCGCCATATTGTTAACATGTTGTGGAAGGGAAGTGTGCCGTTTTCAAACGGAAATTTCACCATTTTGAAGCGGTAAATCGAAAGAATAACTTCTAAGAAGCACTCGACATCTAAACCGGTGGAAATTGGAGAGTTCCTGGCGAAGGAATCGTGCTTTTTTTGACAGTCCCGAACCACGATGGGAGACTTAAAAGAAGTCATTGAGAAGCTTACGTTATCGTAATGGGATTTCCGAAATTTCCGGTGAGACCCTTAGAAGCGTAACACAAGGGAAACAACATAACACAATCGTCGTGACTCAAAATATTCCATTAACAAGGATAATTTTATCAATCGGCGAAGCATACAGTTGGAATAAATGAATTAGCCACAGCATCTCGCGTAAATGCCAGTATAGGCATCTTGTTTATGCATTAAAATATGTCCTCCCCTAGTAGAGATGTATTGTTCTGATTGTCTTCGACAGAAGCGGCCCAATCAAAATCTATTATTTAGGCACATATTACGAAAGAGGGGACCCACTCATCCCTTTTTGTGTGACGTCAAATAATCATTTGATTTATTCATTAAACCTACATTAAATTCTGCCCTCTCCCAGAAGGGATCTATTGTTCTGATTGTCTTCAACAAAAACGGCCCAATTAAAATTCATTATCGGCGCGTATATCACGATGGAGGGGACCCTCTCATCTCTACCTGTGTGACGTCAAAGCAAACCATCATCTAGAAGGTTGTTTTCGTTCAATGGCGGCCACATGTATGAATTTAAGACTCATCTGCCGTTTTCAGAAAGAAAACAAACCTTTTTCAAGCGGCAAATCGAAATAATAACTTCTTAGTAGTACTCGACAGTTTAAAAGGTGGAAATTGGGAGAGTTCACAGCAAAGAAACTATGCTTTCATAAACAGATTGAATAATTCAACGCGAAGGAAACCAGACCAGTTCAAGTGGGGGCTATGACGTCATGGCATAATAATTTCCGGTATGATTCCCAGTACCACAACGATAAAATATCACGCAGTCTCTCTGAATAAAACCATTCAATTATTTCAATTGCGAAGGGAGGATAGTTTTTAAAAAATCTGCGAAGAACACAATTAGGAATAGATGGGGTTACATTAAGCATTCCCTGTAAATGCCATTAGGGGGGCATCTTGTTGTTCAAGTCCTGACTGGGAAGTAAAAATCAGAATTCCATTCTGTTTTTCACAAAAGTGTGTTCTCAATCATTTTGTAAATCTGGAGAGACGATTTTCAAGGGACATTTTCATGGGTTGTTACCCCGTTTCTCGTGCTCGAAAATGTACTAAATCTTAGCTTTTAACTTTAATACTTACCTCGTACTCCTTGAAGCACGCTAAATAACGTCTCGAGGATTAGCGTGACCAGGACAATAATTATTCTTTCACTAGGCAATTTTGAAGCGGTAGTGTCTTGGAGATTATATAGTTTTTTTGGTGAAAAATTTGCAAAACTTATGTTTTGTTTTAAAATACAATCACTAATTTGGCTGATGATGGACTCCTAAATGGCGCATAATTAGTGTATATTTGTTATAAGTGTATATTAGGAGAAGACAATGGGTTCCATAATTTTCTCACAATTCATTGCTTGCATTATTTTGTAGGGGTGTAAAAAGAACATTTTATTCACTCACTATCTGCTAGCGATTGTGGCTGGATGAATTTTATTTCATGTTTTAGTTTACACAGTTTTTATAGAAGTTTCTGTCATAAATGCAAAATGTGTTACCTTGCTCTAAGTTGAAATTAAAATGGAAGCGAACTTCTTTACCAAGATTTCAAGGTTAGCCTTATCTCAAACAAGCTTACAGTAAACTGGATCTGAACGTTAACTAGCGTCATCCCTTAAGTAGAAGTTATCTTTCGGAAGTCGTATTCAACCGCACGGCACTGAGAAAATAATTCGATCCTACATTTTACATTTTAAACTTTCCCCATTGGAATACCTCTTTCTTTGTGAAAATGGAGAGAACAACTAGGAAAGCACTTGATCAGGCTATTTAAATAAAAAGAGGGGGATCACCGTGCAACGTTAGATTGCGGCCCGGGAGCCAGATGCATAAAGCTTTCCTAAGTTAAGATAAATCCTAAGTATTGTTTCTTAACAATAACGACGATTGCACCTATTGTCTTTTGCATCCTCACTGCGCATGCAATGCGAAAGCCGCATCATACATTGAGCGCGCACGCTGAGGAAGACATGCATACCTTATTATAGGAAATTAAGGTGATTCCGCTGAAAAAGAAGTAGTATTTAAAATTGTCTAAGACTTGGTCCAGTTCATGACTATGTTATGAGCATTAACAAAATGCAATAAAAAATGGGGGTCACCATGCTCGTTTTTGTACAACCTGGATGGCTATTATAGTAAATAGATGACCCATGAGGTTTATATTAGTAACGCTGGTAATCAGAAAAGGGAACTATCATTTCTAGAAAAATTAATTTCTTGCATTAAAATATCGAAGCAGTTCAACAAAATTTACTTTAATCTTACACAACAAACTATTTTAATTGAACTGGAATAAAGATTATGAAAGAAATTCAAGATTTTGCTGCGTGTGCACGTAAGCAGCACTACTTAAATACGTGCTTTTTAAAGCATTCAAATAAAAATATCTCAAAGTAGAGTATTAAACTTTTCTTTAAATCGCGATATATAGTGGTCAACTGTATGACATTTAAATTGATGCATTAAAAAATGGGGGTCACCGTGCTTGTTTAGAAGAAAAGGACCATTTATTTTCCTGCCGAGCTTGACCTCAAGGAAATCCCGTAATGTTGTGCGTGCGCGCGCTCGTGCGTGCGCTAAATGACGCGAAAAATTATGCGCAGCAAGGATGCGCAATGCAATTCAGCGAAATCACCTTAACAATGCACTTTACTAACGCGATTTTACAAAATTTGCGTTAATTTTATGTCTCTTAATTAATGTCGATGTAATGATTTAATGCACGCTATTTTACGACATTGTTATTTTAAAGCACCTTTATTTCATTACAAATTAAAACCTTATTAGTTCATGACTCCTCTATTGGCTCTTCAGAGTCACTATCTTTTGAATTGATATAATTCAACCCTCGGGCTGCAATTTAGTTTTAATAAAGCATCTATCTATCTATGCTAGGATGGCTTCGTGAGACTGGCCCCAGCAGACCAGCTTTAAGATTCACTGCTGAAGGAAAAGAGACAGATTTTCTTTCCTCAGGCTAAGAGAAAATAGTATATAGTTGTCATATGGTTTGGGGGTTCTGTTTAAAGCTAGAAAACTAAAGCTTATATCATTCAAGGACTGACGAAACATACGTCCATGTTTCTTCATGCGAAATTAATTTGGCCATTATGTATGTGGAAAATGTTTACAAAATTTTGAACATCTTTTGTAGCTTTTCTCAAAAGAAATTCTCGTCGTATCCCACAAGTGTTAGACTTTGTCATCACTTGGTATGGTCATGTGAGAACACTTAGCCTGCGCATTAAACATGTCGTGCTGACGAGGCCGAAACAGCTATCCACGGCTGCTAACACTTAGGCACAATACGGCCCATTTCTAGGCTCGATTTCCGCCGCTCACTCTGGTTCGGGCTTGTGAGCGGCGGAAATCGAACCTATATAGCCCATTTCATGATGGCGACATTTGACTACAACTGCCATAATTTATTTCGATTTCTTTGACGCTGAATTACACCAACCTCGTTCCCAGGGTCTCTCTTCTTCCCGCCCCAGCGAGAGAGAGAGACCCTGGTTGCAGCTGATCACGTGACAGCACACGACAGACTTCTCCCCAGTTGGGGTACACTCGCTCAATTATTTTATTCGCAAGAGCCGATCAGAGATTTTCAAGTGAGTGCGATTTAAGCAAGCGAAATGCGAAAAATTTTATGTGCAGTTTCATGCCGTCTGCAAAAATCGTATATTAAGTACAATCTAGGTCAATGAAGCAGAGGTTGATCATGAATTCTACAACTTGAACCGGAGTAATTTATCTACACTAGTTGGAATTGATTCCATGAAATCTACCAGGAATAGCATTTATTCAAGCTTAAACTGCGGTAATAAGTACATCTTTTGCTCTATAAAATGAAATGTAGTTCATAAAAAATTCTTTCAGTAACAGCATTATAATTTATTACTCACCACAGGCAGCCCAAGTTCGCGTCACTAGAGTTAATCACTGGGAGTAGCGTACTGTCGAGATTGGATTCGAGTTCGAGTTCGAGTTCGAGTTGGACTTCCAGTTAGACTTCGAGTTAGACTCCGAGTTGGACTTCGAGTTGGACTTCGACTTAGACTTCGAGTTAGACTTCGAGTTAGACTTCGAATTGGACTTCGAGTTGGACTTCGAGTTTGATTTTAGTTCCATTATACTAGACAATGAAGATTTTTTCGAAAAGGTTTTGTCCTTCAGTTTTGACTTTAGACTTTTCTTTGCTACTAGTTAAGATTAGCTTTGTAAGGCATTTTTAACGGGCGGAATGAAAACCTGGGTTAACTTTTAATCGAGGATTAGCATTAACCGGCTTTCGAACGACCGGGCCCAGATGGTGAAAATGGTCAACCCAGTTAGAAGAATATTGTCATAAACTTCATTGCTTTAATATTTCAAACTTTAATAAAAGGCAAATCCAGATCAGCCTGTTTCAGTGTTTGATTTTGGCTGCATTTAATATCAAAATTAACAAAATATTTGTAAAGATGTTTTGAAGTATTGACAGGCCTGACACAACTCCTGTTGGTGTCGCCCATGTTGTATACTCAACCTTTAGAGTTTGGCTCCTACGAGTATGTCTTTTAAGATTTTCTTCTCTTGTAGGATATAATTGGTGGATCCTGATAAATTTCTTTCAGCAAAGGTTGATTCTCAATTAAATACCATTTACTCATTAACATGTTCTTTTATAGGTTTGGCACGGATGGATTGTGTTCTGTGACAAAGGGCAATATTTTCTTGCGCACTTTTTGGTTTCTGACGAAGTGCCGACTTCCTGTCTGTAAATTGAACTCCTGCGGGGACTTTATTGACCAGAAGTTCTTGTACCCGCAAACGTGATTTTAAGTCCCTTATATTTTCTTCAAAAAGAGTTTTTGTGGAATTGGTTCTTAAAAGTCTAAGGGCCTCGCCCTTGATAAAACCTTTCATGACGCTGAGAGGGGGGGTGGGGGGGGGGAGTCGTCAATGAAATATTGAGTCAAGTGGGGGAGGTACTTGCCATTTTTAGACCTGAGAAAGGAGGGCCTGGCAAAAATTTTCATCTATCAAAATATTTTTCCCTCTCCCCCCCCCCCCCCCCCCCTCTACATAAATAATGAGCGGTCCCTAAACCACTACTTGTGATCTTAAAGGCGTTAGAAATAGAAACCAGACTCGTTTCCGGCCATGGTTTGTCTGTTTACTGCTACAAGAGTTTTACCGGGACCACTTTTTTTTTAATTTCAAAATTTAAGGGACCAATAGCCTCATCATCACCTCTCAAAAACCAATACGTACACTACATGTATTTAAAAGGTCAAAAAACTAGTCGTTCCTCAGAGATAAAGGAATGTGAATGATTTATCAAACGACCAGTCACATATTGCGCCTTTGATCATTCTAATGCTAAAGGGCGCTTTATAAGTAAATAAATTATTATTAAATTATTAAATTATTGTATTAAGTTTCGAATTGAATTGATCTGAATTCAATTGTTCTGAATTGAATTGAATCAAATTGATCGGAACTACTGAAAGTGTAAAAATGAGAAAACAAACTCGTAGCTACTAAAATAAAATTATACAAACCTTGCTTGAGATAATTAACCGGAAGACAGCAAACCGGCAGTCCAAATCTTTGGGGTAATTCAAAATCTGATCAAGTTTAATACTGTGCCACTTGGACGGCCGTACAAGCAAATAAAGCTACCTACAGGAAAATACAATCTCAAAACGTCATTTCTTTATTCAGTCTCTTCCGAAATGCCGTTTTCATCAATGATGAAAATATAACACTTACATTGTATCGCCACGTGTATTATCGTGATGAAGATATCTCAATGATTGTTTCATCCCTGAAAACATAGGCATGTTTCAGCGCTAATCCAAGCAAATCTTTAAACTGCGATTCTTTATAAAGTAAAGTAAATCAAACCTACCTTTCCATTGTTAAATACAGGGTGACCAGCAACAGTGCCATCGTTCATCCAGGAAATGTGAGATTTGGCACAAGATAACTGGACGTGGACAACGTTAGTGTCACGCGTCACGCGTCACGCCGCTTGCTCTTTCTTAACGGAGATGGATACTGTTTTGCACTTTCTTAATAGAGGTGGACTCTTTTTTGATTTACACCCTTTTTCTTCATGAGAGATCGTTGGTTAGCATCACGGATCATGGTTCGCATTTACATTTTGCGGAAAACTAATCGTTGTCATACTATCGTTGGTTTGTGCCCTCCCATCCCCCGATGACGGGGATGCTAGTCATAAGCGGTCCTTCCAAAACTGTAAGTATCTCGGCTGGCTCTGGTTTTGCGGCCTCTAATTTTTTTTTTGGTATTTTTATTGTAATCTTAACTCGAACTCCAACTCGAAGTCTAACTCCAAGTCCAACTCGAACTCGAACTCGAACTCGAATCCAAACTCGATGATTCGAGATTCCCTTAATTACTAGTGGGCATGATGACTTTTGAGTGCAAGCAGCCATTGAGAATTTAAACGCATTATAAGACTTTGTATGGGAAATAAAATACTGTCGATTATGAAGTTTAAAAAACGCTAAATTTAACTTTCATTCAATAAAACGAATAAAACTGCCAAGTTCGCGGCGTCACTAGAGCTGACCGCGTGTGATAATTAATAACTAGTGAGACCGATGACCTTTGAGTGCAAAGCAGTATTGGGTTACGGGCAGCCGTTGAGAATTTAGACTGTTCACAGTCCCCCTATTTTTCCGTGGGATTCTCTAGACCGGCACGGTTTGATGGAGCTGCCACCATCTTGGTTTGTAAAATCGAGCGCGATCTGGGGAGAGTGTCTAAACTACCGAGGGGAGGGGAGCGGAGTTGGGAGGCGGCGGTTTTTCGCTTCCCCTCACTGACTATACTAACACCCACTCCCGCTCCCCTCGGTAGTTTAGACCCTCTCCCCAGATCGCGCTCGCTTTTACAAGCCAAGATGGCGGCTGTTCCATAGAAGCGTACCGGTCTCGAGAATCCCACGAAAAAATAGGGGGACTGTGAACAGTCTATTGAGAATTTGAACGCATTATAAGACTTTGTATGGGAAATAAAATACCGACGATTCTGACGCTTAAAAAAACGCTAAATTTAACTTTCATTCAATAAAATAAATAAAACTGACTCACCTCTGGTGTATTCTTGTGCGTTTTGGGGTTTATTTTGCCGTTTCGGGCATTCTTTGAAATCACTGTCATTCCCCTCATAAGACGGAGTCAAGGCAGCACACTAAAATTTCGATTGTAAGCTCACGTAGTCCGCTCAGAGGCGGTTTGCGCCTCGAAAATCCATCCCAGACTTTTTTTTTTCACGCAAAGCTAAAGCCCCATCATTCGCAAACCTCGGTGAATGTTTCGTCGTCAAAAATCCCTACTCTCTTTGCTGGAAATGAGCATTTTCTGCTTCCGATTCCACGATAGCGTCGTTTCTCCAACAGATGATGATTTTGAAAATGGTCACGGACCTTGGGTTCGAGGTCAAATTACCTCCATCCGATGGGGTACAGTCATTTCATGTACAGCACTTAACCCATCCCCACAGCGGCATCTCGGACCCGGGGGGGGGGGGGTACTTGGGTTAAGTTTTGCTGGGTATGTGCCGCTGGCCTCTCAGAGCCCCTGCCCCATTATAGTCTATTTTGTGGCAGTTACAGACCCCATCTTAGTCATTTTTTGGGAAAATGTAATTTTCGCGATCCCAACTAAGTCACTTTCTATTTATGCATCTACTTTCAAGTACGGAATGTACTGCGAGGTGATTGTTACATTTAATAAACAACAACTTTTTGAACTTTTTAACCAAGACCATTTTGAATCCCTACTTAATAGAATTTTCTCACCTCAAAAATCCGAAAATGCATGACCCCTTTCTAGTTACTCTATTAAAAATGCGACCCCATTCTAGTCAATCCAGTCATGAAAATGCGACCCCATCCAGCGGCACATCCCCATTACCCTCTTATAAGGAAGTAACCCCCCCCCCCCCCCCCGGGTGACAGTGATTTCAAAGAATGCCCGAAACGGCAAAATAAACCCCGAAACGCACAAGAATACACCAGAGGTGAGTCAGTTTTATTTATTTTATTGAATGAAAGTTAAATTTAGCGTTTTTTTAAGCGTCAGAATCGTCGGTATTTTATTTCCCATACAAAGTCTTATAATGCGTTCAAATTCTCAACGGCTGCCCGTAACCCAATACCGCTTTGCACTCAAAGGTCATCGTCTCACTAGTTATTAATTATCACACGCTGTCAGCTCTAGTGACGCCGCGAACTTGGCAGTTTTATTCGTTTTATTGAATGAAAGTTAAATTTAGCGTTTTTTTAAGCGTCAGAATCGTCGGTATTTTATTTCCCATACAAAGTCTTATAATGCGTTCAAATTCTCAACGGCTGCCCGTAACCCAATACCGCTTTGCACCTCTCTCCTCCGCAGAGGCTTCTTAGAAAGCCTGGGGAGAGGGAAATTAAACGAGTAGAGTCTGGAGGAGAGAAATATCAAAGCGCGCGGGGGACGCTGGGAAGGGAGAGGAAAAGGAGAGAAGCCTCTGCCAGATAACGTGCGGTTCTCTGGCAGGATTTGCGGTTCTCTGGTTATGGCCGAACCAGACGAAGATCTCGACGATTTTGAATATTCTTTTAAAGACCTAAGTAAAGAATTCTGATCCGTATCGGTGCACTGAAAAATATGAGCAAACAACTTATTTTTATGGCGGCCTAAATTGTTAGAATAATTGTAAATTTTAGATTACTGGAAACATATTCGCAGTTTCCTTGATATGAATTAAACGAAAATTCACTCACCGATTGCAATCGACGTGTGTTTAACCGTTGTACTGCGTTTGCCGTTTCCTTGGCGTGATGCTCCTGAAAAATGGCCAAACATTTTGCCAGTTGCGATGCATCGTGCGGAAATGCTGGCTTAAGCCCGCTCCCTCGACGAAAAAATTTACCAAATGTTGATCTTCAAAGCATTTAAAACATACTATTTTACTGTTTTGTTTCGCCATTTGAAACGGGCGCTCAGAAAGAGAGAAAATTTCCTGTTCTTGTGGTACTGCATGTTCGGCCATTTTGTGAATGTAGAGTTAGGTCCAGTCTCCCTCGGAAATCGGGCGCCATTTTGAAAACATTATCTGGCAGAGGCTCCCGCTTTTTCCCCCTTCCCATCGCCCCCCGCGCGCCCCCGATTTTTTATTTCCCCCGTTTTCCTTCCTTTCCCCTCCTTTTTTCTACGTTTCTCCACTGATGGAGCCTCTGTGGAGGAGAGAGGCTTTGCACTCAAAGGTCATCGTCTCACTAGTTATTAAGTATTACACGCTGTCAGCTCTAGTGACGCCGCGAACTTGGCAGTTTTATTCGTTTTATTGAATGAAAGTTAAATTTAGCGTTTTTTAAACTTCATAATCGACAGTATTTTATTTCCCATACAAAGTCTTATAATGCGTTTAAATTCTCAATGGCTGCTTGCACTCAAAAGTCATCATGCCCACTAGTAATTAATTATTACACGCTCTCTAGTGACGCGAACTTGGGCTGCCTGTGCACTCACACGAAAATACCAATGCATTGTTCTTGTTAATAGTAATCTGTTTATTTACATGTAATTCGCGAAGCACTATATTGAATATTTATTTGGTCACCGATTTCCTGTGATTAAATACACTGTAAATACATTGTTTTCGATCACAATCAGCGCTCTGAGCTCAATATTTTTCGTTTAACTACGTCTTAAAGTCAAGAACGTAGGGAATAAACTAAGATGAAAAGTACCTTTGAATTATAATATTCACACGCGGCTTGCTTCAGTCCGTTGGTATTTCTAAACACTTTGCCTGCTTACATTCTATTGCCAAAAATTCTTGGTGTTCCATTCGGCAATACTAAAATTGATCTTCTTTCCCATTTCACCCCATTTGGAGCTCTGTTAAAAGGCGTAAAGCCAGCGATACCACTGTTCTAATCACCATGCCTGTTTAGGTTTTGACTCAAGCGTCCCACATCGTCTGTCGGTTTCCCTCTGGCGTCCCGAGACTACTATTTTTAAAATAATTCTTTTGGATTAACAACACTCTACCTGAGTGGAAGAAACGTGAACCTCCTCCAGGTCTCAAGTGAGTGTGTGATGTAGAAATGCTTAGTTGTAAAACCGCTTGTTGTCGTAAAGTTCGTAGCTGGCTTCTCCATCCTTCTGTGAAAGCGACAACTGCATACTTTACTACCCCTCCCAGTCAAGCACCCAGATTTTGGGTACCAGCTGAAACCAGGGTCTCTCTCTCTCTCTCTCTCTCTCTCTCTCTCTCTCTCTCTCTCTCTCTCTCTCTCTCTCTCTCTCTCTCTCTCTCTCTCTCTCTCTCTCTCTCTCTCTCTCTCTCTCTCTCTCTCTCTCTCTCTCTCTCTCTCCCTCCCTCGCTGGGGCGGGAGGAAGAGAGACCCTGGGAACGAGGTTGGAATTACACCTCGTTAACATGCACAAGTTTCTTCGCAGTATTTCTTTGTTTTCGCTCCTGGCTAGTGTACTCAGACTGTGCCGGCGTTAAATCTACTCCACGATGGTTAAAAATAAGTCCTAAAATATCCATATAATTTCGCTTTCATGTCGTCCTGTTCTAGCAGTTCATGTCACTTTCGCTTACGTGGAGAACTACGTTTGTTCCAGCCTTTCGCCCACCAAGACTGCGTCGTTGCACTCTCGCGTCCTAGATTTAAAACTCGGTATACAACTGTTTCGACAAAGGTTGCCCAAAAAAGAGTAAAAGCGTACGCGACAATGCCCAAAGGTAGTCTGGAAAATACCCAATAAATTTCAATAAAGCTCAGAATGCATGTTGCCATCTCAAGTCTCGGCTGTACGGTTCAGGCATTATGGATTCTGGGCTTTTATAGAAATTTATTGGGTATTTCCCAGACTACCTTTCGGCGTGGTCGCGTACGCTTTCGCGCCTTTTTCTGGACAACCTTTGCAAAAACAGCTGTATATTGTCAAGTGAATTATATTGTCAATAGGGAATTATTGCTGTCGGAAAATTTTAATATTTTTTCACTTTTGATTTGTCAAGGAGTAACTTAAGATGACTTTTAAAGCACGTGATCATCCAAATGCTGTTTAATGTTTTCGTTTTCTATTGGTGAATAGCTCAGCACGTTCATACTTTGCGCGTTTCCATTTCCATTCTCGTTCAAATCCATTCTGTACGTATCAGCTTGCTTGAATGACCGACAGAACGAGGTACCGGGGTTTCTTCTGTGACTTTGACGATGTGCTTCCCAGTTTCTTTTCGAGAAATTGCTGGTGAGCCTGGAAAGGCGCTGTTCCAGTCTCATTTTCTTCTGGTTCAAACCACACTGACCCATAACCTTTCCAAACTCTCTCCGGAAGTTTTGGCTTAGCAGTATATACAAAAATGGGTCAATAGCGCTATTGCTGTGCGAGATCCACAGGAGTAACGGGAAGACGTATGAAGGCATTCTTAAATAAGACTCCTTGTGGAAGGCGACGAGGTAATGCATCGCGTGAGCAGGAAACCAGCACAGCGCAAATACGGCCACGATCACAGACAGTACTTTGACGACTTTGCGCCTTGCCTTTTCCACTGCCACTAAGTACTCGCGTCCTCTAAAGTCTCCGGGGATTTTACGATGATAGAGTCTATAACAGACAAGCGTGTATAGAACTGCGATGACGAGAAGCGGCAGCATATAAAGTACAGCAAAAATAGAACTGTAAAAGACTTTAATAAGAATCTCGGCGATATGTGGATCTTCTCCAAAGTAAGAGATGCAAGACCACTCGTTTCCGTCGGGCGAGGAGATCACTTTGAAAGTTGCAAGCGTAGGGGCCATGACAATCGCCGAGCAGATCCAAATCGTAGCTGTCATGATCCTAGGCCGGCGAAACACTTTTCCCTTGAGAGGATAAAACACGGCAAAGAAACGATCTACGGACACCACCAAAATGGTGATGATAGAGGTAGCGATTGGAAACAGAAAGAGATACTGGGACAGCTTGCAAGTTATGGCACCCGCGATCCCAGCAGGCCAGCGGTGCCCGTTGTACAAGAAAGCCACGGACATTGGCATGACGATGAAGGTGATGAGTAGGTTTGAGCAAGCGAGGTTTGCGATCAGCAGATGTGTGGATGCTTTAATGCCGCACTTTCTGCAAATGATGTACATCCCAAGAGAATTACCGGCCAGTGCAACGAGGAACGAAATGGCGTATAGCGACGTCATCATTATCTTTATGCCTCCTGTCATTGATTTATCCGGAAAGGCTCCTAGCATTGCTTCGGCTGTGACAGGAAAGAAGGAATTTGAGAGCACTTTATAATTACGTTACATTAAAGCAGTTTCATTTTAACGTCATTCTAGGCGGTTTTCAACTGAGTGCCGTAAAACCAAAACCAAACCAATAAGTCTGACCAAATCTGGCCAATCACAAAAAACGTAAAGAACACATTGGACCAATCATAACATGTGAGAAATACATGTCACCGACGCCAAGCGCGGGAAAACGTGAAGGAGCAAGAAGATTTTGGATTTGTTTCCTATTGGTTGAGAAAGTGACGCGAAACTTTTTAACCAATCACATTGCGCAGTAAAGCAAAACCAAAGCAATGGGTAATAACTTTGACAGCCTCCCTAAAATCAAAACAAAAGAAATTACCCTGGCCAATAACAACAGACATAAAAACGCAATAAACCAATCACAACTCGAAGAAAATACATATATTCAGTGCTAAGCGCCGGAAAACACCTGCGACATAGACACCATTGGATTTTGTTTTGCTTCCAATTGATTGAAGACATGATGCAAATTTTACTAACCAAACGCGGAACTTAGCCGTAAAGCAAAACCAAAGCGAAACACAAACAAGATTGTCACAGTTCGAGAATCAACTGAAACCCACTCTAAATTAATGGAAACATCTCAACCAGCTGCCAGACTTCAAAACCGGACTAACAGGTGCTGCAGTTAAAGACTGGCTTAAAATAGCCTGCTCTTAAGTCGCAGTCCAAGTGCTTCTTCTTATGGACTTTGGTGATGTGCAGAAAGTCATTATGTTCAATAATTTGGGTATTGGTGTGATCTGATACTTACAGTTTGTCAAGTTTGTTTGATTCCAAGAAGAGTTCCCATTCAGCACCATGTTGGGGCCTTAGCAAAATGATTGACCTGGAAAATAGACGAATGTTGTAGAAAGACAACGGCAAACCAAGCCCCTCAAGTTGTATGTATATAAGAAATAAAAAGTGCAAGAATTAACAAAGTCCTCAACCAGGACGCAATCGTACCGATGCACCTATCCAACAAGTTCTAGAAATACATTGTAGCATTCAAATAAATACTTGACAGATAACAATTACCATATCGAACATGCCTCATCCCTAGGTGCCAACGCATTTTGACGGCATTACTGATGAAATTTCAAACTTTTTTAAGGAAAACCTCACTTAAGGAGATCAGAAGCTTATTCATGTCGCGCAGTTGAAATTTTTTTATTGATACCTGCCCAATACAAATTAATAAAATTATATAAATTATATGAATTATAATATAGACTATATCTTTTATTGCTGCAGCAGTGATATTTTAGTTTTTTAATTAGATCTTGAAGGAAGTTTGTTTCAAGGAACGCTGGGGCCACCAACCGCTGTGAATGAAATTATATAACTTTATTCCCATTTCACCCCCCCCCCCCCCTCCCTCCAAATTCATAGCGTAGTTTTTTCCTTGAAGGCTTCTTTGAGGGTCTCATGATTCGCTAACACACGTTCGTGTCGCCCTTTGAATTTAAGGCAGTAAACCGGAAAGTAAAAATTTATGGTGCCATTTGAACAGTAACAGTAAGTACTGGTTAGTTTTTACCGACAAGAAAACCATCATTTAAATTTAGCCCGTTCTTTGGTCCTGTGATAGATCTTGAATCTGTCCTCTCTTGAAATTGCTTTAAAACCTCCGTAGCACTGAGTCTGACGAGATCATCACGCTTTATACATCGCATCGCTTGTCAGACGCTTCCGAATGCAGTTTTAAAAGCTTAGTTCTACGTGAGACACAACATTTAAAGATACATTAGGCAAAAACTTCACAGTTTTCAACAACCGTCTGAAAAACAAGTTTCGTGGTGTTATACCCGATCCTTATTATAAACTATATCGGATGCTTACATATCCATTAGTACATTATCTTGACCGACTATCACAACGAATTTTCCACTTCACAAAGGAACAGACTTACCCCGTTTGATTTCAGACCTCTTATCTAGAAGTACGTGCACACGTTTTGGCAGGTTCACTAAAAGTGATTTTTAACACTCATGGATGGGTTTCCTGCCATCAATCACAATTTTATCGAACGCGATCACATTCTTTCTCTTTTCGTAAACAAAACTCGAGTTTATCTTTTTGGTGAGAGATTAACCTTTTAATTCCTCAGAGATGCCATCCACGATCGTAGCTTGATGAATTTTAAAAATTCACCGTTGAGAATGTCACTGTAATAGGAAAAACCTGCATAACGTACGTAGCTCTTTGAGATTTGACTCGATAGCAGCCAGACAAGTATAAACGAACCTTTAAAACAGGCATCTTCTTACCTTAATTGTTTCCTTCAGTTCCAAAGGGTTATCGGAGGTGGAAGTTATACTTTTGGAATAATTCCACGGCCTGCTATCTGAAAATATAAATCACGAAACTTATTATTCAGCTCACAAAGTAAGGACTCCTCGCGTGATTAACAATAATTTTGTTTCTTAAATGTTCTATAGTCGAGGTCATTCTCTGAGAGAAATAACGTCTATGAGCGTAGCCATAACAGTAATATTTCACGGATAAGCAAGGATCCGAACAAAAGAAGGCCGGATTGCACTTGAAAGCTGTAAGTACTTAAAAAATCTTTAAACTAATGCGAAAATGATAACTAAGCAAATTACCTTTGATCTGACTTGCATGCAAAACTAAATTTCACTACTTATGAGCACATTGACTACGACACGATGTTTCTGGCAACCCTTAGTCTCGGCTGACTTGCGACGAATCTACACCCGTCCGATAGATTTTGCACCTTTTAGCCACGAAAATGGGGTAAACCGCTTAAAGCAACTCAGTTGTATAATCCCTATGGATCCAATTTGAACAAAACTGAATGGCCAATCTGGAGCTTTCCAGCAGCCTTCGGGGATATCTTCGGACTTCTTCGCTTTGTTTTCGGCAATTCTCGGAACGGTAAAGATAACGTCCGATGTTCTGGTTGGTTGTAGATAAGTGTCTTTCTTGTTTCTGTCAATGATATGTCCTTAAATGAAACGCTCCACTGTCAGTACTGAAAACTCGTAAAATTATTCGCACTGACAAAATCCAGTTTAGTACATGACAACGTACCCAAAGCCAGTTTGAGCAGACTTGCTTGCTCTGAAAAGATACATTTTTTTAGAACCGAACCGGTGGCATATTTACCTCAGTCTCACTCAGACGAGAGACAAAACATGTACCGATTCTTATCATCAGTAATTAAATGTTTTTTTTTTTGTTCATTTTTGTCGTGCATGCTGTCGATGAAGTCAATGCATCTGAAGTGTGATCATTCAAAATAATGTAAGACCTGTTGATGACTACTTCACTGCGAACATGGTGAATATTATTCATCAGGCTTTGATTTTCGTCAATAAATTGCCAGGACCAAAACGTTTTATAAACAAGACATATTAAAGTTACCATTTCCGTTTGCTTACTTTTTGCGGAATTTCTCGTCGAATAAAGGCGAGCAATTTGGTTGCCAGTACAGTCTGGGTGAGGGCGATGAGTTCCACGTGTACACTGGCACGACCGAGATGTGGTGAATTTGACTTGTTCAAAGAACTTTTGAAGTGTAGGTAATTCGTATTCTAAAGCCATTCCGACTTACGGCTTAGGCAAAGGGCTACTGTTTATAAATATTATCGGTTTAGCCTGTGGGTCAATTGGTACTTTAATTTGCGACCAAGATTTAAATTCTCCTTGCCATATTGCCACACGGAGAAGCAAAACGGATCAGAGAGAATTTAGGACTGCATGTCATCGTTTGATGGAAACTGTAGTCTCTCTGTACCCGTCCTGAATCACCTTCCTTACGCATTGGTACAAAACATTGTTCGGGCTGTCAGCAGGGGAGCAGATTCAAGAGTTTTCTCGTCGACGCGTTCGGCTATATCGTGATACATCTGCTCTTCTAATCACATTACCAAAACGGAATTTTGGACTTCTCTCAGGCAAAGATAAGTAAATTAAGGTCAAAAATAATTCGTTAATGAACGTACTTTGACCTCTGACTGGATTGAATCGGCTCTTTGAAGTTACCTCTTCAAAGTATTAATTTATGCACGAAGAAAGATCCGCCAAAATAAGATATAAGTTATTATTAATTAAAAACTGTATCATTGTATAATGCAATTCCAGGGATTTGATTGGCTTAGCGGCCGTGGTATATGAGCCATTATACCATGCCCGAGGAATGGCGTCCATTAAATTGTCTTCTGGTTGTTCTTTCAAGGCGAAATCAGCAAGATTTAGCAATAATTCTAATAAAACAACACGCGCCGAGTTGGCTATAATCATCTCATATCCAACAAGCGTGAGTGGAATAATTGTTAATTATCGTATATTGAGTGAAAGAAATAGGAACAAGTCCTTAAAGGCACTGATCTTGTGGACTGAATTGAATCAGTTCTTTTATGTAATTATTTATTTTTAATGTTACTGTAAAGAGCTTGAGATGAATGTTCATTTATACATCAATGCATACACTATCAGGTCAATTTCCCATTAGACGTGGTTTCGTATAAAAAATAGTATTAGTACGATTCAAATAAACATTATTATCGCCGGCCATTCTTAGAGCTTCACACAGTCCTTCCATTCCTTTGATATTTCGCTGTTTTATAACTCTGAAATTATAACAGAGAACATAACTAAGAACACCCGACAAGAAAAAAATTCTTAAACATTATTTTGTCTTCTGTGTTCCCAAGTAGATCGTTTTCTGCCCTTTCAGGGACATATTTTTGCAAGCTAATACAAATTGATATGTTCGGATACTTTAGCTGAAAATTTCAGTTGCAGAAAGCTTTAGGAAACAGAATTTTTCTCCCAGAGTCACTAACTTTTACTGCTTTTACGAAAATTGCAGTTGTCCTTTCTTCGCATTTTTAACTACGTCTGTATTTGCTCTTCGAAAAAGGAAGGGAGTTAGTTTTCGAGTGCAACGAAATTTTGAGCTGATGTTTTGCTGAAGATTGTAGACTTTCTTTACCACTAAATCCAAATTTCTGAGGCGCCGATTAAGACCTTCTGGGAACAGATATCCACACTCTCCTGTCTAATGCTTAGAATGCTGGCTATTCAACAATGATCACAACGGTTACTTACTAGCTTTTATCGACGGATGATATATGTTTGTCTTTTCTATCCTTTATGGTTTCGATGCTGCCCTTGTCAAACTGCAGTGGAAACAGAGGCGAAGTTCTCGGAAGTTGGTCTTAAAAGCCTTTAAAGCGGTAAACGTTTTATTTGCTTAGAACTGAGTTCCGAAAGTGTTCGCTTATTAAGCAGCATTACAGAACATTGGCTTTTCAACGAAAAAGTAGTTTTCGAGTCACAAAAATAAATACAACAAACCGTTTCGCTATAACATTTGTCGTTTTAAAAATGGGGCTAATATGACATTACAGAATTTAATATTTACACTTTTTTTGGAAAATATAGTAAACAATAGCCGGCTAAACTTTTAAAGTAAGTATTGTAGTAGGAACCAAAGAGGTCATTTTATTTATTAAATAATCAGTTATCTATTTATTTACCTAGTTCAGTCTTTCTGTGTGTCACCCGGATGAATTAGTATAGATAATGTTTCAGTGTGCTTGTATTGCTAATAAAGGTTTTTTTAAATTGTTTTTAAAGTAAAGTCACGTTTCCAAATTTTCATCCAGTTGGCAGCAAATTTGCATGCAAAACACAGAAAAGAAAGCACATCTGGGCAATTTTTGTAACTCAATAAGAATAAAAAACAAAAGCAAAAACAAGAAAATATTTTTGATAACACTGTCATCATTGTCAAAAACCTGACACCAAAGTACTAGAATGAATTTCTCAAAACTGAGAGAGGGTCACGTTCTGTTTTAACTGTATAATTTATTTCACTCACTGAATGCTCTCTACATATTTCTAATGGTCTTTCTAAATTTAATTCTTTTATCTTCGTGTAGAGGCTTCAGGATTGGAAAAGACTCTGCTTCTGCAGATCAGATCAGATCTTAAGAGTTTAAATTAGTGTTAGTTTTAACATAAATCCCATTTAGTAAAGCTATTCTATCGTTAAGATTACAGTGAAATTTATTTTTTCTGTTCGCCTCAGAAATTCGGATTTCGTAGCTCAGTATTAAGTGAAAAATCATTTAACTGTTTCAAAGTTTGGAAATTATTTGACTACTGCAAACTAAAAGTTTTCGTATAAGAAAACTATATTCTACACCGCGTGTTTGCCACCTCACAAATGGCGGAATTTACAGCCAAAAGATTTTTTTCCACATTTTAACTTACTATTTCTTTCAAAGTTGTAAACGCACGCGGAGTCGAAATGAGATTCACTATTACTACGGCTTACAACGACCTGGAAATTCATATACTGAAAAATGTTCTGTTGTGTAAGAAGACTGTAAGATGTGCCGCTTTTAAGGAAGAGGAAACAGGCGAAGTGATCGGTTCAAAAAGAAAAAAAAAACAAGAAAATATTTATAATAACACTGTCATCACTGTCAAAAACGTGACGCCAAAGTACTAGAATGAATTTCTCAAAACTGAGAGAGGGTCACGTTCTGTTTTAACTGTATAATTTATTTCACTCACTGAATGCTCTCTACATATTTCAAATTCTTTTGCTAAATTTAATTCTTTTATCTTCGTGTAGAGGCTTCAGGATAAGAACATTATGAGGACTAAGCCACTTTCAAAATTTTGGCTTATTTCCATTTAGTTACTAAACTCTGCTCGTTTATGTTCACTTCAAAGTACAAGTAGATAATAAGATAGATTGATAGATAATAGCTTAATTAAGACTCTGCGTCTAAAGATCAGATCTTACGAGTTTAAATTAGTGTTAGTTTTAATTTAATTGCTGTCTGAGTCTTTCCAAGATTACAAAATTTAAATTCAATTTAGTGAAGCTGCTGTATTGTTTAATAAGATTACAGTAAATTATACTCTTCACTTGCACTGCACAGAACTTTCCGAAGTTCATTAGATGTTCTTTAATCACTTCCTGCGTTATTTCAGCGGTATTCAACGGTTTATTACATTCATTTTGAAATCACTGGTGATCCTTGCAATTTGATTGGCTCTTAACAGTGCGATTTATTCCCAAATTGCACCATTTTTTGCTCTAAATCGCATCCTTTCTTTAGCCCATCAAAATCGAAATGAAGTAACAAAAATAGAATGCTAATATTGACAATGATACTCTGTGATTTCAAAATAGGTGTAATAAAGTGGTAATTGAACTTTGTGTCGTGCAATTTTGGTCTGAAACAGGAGGGAGGGGTCAACTTCGGCTTTTCGCAATCGGATTGCTTGTCCGGATGATACGGGCCATCGTGACGTCACTTCCTGTAAAACCCGGGAAGTTTGAATGATTGATAAACTACAAACTCGCCAAATTTTTTTCTTGGATGATCAGTCAAATAATTCTACGCAAGGCCATCAAAGAATCATTGCTATGATTTAACCTATTACCATAATACATGAAAACAGCATCATCGCTCATGAGGTTAATATTTCAAGTATGAAAATACGCAAAAGTTTGACACTGGTTGATAGCAAATGCGACAAAACAGTGACGGCCTGCGCATCTTTGAAGAAAGATAACTTGAGAATCCAAAATAATTTAACAAGGAGGGAAAAGTGAGATCTTACTGTGGTTGAAAGCTTTGGATTGGCCATTAAAAACAATAATCTAACAACTTAATAAAAATGATCAGTGGGTTTAAACGCATTTCCTCGGTATTGTCAGGTCGAGCGCTCGCGAAAAGAAAGGCGAAAACATTTTTTTCTCAAGCTATCGGAAAAGCTACGTTGCAAATATGCCCTGTAGTACTAAGTAATTTGCCAGTTGGTAATTGTTAGTTTGCTTTTTTTGTTTAATTATCTCTCAAAAACAGGAAAATATGACAAGACTTTCCTTGCGAGGCCGAGCGGCTGACGCCAGCTTCAAGGCAAAATAGTCCAAACATTCTGTATCTAAACATCAAAATTCTAGGGGCAATGCACAAGTTTTTCTCTCACAGATTTAGAATACATAAGGAAAATTCAATTACTCTCTGGACTAGTACTTAAGTTTAACTCAACTTCTACTCTTTCATCATCTTACTAATGTAAATCAACTGAAGCACAGCATTTATCGTCTCCTTGCTCATTTGTTTTGTGGATCATTTCAGTTGATAAGTTTATTTCTATGACAAGATGTCTCCTTATCAGAGCTCTAGAGATAGCTGAAGATATTGTGAATATGTTCGGCCAGAAAACTGAGTCAGGAGTTGCCAATTTGGTGTGAAATTTCGAGAAATTTCTCGCAAAAACTAATGATCAGTTCAAAAGAAAGTCCTCGGGCGTCCGCATATTTTGCAAGCTTTTTCAAAATTCTAGGTTGCTCAGCAAAAGTCTTCTTTACAAAGGTCAAATGGCATGGGTAAATTAAAATGAACTCCCTTGAATCATCATTTTGTATCTATCAATTTTTTTTAATAATGTTAGAGGCAAATTCTATAACTTCAGGTCAAGTTTCAGCAATAAACACAAACTTATAATTTTCACTGTTTTTTCACTCGGCGAAACAAACTTACTGATCATTTTTACATTTGAATATAGCCTACTAATCTCAACTGGAACGATTGCACTAAGATTTGACCTCGTCTCGAGCCAAATGTCAGTTTCACCAGTACTTTGTGTAATTAATAAGATGTAATTTTTCTGGCGCGGACAATCCCAGCTTTTCCGATCAGCGCAAGTACACGTAACTCTTCACGGCAATATTTTCAGCATAATTCATGGTTGAAAATAAATGAACACTTACCTATATCGAGAAAAGAAGATTAAAAGTCTACTCAGCAAGAGAACAAACCCCATCCGGAGCCTGGCTGGAAAAAAAAAGTCGTTTGATGCAACAAAATCACTAGCGCCATTTTCGAAACTAAAATCCCGCGCTTCACAGGAAGTGACGTCACGATGGCCCGTATCATCCGGACAGTCGAGCCCACGAGTTGACCTCTCCCTCCTGGTCAGAAATCATACTTGTGATTTCAAATCAAACTCACGCTGCGCGCTCGTTCGATTTTGAAATCACGCGTATGATTTCAGACCAAATTGCACTCCACTCAGTTCAATTACCATTATTGATTCGTTGGATATCTCCTCAAAAACAAACATTTCCAAATTCCAATTTGATCTCGAAAGTATCCCCAGTTAGTGCTCTGCGCTAAATACATTGACACTTCAATAAAGTAATTTTTTTATTGGAAAACCCCAATCGCCTTAGAAATTCGGATTTAGCTGTAAAGAAAATCTAAAGTTTTCTTTGGCAAAATTTCAGCCCAAACTAAACACTGAAAAACTAATCCCTTATGTTAACGGAGGCCCAAATACGTTGTTAGAAAAGCAAAAAGCCAAAAAAAAGGGTCAGCTATCGTTTTCATAAAGCCCGCCAACAACAGCTCGTTCTTCGGGGAAACAGGAGCTGTGCTTCAAATTCTATTTTCGGCTGTGTTAGCTTACACAGATATACCTTTAAAAGGCTGGAAAATGTTCTGTGAACACAGGAGACAACATTTTAAATATTTGACTTAAATGTCTCCTTCGAGTGCCTCTGTTAATTATGCATCTAATGTTAGCTTCGGGAAAGAGTGTGTACGCCATCACACCGCCATGTCTGTCTTTTGCGGATCAGCTTGTACTGATCTCGGTTCTAAGAAGGGCGGTTGAACTGCCTGAATCGTGGTTTTTGTAACATTTTGAGATCGGAGACCCGAAAAAACAGACAGTTATTAATATTTTAATTTATAACATGAGATGAGAAACACCTCCGCCATGAAATTAAACGAAAATGTTTCTGACCCACCACGATAAATCAAAGCATTGTTTTAAGAATTTCCCGCAGATATTTGGAAATTACGAAGTTTAGTGTCTAGATCTTACCTTATTGGAAATGTTCAATAGTGCTAGTCCGATGTTTGTGAAATACTTCCCTTTGGAGACCGGAGAAAATGTTCCAAGTAACGAACAACTTCGAGCTAATGAAGACGGCTTGAAATTAACTTTTAAACCCACGAATGTTACTTAGAATCCTTGCTTCATGTTTGTAAGGTAATACTGTATATCAAAGCTAAAATTATTTTAGTAATTAGACACATACGATTTCTCAGTCTGACAAGGGTTCAATTGTACAAAAACACTCCAGCTGCAGTGAATGTTCACACATGTGACGCAGTAACCCCATAAAGATGTTTTCAAGACAATTTTAATAAAGATTTTGAATTGTTGACGTTTGAAACATTACACGATAACTTTGACTTGGAAATCAGCTCTCTTCTGAGGTTTTCAATGTGTTCAGTACTCACCCTCAGTGTGAACGAAAGATACTGATCAGGGCTCTGTTGGTATTCTACTATAGCACGTAGTGTTCTTTATTACTTCGAATTGGTGCTGCTCCAGCCTTGTACTGAACCGAGAGGAGGGCGGGGGGGGGGGGAGTGGGGAGGGGTACTCACCTATATAAGCTATATAGGTATGTGCGATACCAAAGGGTGTGGTTTTTGAGTAGTTTCGGTCTGAAATAGGGCATAGACTTTAACCATTTTGGTCTGAAAATCTGAAAACGGATATGGCCAGAAACGGCTATGGATTTTACAGGAAGGGAATGGATCCTAGAAACCAGGTCTATGGGTATAAATTTTAGAGGCCAGGCCTGAAAAAGAGTACCGAAAATCACATACTTTGGTCTTAAATTGTGCCAGGGTTTAGAGAACTGGCCCCAGTTGTTCAAAGAGCAAATAATTTTATCCTCTGGATAGGTCGCTATCCGCCAGATAAAATGTGTGCAAGATTTTCCCAATAGTCCTATAATTTGTGAATAGAGTAGAAGCATATGTCAAATTTAAGTATGGGATTGTGTGGAAAACTTGCCAAAGCGTTGGTTGGAGTATGTTTGCTCCACTGGATAGTGACTTATCCAGTGGACAAAGCTATCCACTCTTTGAACAACTGGGGCCAGGGCCGCACATCCCCACCAAGATTCGGAGGAGTACACCCCACCCCCTTCGTCCGGGATGGGACTTTGTACCGTGCGCACCAGATGGTTCCATACCTCAAAAGATAAGCGCTATGATTTAGCACAACACACCAACAACCGAGACTATAAACACCACAGCTGGTCTTAAAAAAAAACAGATAAAGGGCAACCAAATCAGGTCAATGGAAATTTAAGTGTTTTTCCCTATTTCAACCTTCACGGTAGCCTTCAGGCAAACCTGTCTACAAGCACAGCGTTGGGGGAGCTCTTGTAAAAATAGAAAACATGTATAGAACTTCGACCAAATAACCCAAACCAAATAACAAGTAAATCAGCACCCTAAGATCTGCTTCACAACAAATGCCAGTACAAGATATTGAGCGCAATATGGTGGAAGAACGTTCGGGGGTGCAATAATATGGTTCGACCTAATAAAGTGTGGTTTAAGGTATCCAGCGCCGTAAAATAGAAAAAAAAAATAAAAAAATAGATAGAAAGAAAGAAACATTTTTACACTGACGCACGTACTTGGAACCTAGCATCCAATTGTATTAGCTTTATTCTTTCCTGTAATTTATATGTTATCATTTCTTTCCTCCTGTTCCTTTTCAGCGGAGTATGTGACAGGTGTGGTTTCTCAGTAAAAGTCTTTACGAGATGCTGAAATGTGGTATAGCAACCAACCATTATACAATTTTCATTTTTATTTCAATTCAGATATAGCTGTCCAGCTTTTTCGTACCATTTCTCAGGAATTAGAATGGCGCAAAAATTGAACATATAAAACTAAGAGAATTAGTTGGTGTTATTGGGCAACGTTATACTTTAAAACAAATTGAGCGATTTTTTAATGCCATTTGCAACTCATCAGAAATTTCAACTAATAGTCATCCTTTTGGTCTCGCATGAAAGTAACCGGCCAATTACAAAGTGAATTCGAATATCAGAGATCAGAGGTCTGTAAATACAGCGACTAACTTTAAAAGTAATTAAAAAGCTTGTGATCTATAGAATTCTAAAATACGGGTTTTAAAAATCATGATTGAGTTAGGATCCTTCATTTCACTTGGAATGTCATTAAAAAGTTTTGATCCTTTAAAATAAAAAGACTTCCTTGCAGTCTTAGTTCTCACTTTGGGAAGCATTATGTGTCTCATGTGTTCCTACAGGCAGGTTATTTTGTATTCTTTCAAAGGTACACTTGGGTAAAACTTTAGATTTAATTTGTTCAATTTAATTCGAATTTCTGAGACGATCAACGCCTTCTGAACAGTTGATATTCACCGAAGTGAACCGTAAGATTATGCTCCTGTTAAAACGACAACGCCTTTAACTTTTGAGCCTCTGGGCTCGAAAAGCCAACCGCAGTACAGTGGACCATACTTAAATCAAAGCTTTTGAGCATAACTTTGATGGGACATTACCGTTTATCAGTATGCTGAACAATCTGGTTCCGACTTTTCAGTCTGTAGGTGAGATCCTACGCTCCCTTTATTGTGCTGTAGAAGTGGTCCTAAATTATTTTGTCCATAGCGGTGAAATCCTTGAAGCTGCTGGGCTTTATTTTCCTCATTTTCAATTCTTTTTTTATGTTTTTCTACTTCTTTTTTTAAATTAAATTTGATACCCTAGCCTCCAGTCTACATTTGACCTAAGGTAAACCTACAGAGTAAGATTCCTTACTTTCTCTCAGCAATTACGTCAACACCCAAAAACCGCAACTGAGAGCTGAAACCCGGGTCGAAAGGGTGTTAAAACAAAGAGAATTCCAGTCATTACGAAAAGCAATTCCTGTTTGTATTGGAGAACTTCTTTGTGCGTTAAATTTTCTATACAAATAATATGTTTTGTTTATAGTTTGGCATACTTATGTGGTTGCGCACTAATGACGGGGAAAGTGCTAATTAAACAATCGTTTCATTACGGAACCAACATTGACCTTACAGATTAACTGTTTTTAAACTTAAAATGAACTGATGAGAAACTCGGTTAAAGGAACTGTATTCGAATAGATTGTCAGAAAAAGAACTAACCGGGGACCTTTACGTTGAACGGATTGGACGATCATAATTATATATATAATGACGATTATGATTGGTAATGTTATTATTGAAAGAGTACTGCTATTAAACTTACATTGCATTTGAACCTACCAGTTCCTTGAGGCAATGACCGTAGGATAACTTCAGCAACTACTTTGAACAGTTTAGTCTCTCGATCTCTGACTTGTGTCCAATATTTTAGCCGTTTCTCTGTTAGATTGTTGAGCTCAATGTCGAAGTTTCTGCGCTCTAAATTAAAGACAGTTTCACATTCGAAGTCAGATCAGTTTGAGCTCGACTAATCATAACACGGCGGTTTAATTAATGTAATGCTTTGTGGTGATTGTGTAGTATCCGCTATCCAACAAAACCACCAGACACGACCTTTTTCCTTTCGCCGCGTGCAAACAATTTAAAATGTTCAAACTATGAGGCAATATTTCACAAGATGATTACAGATCAGACGGTAATACAAAGCGGGCGGAACATTAGGGCGGACCTAAATATTTTGTTTGAAAACAGAAGAACAATGAGAGATCAATCATCTTAGCTTTTGTACTTAATCTACTGTTGTTTTTACTTCTCATCTCAAAATTGCTATTAATGAACAATTGTCTTCCTCTTTGTGATAGTGATTATATTTTAAAGTACTTCCATCACTGTTATGGATAAAGGCGCAAAGAGGGTTAGCCATCCTTTGCAAAGTTTTGTGTGAAAGTAAATCAGTGACTGTCTTCTAACTGGCTCTGTACCAATGCCAATTCATGATGAAAGTACATTTCACCCAATTAGGACCCATTTATAATTCGTGATCACGTTTGAGTAAATCTGCCTAAGAGCCACACTAATAACAAATAATACACTTCAGTTAGGATGTGAATGCCACGATTTCAAGTCGAGCAGAGCACGGATTCGATTTTTATCTGTAAGTTGGGCTGCCGTGACCAAGTCAGGTGGTGATGATACAATCGAAACGTGACGTATCAGGTCGAAGACATGCGAATATGGCGTTTGAACAAGAACATTGCAGTCCGCTTCAAGGACATGACTCCCCACGCTGGTGGGTGGGTGAAGGGGAGGATATTGCGGTACTAGTAGTGGGTTATGCCGGAAGGCTCCACCCGAACAGGGTGCTTTTTTCTTCCTCGTAGTTCTCGAAAGGACAGTGCAATTTAAAATGTTAGCATTTTGAGGGTCGCAAAAATAGACTTATGTTAGCCTACCTACAATCTGGGACGGAATAAAAAAAATTACCCTCCACCCCCCCCCCCCCCCTACCAAAATCATAATGAATTCGCGCTCAAAGCAAAACACGCCATTTTTCCATCATTGAAATGGGGCAGGGGGGGGGGGGGTGGTATTAAATTTTCATTTCAACTGTCCAAGAATGTTGCTGGCGGTCAGTTACTTCAATGGCTGGCTATATTGTCCGCGCGCGAATTTCCATTCACCTTTTCCCCATTCTCTTTGTGGCTTCCAGTCGCTGCTTTTCGCCCAAATTTCGCCTTTATCACAACATCCCGCCAACTGGCTGCGCCATTTCGGGTAATGGCCTCCTGTTTCGGTATAATATGGTATGTGACAGGTTAATCAGTGGGCTTGGACCTGTGAGTGGAGCCACCCTCCTCCCTTTCCTAGGGGATACTCCCCTACATAAGCTATATAGGTGTGTGCAGCTAGCACTTTTTGAGTCGTTTTGGTTGTCTGAAATAGGGCATAGATTTCAATTAACAATTTTGCTCCTGAGTTTGGTCTGATCGAAGGCGGCAGAAAAGGGTACGGATTTTACAGAAACGGGTGTGGATTCTAGTACCGGAAAATTATATATTTTTGGTCTAAAACAGGATTATGGTTTGGTGAACTGAGGCACACACCCTCAGCCAAAATTACGACGAGCAATCCCCCCTTCCTCCCCACCCGGACCCCTTCCCGCAATTATCGTGCAGATGTTCCAGCGGTAGATTCTAATACATGACAGCAGTAAAACTACCGAGCACTCCAGTTGAGGCAAAGTCTGGACATTTTTGCGGCTGAAGGCGTGATGTATCGCTGCAGAAAATTTCTGACCTTTTAATACCGAGGAAACCTTATAGGAGCAAACTTACTGAAACACAAAAAGGAATGATAAAATTAATCTCAGATTCCTTTGCAATTGGGGATGTCAACACCTATTCAGGATACAGATTGTACACATTTCTTCCCCCATTTACTTACCATTGATATAAATTTCATACCGTGTGTTGATTATCGTTAAAACTTGATTAACAATATAAGCCAGCATTTAGAAAAGAGAAAATTGCTTCGGAAAATCACAATCGAAGAAATATTTACCAAGAGAATGTTAGTTTGCATCGATTATGTACATTATTGACACGAAATGTTCTTTTATTTATTTATTTATTTGTTTTTTTGTCAGAAGCATTCTTGCACGTTTCTAGCAGAAGTTTACTTAAACGGAAGAAAAACAATTGTGCTTGGACTCATATCCAAGAAGCACGAGTTGAATAATTGCTTTATTAAAAGCAACCAAGTTGAGTTAGATCTTGCTGATTTCATGTTTCACGAAAGACAAGAAGACGATTTAATGACCGCTATTTCTCGAGCATGGAATAATGGCTTATATCTCATGTGGGCGTTTAGCCAATAAAAGCTCTGGCCGGAATTGCATTATCCGATAATCCAGTTTAATAATAATGACAGGAGCCCATGATAATGACAATTAATCAACGAAGTCAGAGGAGAAGGCGAGTGATGGTGGACAGTCGCCATACTAAAATAGGTGAAGCAACTCGTGCACGACATACAGTTGGGACGTAAATAGCAGATACCCTCTGATGAAGTTTAAATAGCCAATCAGAGCGCACGAAAACTTAATATCCACTAGTTTGTCATTCCCTTGTGTTTGAAAACGCCCCAAACCGTTTTGGATGTTTCAAAAGGCGATCTTTCAGTTTAACGTTTTTTTTTTTCAGGAGCACACGGCGCTATTTCGTCATTCTTGGAGATCTAATGGCAGATAGTAGTGACGAGGAAAAAAGCCAACACGGGTGAGAAATAATTTGACGAAGAAATTAACCATCTGCCCTTGAGTCTCCAAAGATACTGTTCTGTGGGCTTCTGTTTTTATCTTTCCCCTACTGATTTTTATCTGGTCAATTCTGACACTACAGTGTTTCCGCTTGATATACTCAATAAACGTTTTTCTCTGGGAAAAGCACTGTTTATTTTAAGACAGACTGACACCTCTAAAAGTGTCTTAAGGTACAGATAAGGCTGAATACTGAAACGTGATGAATTCTGGCATTTTGCATGATTAAAAGTCGCTAAACCAACTTTTGTACAAGGCGAATCCGATTTGTTTGATAAAAGCGACAATATTTCAGTTTGGAGTGTGGCAGTTAAAATATTTTTTATAGGTAAATGGTTCAAATTGAAAAGAACTGTCAGTTGAAACATGTAAGCTCTTTCTTAAGCAAATTGGCCGCCATCTTGGTTGGGACACTGAAATACGTCGTGATTTGCATAACCTAAGTATTAGGCCTTCCCAAGAGGAGGGGGCAGGGGGGGAAGCCTATGATTTGCAATGTTTTTGGCCAGAATCCGTTGACAAAGAGTCAGTGTCGTAGATTGAAAACTTAAAATCGCGGATATCCACTTTCCTCAAGATTACACTTCTCGTTTGATCGGCAAATCTTTTGCCAAGTACCTCAGTTAGGCTTCCTGAGTTTGAATTTATCTGAAATAAATTTTTTTGCCATCGGATTCTCGTACAAATACCGTATTTTGCGCCACGCTCGCTCAATATGGCGGCTAATTCAATTTTAAGGTTCTTTAAAAATATTATAAAGTTTGTATTGCTAAAAACGATTTTATTCGAAGAGATACTTACTTCAAAGGAAGAAAAATTTTAAATGAAACGTCCGAAAAGTGCTTTAATTTGTTCAGTTCGAGTAACGATTGGAAAATCTTTTGCTTCTGGATAAACATGCAAAACATCCTTGAGAACGAATTACTTATGAATTCAAAGCCTGTTCGTTACATAAAATACTATTTTTCACTTACCAGCGTCGGAGTTGTTGAATTGTGCGAAATATTCAAATACCTCGCCAGTTTCGACTTCCAAAGGATGAGTTAATATAAAGGCAATCTTCTAAAAAGATGAGTTGTGCGAGTAAACCTTCTCTATTATGCAAACTGCGGTTCAATGCTGAAAAAAAAAACTAAATGGAGTTGACGTTCCCGATGCTCTAAAATATTTTCTTTTCTGAAATTTTCTATCACCATCAATTGACACTTGACAGTTCAATCAGGAAAAATTAAACAAATCACAACCTGGCTGGTCATGAACACATCTTAATAACTGCACTGGCCTGATTCCAGAAGCGCCAAAAGCTCACATTAAATTTGCCTTTGTCGGTATTTCTAAAAAAAAGACAGCATAGCGTGCATAGAATTTATGAGCCTGTCATATTTTTGGTGCGTTTAATTATACCCTGTGGGAAATGCGTCAGGGATGCAAAAGAAAATCAGATAAAATATTATACCCGTCACTTTTTTGGAGTTCAATTTTAGTTGAAAGAGGAGATTTACTTTTTTTTTTGAAAGCCTCTAAAGAAGGCTATAGAGTGCTTCCGTTCCTAATTGTTATCAAGACTGAACAAGTGCTGTTCGTCGGACATCGCCGGTAAGCCAAGAAAGCAAATGTGAAGGGTAATCAGTAAATTGTATTTATAATTCATGCAGTACTAATATCGAACGCATCACCCTTGACACAGCCGGAAAAACTGTTACCGCATAGTGCGTTGGCGCGGAAAAGTATTATGTCTTTTTCTTTCTTTCTTTTTTTTTTTTTTTCTGTGGAAGGGCAATTAATTGATGATCGTGAGAAATTTGAAGCATTTTCACTTCCAAGGAAATTCCACGTTGCTTGATGAACCTTCTTTGAAGGAAATGCAATGCTTTCTTTGAGTCTTGCCGTGTACTTGGTCTTATAAAACCTCGCCAAACTTCAATTAAAATTTAGTAGCCCTCTTTAAAATATTCACAGTGTGGGACTGGATCGGTCTACTTTGAGCTTTATCCGATTTCACTGAGCAATCAGCTCACGATCTTAAACGAGACTCGCTTATATGGACACGTTTCTCCCTCTATTTCATCTAAAGCAAGTGACGAGAAAGGTAATCTTTAGAACATTTGTTTATAGTGTTATCACTAACATACACTGTTAAATTGTCCAGAAAATTTCCCTAGATCTCTGAGATAAGGAGCAATATGATTCTAAAGACCAAACTGTCAAACGAACGGAACTTGGAAATTTCATTGTGACAAAGAAAATAAAAAAAGCTTTATCTGTTTATTGCCTTTCACTCGTAATTTTTTATTAGTTCGCTTGATTCGCCATCTCCGTTACAAATTAAAAAATCCAAACACTGATCGAGATATGTCAAACTTCAGTCGAATAGCGAAATTATCATGATCGTGATACTGAAAGAGTGGCCGCTTCAATTCTCTTTATCATCTGTATAGTTCTACACTCTTCTGTTGTTGTGTTTTCTTAAGTGGGTGAATTGTGTATTTGCTGAATTAGTACGTTTTGATACATGGCCTTGGAGGTCGGCCTGACTACTTATTTATTTTCTAAGATCAAGCTTGTGCTGGAATACATTAATATGGATCTACCCGTCGGGGGTGTGGGCTACCTCTAGCGCATCCAGAAACGAAGCCTTAAGAGAAAGTCCGTGTTAGATTCGACCGATCAATTTGGGCCAATCGCTCGATTTCCTTCAAATTTTCAGCAACAGACAAAGTTGATATAACATTCATGAAAACACATTTCTTTTGATTCTAAACTTAACAATATCCGAAATTTTGGGGCGAATGTTCAACCCCCCCGAACCTCCGAAAATCGACCTTTCACCGAGTCGAAATTAACCCGTTTTCGGATGTTTGCCGCCGAAAGAATATTTATCCGAAAAACTTTACATTTATACAACGAACATATACACTATACTACTTTACAAATATGGTATATACAACTCATATTATTGAGAATTTTGAAAAGGAAGGCATCTCAAATATACCAATGTTAACGATTCGTGCACAGAGCCTGTCAAGTGTTGCGACAAAAACCAACATTTCTCAAAATTCTGACTTAGTCTGGAAGTCTCGTGTTTTTTTTCAAAGAGTACTAGGATAGTGTCCTTAAACTACGGAAAAATATTTAGTGCATCTCTATACTGCGAAAAGATACGGCCGCAACAATTTTGGGCAAATCTCTTATTTTCCAACCCGTGTTGTGTGACAGCGATGGCATCCCAAGGCAACAAATTTCGACTTTTTCTGTCTTGACCGCAACTTAAAGTAGACAAATCCGTTTTAAAAGGGTAAACAATTAAAAACATACCTTAAAAGTTCCACAGTTTTGCTTTCAAGACTTTACGTTTCACCCATTAACTGTCAGCAACGTCACGGATACCGTGACACGGGATCCGTGTTCCTTATTAGTTGGCTTGCAGGTGACGATCATGCTAGCTAAAAACCTGAACATCTCTACAGAGTTCCGTGAAATTAGTTCTGTTATTCAACCGGGCTCTCTGCCGACCAAACAATCATCAGTTGCAGAGAAAGATGTTTGAACGTGAAAGGCTTTTGAAAGTTGTCGTCCATCTTTGTTTATATATAACCGCTGACCGCAAAAACACTTCCGTCTGCGAACAGGAAATGAGGAATAACTGTAGATGGGCCAATTTTCTCCTTGATTAAAAAAATAAACAGCATAAGATCAAACTGGGTATTGTGTTACGACTCTGTTTGTTGTTATTGTGAAAGGAGAAGCGTTTCATTAAGTATAGTTGAACACACTGACGTGTGTCTATCAAACATATTCAATAATCTCTTCGTGTGCATGACTAATCAGAACAACATAGTGACCGATCGATGATCTAAGAGAACAATGTCGAAAACCGAAATTTGCTCGTTTTGCGTTGTGTTGAGCACCAAGTGTGGTCCTAATAGAGGTGACCATGACACAGTGTTCCTTCGCGAATGTTGCAGTGATATTTCTAGTCACCTGCGAAGTTGCCATTTGCCACGCGAGAAGATGACCGAAGTTGAACTTATACTGGCTCGTGCCGGGCTATTTGACCTCGGAGGCAGTAAGGTCAAGGAGATGTCCCACGCACAGAAATAATCTTGGCAGGTACTGGCAGCCTCCACGAACTTGCCAGTATCCTGAACATACTGGAAAGATCAAACGAGTCGATGGCGACAAAGTGATAAATTTAAAAACATCAAGAGAGATTTATACTCTGTATGGTGAAACAGCACAAGTGGGATCACGTGAGTTGTTGAAATGTTTTTATTCTATTTAAGTACGAACTTTTCATACATTTCCCTTTATTTTTTTCCCGCGAGCTATTTTTAGAGCAGTTCACGGCTGGTTCGCTATACGGCCAAATGTCTGGAAAGTTCAAAACACGACTAGACGTTTTGTGGCACAGCTACATCCCTCCAATTTTTTTTTAAAATCCTTTTCCTAGTGCCAAAAGTTTCCAATTCATGAATTTTTCAGAAGTGATGTTTTCTGAAAATTATTTGACATCGGATTTCCATACAAACACTGTTATTTCACGCCTGTTTGCCTACTCGTCAAAATGGCGTCGAAAACGGTGGTAAGGCCTATTTAAACGGATCACAATCGAAGAAAATTCAGTGCTGACTGTAATGCATTTTGATGAATATAGCCCTGGTATGCGCCATGGGTTGGGCACAATGTGTCCATGGCTCGCAAACGTTTTACCTTTGTAGACTGATTCTGGTGGGTATATTTCTATCTTCCCTTTATATACACCTTCTTCCACAGCATCGTCCCGAACCCCTATTTGAATTGAAGATTATAAAAGCTAAGGTGATAAAATTCAAGTTATAATGCATGGCATCTTTTTTTTATAGTCAAGAGCACGTTTTTAATAAATACGCATAGTTTACATTCCGCACGCACTGTGAGTAATGAGAGCCTCTACAGACATTTTCTTTGGTGCCACCATTATATTCATGGTAGAATTTTTTTCACTAGAAGTGCCAAACGAGAAGCCTTGTTAGCGATAACCAATGTCCTATCTTCGACACCATGTAGAGATTTTCCTACGCCGCACAAATGTGCCATTGAATCCGACCTATGCTGGACCCCTGGAGGTACCTGCAACATTTGTTTTGTTACATAGTTTAATAGCTAAGAAGTGAGTATTTATTAAAAAATTTTTTTCAAGAGTACAATGCCAGGAACAGAGCCATTTTTAAGTGGCAATGCAATGCAATGCCCGGATTTCATGGTGAATGGTCGTGTCGTGGTCGTCCTCAGTTCTTTGCCGGCAAGCCAATGCGTGTTTATGGAGTCACATAAAACCCAAGTGGCAGGCCAAGGCATATTTATTTAATACATATTGTATGGATGAGGGAAGTATGACGTCGGTGGTGACGTCACAGGAGCACAGGACACCCAGGCGGTGAAGTCACAAGAAGACCATGCGGCAGGTCAAGGCATATTTTTCACTTATTTTTATTCAATATATATTGGATAGTTGAGTGAAATGTGACGTCAATGATGACGTCACATGAGTACAGAAAGCTTAAGCGGCAGGTCAAGGCATATTTTCACTAAATTTTTTTAATTCAATATGTATTAAATGATGGAGTGGAGTGTGACGTCAGTGATGACGTCATATGGGGCACAGGAAGCCCAAGCGATGAAGTCACTACACGCCTAAGCGGCAGGTCAAGGCATATTTGCACTTAGTTTTTATTGGCTGGTGAAGAAGAGAGTGACGTCAATGCTGACGTCACAAATGGCCACTTGTGCAGCCGAAAGGGCTTCTTGTCTGGGTCTATTTCAGTAGCCTCCTCAACAAGCATCTCTTAGGGCGAAATGTGAAAAATTGGTCTCCTGTGGTTAGTAAAAAAAATATGTACGAAAAACCTTTAAAAATTAAAAGAAATAATAAATCTAACATATCTAATTAACCTTATCTACTTTTTTAGTTGCCAGCAACAAGGCACGAGTTACTGACAACAAGGTCATGTGTACCTACAACACTGCAATGGGGCTAGTGGCTGACGAACTTGAAGCGCATCACAACCCACTAACATTCCAGTTGGAAGTAACTTGGGAAACAGCAACACCAGAGGTAAAGGCAAAGTGCCTGATGAAGCGGGTTGTTACCACAACAATGCCATGATTGCATCCCTGAAAGACGTCGGGAAACGATTGGGCATCGAAGTGAAGAGCTATGACTACTCAGAGCCTGCGTATGGAAAAGATGTGTGCGACAGAATTCTATGTCCAATGAAAACCTCAATTCGTTCCTATTGCAATGAAGGCCACGACATTGCCACTGCCACAGATATGCGCACTGCCCTTCTTGAGCGACCCGTAAGAGGAGTAAAATAAAACTCCTGGGATACAAACAAGATAAAGAAAAGCTCTGCTAGCCTAGCCTCTTGTAGCGGTAGCCGTTCTAGGACGAAATTGTAGCTACAAAGTTTACAAATTTCAACTGAAAATTGCAAATTTTCGCAGTTTCCTGCATTTTCTTCTTTTTGCATTAGAATTCGCAGTTCTCGCTGAGGCCATTCTGACGTCTCATTTATTGCAAGTTTCGTAAATTCGCAGTTGCTGTTTTTGTCAAGACCTTTCTGAAGTCTCATTTCTATATATTTCTCAGTTTTGAGATATTTTTTTACAGTTTTTGTTATTATTTTAGTAAAATACATTTTAGATAACATAAAAGGGTTAATGATAAGTTGCCCAGTATAAACATGTATGCATTTGAAGTAGAAAATAAGCTAGAAATAATCAAGTAATTAACTTACTGTAGAAAATGCTCTGTTTCCGGTTCGATCAGACCGGAAATGTTGTTGCGGTCAGCGGTTGTTATTTCAAAACAAAGATGGACGACAACCTTCAAAAGTCTTTCCTCGATGTCAATTCTGCAACTGATGATTGTTTGGTTGGCAGAGAGCCCGGTTGAATAACAGAACTAATTTCACGGAACTCTGTAGAGATGTTCAGGTTTTTAGCTAGCATGATCGTCACCTGCAAGCCAACTAATAAGGAACACGGATCCCGTGTCACGGTATCCGTGACGCGGCCATCAAATTTGCTGACAGTTAATCGGTGAAACATGAAGTCTTCGAAGCAAAACAGTGGAACTTTTAAGGTATGTTTTTAATTGTTTACCCTTTTAAAACGGATTTGTCTACTTTAAGTTGCGGTCAAGACAGAAAAAGTCGAAATTTGTTGCCTTGGGATGCCATCGCTGTCACACAACACGGGTCGGAAAATAAGAGATTTGCCCAAAATTGTTGCGGCCGTATCTTTTCGCAGTATAGAGATGCACTAAATATTTTTCCGTAGTTTAAGGACACTATCCTAGTACTCTTTGAAAAAATACACGAGGCTTCCAGAGTAAGTCAGAATTTTGAGAAATGTTGGTTTTTGTTGCAGCACTTGACACGCTCTGTGCACGAATCGTTAACATCGGTATGTTTGAGATGCCCTCCTTTTAAAAGTTCTCGATAATATGAGTTCTGTATACCATATTTGTGAAGTAGTGTAGTGTATGTGTTCGTGGTATAAATGTGAGGTTTTTCGGATAAATATTCTTTCGGCGGCAAACATTCGAAAACGGGCCAATTTCGACTCGGTGAAAGGTCGATTTTCGGGGGTTCGGGGGGGTGGAACATTCGCCTCAAAATTTCGGGTATTGTTAAGTTTAGAATCAAAAGAAATGTGTTTTCATTAATGTTATATCAACTTTGTCTGTTGCTGAGAATTTGAAGGAAATCGAACGATTGGCCCAAATTGATCGGTCGAATCTAACGCGGACTTTCTCTTAAGATTATCGGCCAGGACTCGCTGTAGGTCATTTGCCATGTCTCCCGTCGCTGCCGGAAAGAAAAGAAAAATCCGCCACTAATGAACTCAATGCTAATCGAATAGATCCCAACCCTACTTTCTGTCTCCGCGTTTCTAGGACTAACTAAATAATTGTCCCACTTACTCTGAATTATTACTTTTATTCTGTGAACTAGTGTAAAATACTTCAAGTATATTACTACGTAAAGCTTTTGAATGTCTATATTTGTAAGTTCTTGCATTCATCTTGTCCCCCCTCGATTAGTTTTGTAACTAATTGCGGGACAAGCCGTTCATTCTGTTATTTTTCAAATAAATTGTTGTTGTTGCTAAGCACGCTTATAATTTAAGGCGCAGCCGTGCTTTCAATTAAGTAGCTGGCGCTCACAGGAACTGAAAGACATGAAAGCAACTTTTTGCCAAGGGTATATAATAATGTTGTGACACAAGGATTTTTAGGTTTATGGTATAGCTTAATTTTCACTAACGACTATACATTGTTAATACATTATAATTTTTCTTTCTCAAGATGGATTGAATAAAGTTATTATTACTAATATAAGTATATTGATAATGATGTTGATAATGAAGTGAATGGCATTACATACGGCTTAGAAATTAATCCTCAAGACGGAAAGGCCAACGCCTGTACATTTTAGGTCCCCATGCACCCATCGCGACGTATGCCGGGGCGGGGGGAAACCACATAGGTTTGAAAATAATCTAAAAAAAAGAGCAAGGCTGATTTTACGGTCAGGGAAGTATACTTTCCAATATTTCGAAAGGCACGGCCTTTCTTCTTCAGGGTATGTTTGAGACTGACCAAAGCCCTTACCGCATCTGGGGTAACATTATTGAAATCTGAGGAAGGCTTTATATCTAAATGAGAGTCTTTGTTGCAGAAGAAAACTTAGCCTGCGAGCAAGCTCTCCAAGAGAGCTTGCTAGCAGGCTAAAGAAAACTGAACTTCAGGCAGTGATATGACTAGAATACTGCACAGGGAAGACAAAATATCAACAAATTTATCTGCACATGCCGCAAAATTTCAACCCTCCCCCGGCAAAATATTCTTTCGCATCCCTCCCTAACTTTTAAACCAAAGTAATTTAATGGATATATCGCCAGGATTATTGCGAACGTTTGCATTCGTTTCACTATTTTTCTCTTTAAAGGTTCTCATTAATTCCATAACGACGACTACACGAGTAATCACGCGCCTGCGCCTTTGAGCTGGAAAAAATGACACGGATGAGATACGTATTACAAAGAGGAATGAATTCGCGCCGCCTTGTTCCTTGGTCTCCTTCATGCAGTTTCGCCATCCTTAGGTTGGTTGTACACAAGCAAGTCTTTCGTGACAAGTCTACATCTGCCAAGCTTAAGTTTTATTTTCTCATACCCAGGGAGAGCAGTGATGGCGCAGTGGCGAGAGCACTCGCCTCCCACAAGTGTGGCCCGGGTTTGATTCCCGGTCTCGGCGTCATATGTGGGTTGAGTTTGTTTAGTTAGGTGTCCACTATTAGTAGAGGGGACTTCTCCCCTCAGCTACATTTCTTGACACGTTAATAAAGTTATTATTATTATTATTTTGGCTTTGTTTTTGTCAAAATTGAAACACTTTGCTCCTTTCAAACGTGCGTTGTAACGCAAGCGGTCCATCTTAAAGGTTCGTATAGGAAAATTTGGACCGCTCTGGGACCCAATCAGAAAGCTCCTTTTCAGCGCAGACCAGTTCAGCTGTATCATAATTAGCCGTAAAAAGCCCAGGCAAAATTCGAGCTATGTCTATAAAACATCCGGTCCGCTTTTGCATGGATGTCCCCAGTATATTACTATGTTTTGTTATTTTTTGTCAGCATCGGCAATGCATAGGTAATTGTTGAACTATTTGTGATCATTTGGAAGCAGTAATGACACACAACGGTGAGGTCTTGAATATAAGGCTGTTCACAGTATTCGAAATTTTATTTCAAAACAATTGCTTACCTAAGGCGGAATTACAATACTCTAAATTAATTTTAAAATCTCCTAGTTTACTCCCTCGTGGCACCCTTAAGCTCCCAGAATTCCTTTTACAAATTATCGTATTTTCATTACAAAGAATAACGCGTTCACAACGTGATTAAGCTTACCAATAGAGAGGCATTTAGAATCGCGCTTACGGAAAACGACAAACTTGAGATTCGCTTTTCTCTTTTCTTGAAAAAATGAGTACATATTGGAAAATAGTACGAAGTAATTCTGGCCTTTGATGCTAACGCAAAACTACTAAATTTTACTGGGAAACTTACAGTGCGACGCGCCTTACCGTGGCCACCCATCAAACTTTTTTTTTACAAGTTAGCCAATCAAGCAAGGAGCCGTGACCGTTAATCAAATTCGCGTATCCTGATTGGCTAACTTGTAAAACATGTTTGTTGGGTGGCCACGGTAAGGCGCGTCGCACTGTAAAACAGCGAGTGGCAAATGTAAGATAAACGTAGTCACGTGTTCGTTTCTACAGTTTGCTGTTTGCGGTAAACTTAATTCTAAATCTCTCCAACGGCAAGTGTCAACTCTGAATTAAAGGCGATCTCCCACAGGAACGACAGCAACAGCAATTGCAGAAACAACAACAACAACAACAACAACAGGCACAGATGGTCACCAACACAATTGTACCTACAATCATGTTTTGGACGATATGGAGGCAATTAGCTATAGCCCCACTTCCCAAAGACTTGTTAAAAATTACTTCAACTTGTGGTCTCAAAATTTCCACTTCCATCTACCTTCTCTCCCTCCTCTTTTCAACAAAGTATTGAAAGCTCATCGGAAGAACATTGACTGACACTGAAGATATGGAATTATCCAAAACAAGTGGATAAGGAAAAGAAAATGTGGCGCTGCGCCGATGGGGAATAAAAACGAATGTTTGGTTTATCAACAGAGTTGACTCTCTCTCAAAGGACGTTAAAATAAATTTACAAAATGGCCAATTCAACTGGTCCTGGTTGTTCCAAAGATGAACAAAATTATCCACAGTTATCAAATCTGTGATAAACCAAACATTCGTATCCAAAACAAGGTCTGTGATAAAACACTATTACATCACTCACGAATATATTACATATTTTCAAGCACACCTGGCAAAAGCACTGAATAAATAAGGCCCACTCAATTTTTCTGAATTCTAATTTCAAAAATAATTATTTTGTCACTGTCCAAGTGCGACGCCCATTTCTAGAAAAGTCTGCTCGGCCGAGGATTAAGAAGGATGGGTCCCCTTCATCTGAACTGAACAAAATTCACACAGAAGAATTTTGCTCAAAAAAAAAAAAAAAAGGAAAGGAAAAAGAAATCACACTTCTAAAGCAATTAGTTCAAGCCTTAGTTGCTTAAAAAGTGCACGACTTTTTAAGGACTGTGTATGTGTCAAGACTCCCTTTGAGAGCGCGTTGAAAGAAATTTACAAAATGGCCTAAGAATGACTACCCTGCGAGCAGAGGCCCTTCGATCTTCTTAGATGAGTTATCTAGGAAGATTGATAATGAAGGGCCTCTGCTCGCAGTCTAAAGAATAACATTATCTGGACAGTGGAGACATGTATAAGTAAAACAAAAATAATAATAAAAATAGACAAGAAAACCCAGCTACTTCAAAGTTTGAGCCGCCTATTTCTTGGTGAATTGCATGATGTCTGTTAATAATCCTGTACATAAACACTCTTTTGTTAGGCCGCCAACTTCGACAGTAGATCCCAGCCGTCTACTCCGAAACTTAACGAGAACCCTGTAGCACACAAAATGTACTCCTACCAATACACCTTGTTGGATAGACAATTACTCACTGGGGCGTACATGCAGAGCAGAAAAGCTTAATGATCTGGCCCCAGTTGTTCAAAGAGCGGATAACTTTATCCACTGGATAAGTCGCTATCCAGCGGAGCAAATGTACTCCAACTAATGCTTTTGGCAAGTTTTCCACACAATCCCATACTTAAATTTGACATATGCTCCTACTCTATTCACCAATATTATTACAGGCTATCAGACAAATCTTGCACCCATTTTGTCTGCCGGATGGCAACCTATTCAGTGGAAAAAATTATCCGCTCTTGAACAACTGGGGCCTGGACTACATGTATATGTATATGGTATGAACAAAACCAATAAAATATAGAATAAAAAAATATTACTATTAATATTATAATTTATGCCTAATTGCAAGGTCGTACGATCATCTGTTTTGCATCAACTGAAAACAGAGTGCATGGTCTCTGGAATCACCCCACCCCCCATTGGGGCCAAACTTGGGGTGTTGGCCAGTCCTGCCAGGTTGAACATCTACAGAGGATGGATAAAAGCTGTTTTCATTCTTGTCAATGATTGACTGATATTTCTGCACGGTAGCTTCAATGTTGCAGTCTTTCTTCTTGTGATGCAGGCCACTAAAACACCAAAATGCAAAGCAGTCATTATAATTTTTTATTATATAAACATGAGAGTTTTACTAGAAAATAAACCATTTGTAAAAGTCACACAAAACTAAATCTGGGACCAGAGTGGTGTATTTTCCATATCCTTGCTAGTGAGGATATTGATGATTCCATTTCCCGTGATAGCTTGTTTATATAATAAAAAGAAATTAATAGACCCATTTCGATAGATTCAAATTTGTACTTGAATACGAGTCTTGGGGAATTAAACAACAGCAACATTGAGGTTCAGAGATGAATAATTAATTTCTGTTGTTTTATTCCCCTACGCCTTGTAGTCAAGCTAGAATTTTAATATACCAAAATTGGTCTATTACTCGGTGGCTTGAAAATATGAATTTTAATTTCTTGTGCTAAAAATATATTTTCCTGGCTGTGCTTGTTTGTAAAATATTGTTTTTACCAAGCTCAAAAATAAAATTAATATCTTTGTGCCCCCGTGTAATATCCTTTATATAATTATTTTTGCTCCTTCTTGGAGAAGTGGAAATTTGTGAAAATATAAGTCTATTTTTAAGGTATTTGCACCAGCAATTTTTTGAAAAAAATGGGTATTATTATAAAAATTTGTCAAAAGCTGTAGAAAGAATGGATATATTTAAATTATAATAATTACAAGCAAAACCTACCATTCCCCAAGGTGAAATACTCGAGGACCCTTGAGAACAAGTGATTTGAAAGGCTTTGGCAAGCAGGTCAAACTCATCTTCATCAACGACCAGTCCCAGTTGTATTCATCATACGTCTTGCAAAACACCTACAGTATTGTCAAAAGTGAATCAATAACAATTCAAGACAATGTACAGTCTTGAATCAGTTATTATTTCTGGAATGCTCAGTGTGCTCATTGCTCGATTGTACTGCCAACTCGCAAAATATCTGTGCGTATTATTCGTAAAACCATCGAATAAGATATATGTATTCTACTGCAGTGAGGCCTGGCAACTTGAACCTTAAAATCAAAAATGAATTGAAATGCTTAGACAGATACCCATTCCAGTGTATTTGAATTTCTGTTATTAAGGACGGTGCCTACTAATAAAGAAGTATTTTTGTGTAGTTTATGACTATGCGGGGAAAGCAGATCTTGGCAAGGGCTATTGAATTGAAAAAACAGTAGAGAGATTGATTTTCTGGCATACAGTACCTCACTACACTTCTTGATTTTGTTCCAAGTAGTTCTGTCAAATGCTAGCCCCATGTTGTGCTGATTTGAAACCCAACTAGATAGCTGTGCCTGGAAAAGAAAGCAAAATACATGCATGTACATTTAACAAAAGTGTTTAAAAAAGCACATACATGTACATCTACTAAGCGGCTGGTTTAGCCTCTCTGACTCACATCCGACCAATCACGATTTGTTTGTACTTGTGCTCTCAGGTTCTTCCAGTTTTCCAACTGTTAGATTTTCTATTCTTCAGAATCTTGTTTGGATGTTTTTCACCTTCCCCCTTTGGATTTCTCAAAGAGAATTTTCAATTACTGTAAGGCATACACATCAGTCTCTTCAGTTGGCTGAATTTACCATGTCTGTCTGTAACGTAAATGTTCTCTACACTGAACACCTCTAATAAAAGTTACAGGTACATGTCAACAGAGACAAAGTTGGTCTCACAAGTGTTTGTCTCAGAGAGAGTCAACTGTAATCAGACACGATATTTTTTAATTTGCAATACATGTTTTGATGTGACTCACATCTTCGTCAGTTACAAAAAGTATCTGAAAAACAGTTGGAATTCATAACAACTTATAGAAGCATGCAAAATGTTTTTCAAATACATTTTGTAAGTGATGAAGATGTAAGTCACATTGAAACACATTGCAAATTTAAAAAAAATTGTGATCGTTTTAAAAATCACAATCCATTTGCCGCTTTCTCGACAATTCAAGTAATCAGACAGTTGTTACAAATGGCAAATGCTTAGAGGTTTTGCCTTCTATCCATAATTTTATCATCAGCCATACAATGTATGCTACAACTGACATAAAGTTACTAGCTTAGAAAGAGATGCTTGCCTAAGAAATTATAATAATCGAGCTATTTGAATTTTATTCAAGGAAGAGAAATTTCAGCTTACTACATTCTGAGCACCATCAACTGCATAACTATCCACAGTTTTGTATGGGCCAAGGGTTATGAAATCACAATCCTCCTTACATCCACTGCAATAAAATAAGAAATTTGGAACAAAATGTATTTAATTGTTGATAAAAAATAACAGGGCGGCAGGAGCTTTCACTTTCAAAATTAAGACCATTACATAGAGCCCAGCAGGTAAATGTAAACATTCCAACATTATGAGTTTTGACAAAACTATATAGCAAGATTTTTCAATTGACAAAAGCCAAAACAGTCATCTATTGTAATGAAAAATAATGTTGGCTGAACATCATGCAACGAGGGCTGCTAAACAAAATTTCAGTGAACATCGTTGTCCTAATAACCGACCAGCAAGAACCATGTCCTAGCATGGGACACCAAAGCTTGCTTGATCTGATTGGTTAGAAGCCACAAGAATTTAGTTATAATTAATACATGTAGCTAGAGCCTTCTGAAGAAATGGTAGCTCTGTAAGACTGGTAATGGTACAACATTTTGGTTTATTTATAGCCAATTTTGCACAGTCTATGGCTATGCTGGAAAAGCAGATCTTAGCAAGGGCTACAAAAATCCAAAAAGAAAATTGGGGCTAACTAGCGTTTTTCAGAGATAATTTATATTATTATTTTAAGCAACTCTTACAATACTGTAATTCCAAAAAGCTTTTTTAACTTCCACTATAAACAAAGGATTTGAATTTTTTTTGACTTTTGACAAAAAAGTACATTGATTTACAAAGTATGGAATAGGGCTATTTTTTTTCCAAATTGAAGCTTAAGCTTAATTATCTATATGAAAAATGCATCCATGGTTACCCCCACTTTTCTCTCTGAACTTCAATAGCTCTTGCTAAGAATATTATTTTTTTCCTACATTGTCATAAACTGCGCAAAAATACCTTTGAATTAGCAGGCAATTTTAAAAGAAAACAGTCTGAGTTATACTGGGATCATCCCGAGATGCACAGAACATATGCGCACTGTCATTAAATGAAATGAATGGGCAATTCCCTCATTAATTTTTGTTTGCTTCATTCATTTACAATCACTACAACACTGTTACATTAAACTACAAAGCAACTACTGGTATGTTAGTAATGAAAACAAATTATCACATTCAAGTACTTACTTCATTTTACTATCATACACCAGTCTTAACATATGATAGAAGTCTGGGCTAACATAGTAATCTTCCTCAAGAAACAGCACTGGACCCATGTAGGTTTTTGTTGCATTTAACATGTCAAACACTCTGTTTGCCTAGAGAGATGGAAGCATTTGTCAGCATATAAACAGGATGTTATGTTAAGGATGCCAGGTGATTGCAAGTTTGCAGCAACAACAAGGAGAGATTAAAAATGTTGGGTGTGTTGCCAGGCATGTTAAAAAGAATTAAAAAGTTGTTGACACTGGCTAAAAAATATATATATATTGGACGTTTCGGCCACTACTGTTGCCTTCTTCAGCAAAGATAAAAAATGCAAATATAACGGCGTCCTGCTAGAAATATATACAACGATGTGTGATAAATAAAGAAATCACACCTCGACGGAATTTAAAAGTGTAACAGTGGTGTAAGGGTATTGTGAAGACTAAAAAAGATTAAAAAGGCTAAAAACTCTTAATGTTATTGTATATGTTCGGAAGCGCTATATGTTCATTTATGGAGTTCTTATCGCGCACGGAATGCCGTTATATTTGCTTTTTTTTTATCTTTGCTGAAGAAGGCAACAGTAGTGGCCGAAACGTCCAATATATATATATTTTTTAGCCAGTGTCAACAACTTTTTAATTCTTTTTAACAAGGAGAGACATTTATACCACCTACTGACAATCTACATTTATTTGACTTGGAAGGTGACTTCTGCTCAGGTTGTCAAAAGAACATCAAATGAATGTCACCTCAAACAGTCCTTCTCAGGTCTACACTCACCCAAATAATTATCATAATTTACCTACTTACAGTGTATGATATGACTCCCGGGTTCAAGCCCTTATATGATCATAATAATTACATGAAGTGCTCACCTTCCACCACCAGTGATGTTTGGTCATGGTGTACTTTGCTTCTCTGTAGTGACCAAACATGTCTGGTGTTTCAGCATTGTTACAACCAACTTCTCTTGCTCTAAAATTTAACATGACAAGTTACTGAACAAGCAAGAAAATGCATGTAGAAGTCCTAGTAAATGACTAATTAAAAACAAGGGGATCAAGATGGCCGACAAGCAACGGAAAATAATGTTTTGTATATAACCCATGGCAAGCCATAACCAAAGAACTGCGTCACCCTTCGAGGATTGATCACAACAGGAAAAAATGACCCATGTATTAAGAATTTAAATGCGAAAGGTTGAATACATGTACTTATGTCAGTGGGAAACAAATTTTCAGTTTGATCCCCACATTCTTCACAATGCTAACAATGTGGAAACAATTATTGTTATGTTAACGGTGAAATTTTGTGGTTTCCCATTTAGTAATAAATTATACATACAGTCATGTACATGTCATGAATGTAGGTCATACTATCAATTTTTGCAAACCTCCAACCCTTTCCTCCCAGAAAGAAAAATTACAGCTGCTGCACTAAATCTTTTTGAGTCTGTGGATCATCTGTGACCACTCTGGTCTCTGATTTCTAAAGCTGGGAGGAGTGGGGAAGGGGGGTGGGGGGGGGGGGTGGGGAACAGGGGATCTTTAATCCCAAATCCCTGACTCCTTGATTTATGACTTCTGATCATCCAACCCTATTCAAGACAAAAATGTTTCAATGTAAGACAGTCACAAGATTCCGATTGATGCAGCTGAAATTTTTTAAAAGACACTTTGGAAATAATTTTCAAATATTTATGACTTGTGTCAATGCTGGGGTTGACGGCTAACAGCCACAGATGGTTTGCTAGACAAAATAACTTTTTAGCATTGTTTAACTACATGTAGGGATCCCCCAAGGTTGGATAGCAAGGATGACAAGTGCGGTAGCAGGGTCCCATGAGAACAAAAGGACTATCAGGTCTGATTTTTGGACTGGATTTGTTTCGAACAGCGCCTATGTGAACATAAGCCTTGTTTTCAATAATGTCATTTGAGAAGACCAATAGGCCATTTCTGAGTTGCTGTGAACCTTATTATAAAAGCAAGGCTAAGTGCAAAGTTTTTATTATGAAAATTAGTTTTCATTCATATGGAAACAAAACTAATTTTCATTTGAAAAGCTTTTGCACTTAGCCTCGCTTTCATAAAGAGGTTCATGGTAACTCGGCAATGGCCTAGTTTGATGTACCTTTAAATATTAAGTGTGTGGATGAGGTCTACTCACTTTTGCTTTGAGATATCCCTTGGGCAATCATTAGGATCTGTTCCAGGGAACTGGTCTGGATACAGTTGACCAGAAAAGGGAAAGAAGATTTGAATAACCTACAACATAAAAGCACAATGCTATTGTGACTATGGCCAAGTTTTTTCTACTGTTAAGTCTCTAGACTTAAAAGTTAATAAATAAATTAAATGTAATGGAAATAATAATTTTGTAATCTACATGTACTATATTTACATAATAACTATTTTTGACTAATTAATTTAATGATCAGTGCTTTCAATTTGAAAAAAAACTTTCACTTAATAATACATGTAGTGAGCAGAGATTTCTTCTAGCTGATCTTCATTACACCATTAAAAATATGCAAAGAATTATTAGTCGGTGATTTTACTTGACCCGTGAAACAGAGAATAACAACTAATACCAAATAGCTACAAGTAAACGAAAGAAGACAATGGATTTCGTGCATAATGTGTAGTATCAGTATTACCTATTTCACGGGTCAAGTAAAATCACTCTAATTTTGATTTTCTTTGTAGGCCATAACAATCCAGACATGGACTGTTGGTTTCTGTCACCAAGGCCTTTCCAGGGACAGGTGGTTTAATTGGAACTGTGGCACACGTCGAGCACCCAGCCAGCATGATCTCATCAGGTATTTTAAGACCCTGGTTTGAGGTCTGGACTACAATCGTGGACAAAACTTGTTAAGAAAACTGCGAAATTTACGCCTATACGTGTATTTCAATCTACCTTAAAGAAAACACCACCTGGAAAAAACCCATTCTTCACTCCCCCCGCCCCCTAACTCAATGTTGCTTTGAAGGCCAGATGATGACCCAGCCTTTTTTTCAGCGGCAGAGACACATTGATGAGGGGGAGGGGGGGGGGGGGGGGCTGTGTTGTTGACGTATCATTGTAGGGCTCAAATTTGGAGGTTGACTGAACAGTTTCTTATCAGTTTGTCCACGACTGTAGGCAAGAATCAATTACCTTCTGAATAGCAGTCTCGTGCTCTGCTTAACTCAAGCTAACTGGTGAGTGGGTTCTAACTTGAGTTAAACTGCTTAGCTTGTCATTAGAAAAGTCTAAGTAATTTTATGTAAAATTGTCATAAATGTTAGTCATCTTTCTTCTTGAGCAAAGAACGATTTCTCAGTGCAGCAAGTGCTGCAGTTCTCTGACAAGTAGAAATAAGAGAAAAGCTTTGGATTTTTTCGTTCAATGTCAAACTGTGAGAATTATTTATTTAATTTTTATTTAAATCTCGGGAATTGTTTAGATGGAGAAACCAATGGTCGAGTACTTCCAAATCTGGGCAAAAAATTTTCTGAATGAAATCGGCTACAAATTGTCACCCATGAAAACCAAATAAGGCCTTCATCCCCACACCTTTTAGCTTCCTTATGGTTCCTACCACTTCAATAAGTGTAAATGTCATGCAAATTGTAGTGGTATAAACTGTGAATTAAAGCTTAGGTGACGTTCGTCGGTTAAATTATACATTGAAATATTCTAAAAAATAAGTAAATCTAACTTGTACAGCTTCAAATACAGCTGCATTACCAAAAATTTTTATTATGCATAATTTTTTCAATTTTGAGACAGGCAGTTGAATGCAACTGCAATAGACGGTAACCATGGGTGATTGTGGAGAAATCTACGCATGCTGTAGACCACAGCTAAAATTGCTCAGCTGTTTTGTTGATGCAAACAATACATTGATATCAATTATTTATCACTCACAAAATTGCACACTTTGAAAGTGGGTTTATTGTGCTGTCGAAAAACCTCAATAGTTTATTGTTCCAAGGAAAACATACCTCGAAAAGGGGAAACGAAATTTTAGTTATAATGAACCAAAACTCTAACTAAAAGAAAACCAGAAACTAAAAACGAGACCCTATATATGGAATGGATACAGTCAATTGTAAAATATCAACTTTCGTGGGAATGTTTTGACAAGAAATTGCACGAATGCTTTAAAAAAAAATAGTCCGTGTTTTTATTTAACGATAACACTACAAGAATAGCAAGATATCAGAAATTTGAACCAGACCTTGCAACGCTTAGCTTTGGATTAGAAATCTTTAAAAAAATGATTTGAGCTTACATAACATTTGCCACCCATTTAAAAAAGAGAACTACGTCTACACTGTGCATATATTTTTATCCACAAATTTAGGACGTTATACTTACCCTACAAAAGTCGATTGATTCGACGAGTCTGTTTATATCCGCAGAATAATAATCACTGCTGATGATAAGCAAGGCATCCTCGATGCCTTTAGCACGGCTCAGCGACTTCAAAAGATGCGAGAAATAATCAGCACGATCGTGTACTTGGACTATCATAACAATAGAAGTCTTTGAGAACTCCACGCCAAATTTCTCTCTGTTTCTTATAAATTCTTTATCGTTAGCGGATCTCACGATCTCTCGCAGTTTCTCTACTTCTGTCAAAACGCGTGGTTTCGTAAGCGTGGTGGTTGGATGTATAAACGTTTTTATAATCCTTTCCTCTTGAGGAATATTGTTGTTTACATTCGCCTTCACAGCAGCAATAGTAGGTCCGTTTTTAGCTAAAGTTACGGCAGGTTCTCGAAGACTTGGTCTCGTTAGCGGTGGATTTAATTCAAGAACGCCGCTGGCGCTTGGAAGAGAGTCACTATGCTTCATCGAGTGGAATGTAGTCATTTCGTGGAGCGATAATACCGCAAAAATTGCACAAACTGCCAACGTTACCAAAATAAACAGTTTGGTGCTAAACAGACGAATTGTCGTCCCGCGATATTTGAACATCATGGTGATTCCTTCGAAAAGATCCCTGGTACATCAATACTTACCTAAGGCAATAGAGAATGATGTTTAAATGAAGAACGCCTCCACGAAAGCCTACGTGTCATGGCCGACTAAAGCCGGTGAACCGAGTAATGATGGCTCGTTTTTGTTCAAAATCAAGCCTTCCAGTTGACCTGTTCTGTTTGTATAGCCCCGCATTGTTAATAAGGTAAATTTATACGCCTGTTGACCACAACTTGCTCATTATTGAACCACCCCAATTTCCTTCTCTAGTGAAAGTAACCGAAAGTCCCGAAGGTGACAGACAAAACAGTGCACTTCAGTATCGCACTGTGTTGCGCGTTTACGCGCGTGGTTCCACGTGACAACAAAAATAATCGACCCATTCTCTCGCGGCCTGTCCGAAAACAAGATGGCGGCAGGCAGTGAAACCAACGAAGTAAATGTCATCGTAAAATGGAGTGGAAAAGAATATCTCATCGAGCATATATCCCTAACTGAAACAGTGCGATATCTGAAGGACCTCATAAAAGACAAAACTGGCGTTTTACCCGAGAGACAGAAACTTCTAGGCTTAAAATATAAAGGTATTTTGAAGCTAATGGTAGTCTAATTTTATTAGGAAAGAACAAGAGTTTCGGTTGTTTCAGTTTTAAACTTTAATGCGTGTAGTCTTAAAGAGAAGCATGCTTATTTTATTATTTATTAGTCTCGCCACACAAAGAAAGAAAAGAATTAGAAACTTTCTGAAGTGTCAATTTGAATTATAAAAAAGTCTATAAACTTTACATAATTAAGCTAGCTTATCATTCAATAAACTTACAAATTATTCGACGTCGACTAAATATAAGCTTTTCTTACCAAAATGTTGTAAGTAGGAATGGTGAGGAAACCACCAGGGCTATACAAGTGGTCACAAGGGAGGTACTCCTCTTGAGATTGTCATTAAGGTTAATTAGCCACATGTTGCATTGAACTTCACACCAGTGACAATCTTACTGTTTTGTGAGCAAAATCAACCTACTTACCAACTTTCAGGAATGTCAACTTCAACTACAAAAAAGTCTATAAACTTTATATAAGCTAGCTTGTCATTTGATAGACTTACAAATTATTCGACTATGACTAGAATGATGTTAGAAGAGTTGAGCTTAATTTCCAAGAAATAATATTTAAATAGGAATGGTGAGGCCGACCACCAGAATCCACCAGGCCTATACAAGGGAGGTTACTCTTGAGATTCTCATTCAGGTTAATTATAGCCACATGTTGTATTGAACTTTAGCAGGTCACACCCTTGGCAATCTTACTGTTTTGTGAGCAAAATGAACCTGCAAACGTCAAGATCACCTGTAATATTAAGGCTGTTTCAAGGGTATATTCATCTGTAACAGGTACAGTGTTATGGGTTACAACCCCTGTGTAATTATGCTCTAATATTTGAAAAAAATGGTAACTGGTTTGAAAAAATTAAAACAGAGTAATAAAAATTGAACTACAACACATACAGTGAGACTGGGTTTTGATCATTGAATAATTATCAATTTAGGAGAAAAATAGTTGTATATACAGTAATCTTCTTTTGAAACAGAATAGAGTTTCTTTTTTGTGATATCATTTGGTCCATAGAGAATGAACAGTAAAATACATCACACTGGTTTGACATACATGAGGACAATAATCTGTAGCTCTTCTGGTGTTATTTAATAGCAGTGTACATGTATTAGATTACTAGTAACAGAATAATAAGCTGGTAGCCTGATGATTAATATTGTGGGACCACAGAACTTTGTTTGCTTAGTCAGACCACTACAAAATTAATGTAAGCTGGCAAATGAATAGGGAAGTAAATAATAGTGTTTGGGAAACATATTTGGTAATACATCTTTAACTGCATGGAAAAATAGGGCCACAGTAATATGAGAATGATAGCTAGGGTTAGTTTAAGTTAATCACATAGTACAATTTTGGAATAAGGATATTCAAATTTGTCACATGTCATTATCAAAAGTAGAGGACCATGCTCTGTTGCAGTATTTACAATAGGTATATGTGTATACTAGGGTATACTATGTTCGACATTATTAGTAGTATTTTAATCTGTTTAATAATCTCATATTAATAGGGGCTTTAATATTAGTACAGACTTTCAAACAGTTTTACTTGCAAGTACTTTATAGGAGGAATTGCTTTTGGTAAAGATTGGGATAACTTTTAAATTTTAATGTTATTGTTAAATTGTATTTTAGGAATAAGATGAGAGTTGTTTTCATATACTAGGAAAAAGTATACACTCAGTCATGTAGATGTCAAAGTGCTGAATTTTTGTTGTCATTTTCTTGGGTTGTTTTTGTCCTCAGGTAAAAGCCCTGATGATGATGTACGCCTTAGTGCCTTAAACTTGAAGTCCAATAACAAGATTATGATGATGGGAACAAGAGAAGAAAACTTGGTAGGACTTTAATATGCCCTTGTCACTGGCTTCCCAAGGGGGCATTTGGGTGGGGGAGGGGGCAAATTAGTCTTTTTCTTGAAGTCTTGATTAAGAGTTAAGAAAAATTTTGTTCAAAGTTTTATTATTAGAGAAAATAAAGCCCAGTGGGATAGCTTCCCCCTCCCCCCCCCCCCCCCCCCATCCGCCAAAAAAAAAGAAAAAAAAAAAAAAAATCAGGACTTGAGAGGCATAGATGTAGTGATGAAAATCTACAGTTTTTGAATCGCCATTTGCATTATGGTTATTTTTATAATAAATAGTCTGGACAGTATATACATGTGTCTGCTCCCTTTCGTACTTTCAGCCTTGAGTAACTAGTATAAATATTTATATGGATTGCGTACTCTTTCAGGCTGAAGTGATTTCTCCCTCTGAAGAGCTTGTTAATAATCAAGTTGTAAATGACTTTGATATAGAAGAGGATGAGATTCAAATAGAAAACAGGTAAATTTTGGGATCTTGTATTTTAATAAAATTAATGTAAAAGCACACATAGTACATTTGATAATGTTAAATTTTTCTATCTGAATCCTCCTTTATAATTATATTCATTTGGTTTCTACTTTATTATTACATTGTGTTTATATTTAGTAATTTTTACACTCAGGTAAGTGCCTTCTATATTAAGTTGAATAATATGCTAATATTTTTATCATTTTGTTTTACTATCGTTAATTTTCTTGTTGAAACGTTTTATTGTTATTAATTTAAAATTTATAAATATTTATAAATTTATAAATAAATTTTTACACTCCTGAAGGAAAGTGTCTTCTATATTGAGTTGAATAATATGCTAATATTTTTATCATTTTATTGTTGTTATTTATAAATTCTAAATTGTTTTCTCAGATGAGGCCATTAGGTACACTGTCAGCTCAACTTAAAATTTGTACAACTTTTTGTTGATGATTGTAATTATTATTTTGTACAATTTTTATTAGCCTTTCAAGACACAGAATGCAAATTGAATACAATTTTACAATCATTATGCTAAACACTACTTACAATACTTATAATAATTGAGTTACAATAATACTTAGTAACTAACATCAGTAGTTGATAATTTCATTGTTTATAATTTTATAGAGAAGAGAACCTGGCAAAAATTAATAAAAGAGTGTCAGATTACAAGGTGGAAGTTCGTAATCCGCCAAGAGCTGGAAAGAAACTGCTTGTGCTTGATGTAGATTATACAATATTTGGTAAGTATTAAACCAACTTCTTGGCTTTAAGTGTTAACTATTGCTAGCTAGTTCGGGCATTCCGTAATTCCTTGTGTCCTGTTTTTAACTGAGAAAAAATGTTGCCTTTGTGCTGGATGTTTGATGCACTCATATGTACTGTGTAAATTGAATGGAACATGTCTCCTAATAGTTAACATTTAGCCACAAGTTCTTTGATTTGAAGTATGGTCTTCCTGTCTCATTTTACCTGAGTGTGTAGGGTTATGGAAAATACGTAATTCGCCAAGTACTGTGAAGCAAAAGTACTGTGTGGGGGAGTGGAAACTTAGAATCTCTGTACGGTGGCCAAATTGCCTATTGTAATAATTATAATAATTAGTTATCAACTCGATTGAATAAAAAATCCAAACATTTTGTTTACACCAGCCGGGGGAGGGTTAATTTATTTCGAGTACTTCTGGGAGAAGCCACTTATTGGTGATAATTTTTAATCACTTGTTTTTCGAGGATGGGGTGTTGCTTGGACCACTTGGAATATCTGCAAGGGAGCAACATATAGACAATAGAAACCAAAAAGTGACCAGACAAAGTATAATCACTCTGACACAATGACAATAAATGATTGAAGTTACTAGAGAAAAGTGATCAGTGGCATCATTTTTTCTGTTCATGAGTGATCGATCCGAGACTCTTCAATCAAGCAACTTGACCAGAGCTTAGAAATGGAATTAACTAATGAGTTGGTTACCAAATGAATATGAGATCTCATAGTGATTACATTGTTTTAACACTAGGTCACTGTTTGACTCTACAATTTATTTAATATATTTACCCCCTTAAGGATTCTAAGTAATAGAATTTGATAAACCAATTCCAGTGTTTATATATAAAGATTTTGTACGAATAAATCTAAATGATATCCATGACATTTATTTCAGATCATAGGTCAGTCGCAGAGACTGGTTTAGAGCTTATGAGACCGTACCTCCATGATTTTCTCACAGCATCCTATGAACATTATGACATCGCTATATGGTGTAAGTGAGTGTCCGTCTCCATATTTTAATTCAGATTCATTGCCGAAACATTTTTGAAGAGAAGAGGTTGTACGAGGCCATAGATAGGGGTATAGAATGGCCCTTGAAAAATAATGGATCTCGGCAAATTTTGGGCGAGTCTCGAAATCTCGGCGTCTCAAACTGGAGTCTCGGAATCTCGAGCTCGTAAAAAATAAAGCGGGTCTCGGAATCTCGCATTTTGAAATTTGAATCTCGGGCCCGGGGTCTTGCAAAGCAAGCGAAAGTTAAGTCTGAATTAACGTACTAAAACAACAAAGAATAATCTTGAAAAACTGCTCAACAGCACAATCGCTTCTGCAGCTTCTGTGAAACATGTAGGCTTGGATAAATTCTGCTCCTAAATTGCCGTATTACGCTTTCCGGTAGTGTTAGTAAAAAAACACATTTTGCGTTTTTTGCGTTCACAGCCTCTCGCACTCTGATAGTCTCGAGTTTTAGTCTCGAGCTCGGATTTGAAAAACATAGTTAAGTCTCGGTCTCGAATTTTAGATGAAGGTCTCGGCGTCTCGGCGGGTCTCGGATTTTACCATTCTATACCCCTATCATGTCTCTCTATGCACATTTTAGCCAAAACCTTCATTTAACTAGACAAAAAAGTGCCGAGCACATTTGATGCCTTCACTGGATATATATAGGCTTCTTTGCATTTGATTAGTGTTTGTTCTAATCAAGTGTTCTGCCAATTTGGTCCTGATCCTGTTGGGATTTGTGATAATTATGTATTTAGTAATATGTGATTGTATTAACAGGCTGAACATTGTGGTGTTGGTAATTTGAGGCTCACTCTCTGTTGCAGTATAGACCAATGAGACAATTAAGAGACTTTTAGTTTGTTAGTGTTTGAATCTGAAAAAAGGTTGTGAACATCATATCAGATTTTGTTTCAGAATTCCTCCCGTCCAATCCTCTTATACACTACACTTGGCATAAAAATTATTTTAATTTTTTATTTATTTTTTTCATGATTACATTAACACCCATGTATAGAGGCTACCTTACAAGCACTTAAAATTAATTTTTTTAAAATCCATAATATTATTATTAAAATTAATTAATTATTTTTAATTATTTATGAATTTAATTATTATAATATTGTACATCTGGTATTATAATAATAATATATTTTTTTTTACCTCTAGCTGCCACCAGTATGAAATGGATTGATGCTAAAATGAAAGTAAGTTACTTAGGATATTATTTTAAGCCATTTGAAATATAAAAGTGGGATAAGAAAGTTGTCAAGATTGCAGAATCCATGTGAATTGAATAGATGCAGGTCTGGGATATAATTTACAGTTATTAAATATCTAAAAATGGCCTATTCACAGTCCATTACTGATTTCTCTGACTGCGTGGCGTTGTCATGGACCAGTTATTTTTATGCCTAATTGCCAGGTTTTCAGTAACTACTAAGCAACGCAAGCACAAGCACGCAAGAGCTAATTTTTAACAAATGCAACACAAGCACAAGCGCACTTGTGTCTGCACTTGAGCTTAAATGCAGTAAGTTGTTGCTTTTTAAGTCATATTACATTTATTTTTAATAAATAAAAATAATATTTTGATGTTTTCTTTTCAGGAGCTGGGTATCTTAGACAACCCAAACTACAGGATTTGCTTTCTGTTAGACAGTGGAGCCATGATAACTGTTCTTTCATCAAAGTATGGACTTATTGAGGTGGGTTATGATTTCACTGCATGTGTGTACTTCATTTGGCGCACAGGTAACCCACATCAAGTACTGTATTTGCTAGGGGCATTGATCAGGTGTAGTCGTGAGCACATTGGTTTGAGCCTTACACCTCTGCAATCAGTATGATCCCCGGACAAAAAAAAAAAAAAAGAAAAAAAAAAAAACTGTGCACCACATATTTGTACGTGAACGGTCAACCACTTGGATTGATCTTCACCCACCTGTATGTGTTCAATTGGGTACCAGTGACAGTACCAAGGTGGGGTCAGGGGTGGGGGGTTGGTTCTATATACAATCATATTATGTTGTTTTTTAAATTTGTTTTTGGATTCCAGGGCTCAAAATGATTTTTGGACAGTTGCCGGTCATGTTGACTGACCAAACAAATTTTAGCTCGGTCATGTCTCGTTTCTGAACAGTCGAAATATTGAAAATATTAATCGCCTCATACGCTCAGAAACTTGTTGCTAAAGATCAGTACATGACTTGTATAAAAGTTTTGATTGCTAAAAGTATCACTTTTGGTCACTATTTGCATTTTCACAGGCAATGGCCTCTGCATGCTATTCAATGCAAAACTTTCTAGTTATTTATTTATAATAATGAAAGCCATGTATGCGATGGGTCAAAAAGACCCCCCAACCGAAATTTGTCCGCACAAGTTGTCATCTTGACTGGACATTGTCCGATGACTGGCTGTTATTCTGAGCCCTCCCTGGTGAAAATCTTTCAAGGATCTTTAAGGATCCTTAAAGATCTGCATGAGGATCTTTAAGAGGATCTTCATAAAGATCTTCAAGGATCTTTTCAAAGATCCTCAAGGATCCTTCATTTTCTTGCCAAGATCCTCAAGGATCTTTAAGGATCCTCTCAGGATCTTCAAAGATCCTCAAGGATCTTTAAGGATCCTCTAAGGATCCTCAAAGATCCATAAAGATCTTTCAAAGATCTTGCAAAGATCCTCAAGAATCTTTAAGGATCCTCCCAAGATCTTGCAAAGATCCTTAGGGATCTTCGAGGATCCTCCCAAGATCTTCCAAAGATCCTCAAGAATCTTTGAAGATCCTTAAGGATCCTTAGAGGATCCTTAAAGATCCTTGAGGATCTTGGCAAGAAAATGAAGGATCCTTGAGGATCTTTTCAAAGATCCTGATAAAGATCCTCATGCAGATCCTCCCAAGATCTTGCAAAGATCCTCAAGAATCTTCAAGGATCCTCCTAAGATCTTGCAAAAATCCTCATTAAGTGTCCTTCAATAATCTTATCAAGATTCTTAATAAGAAATAAGAATTTTATAAGAACCTTAGAAGATCTTTTCAAAAGATTCGTATATCTTGTAAGATTAAAAGATTCTTATTCTTATTTTAAGATTCTTATTCAGCTCTTACAAGATCTCATAAGATTCTTACAAAGATCTTATAAGTTTCTTACCAAGATCTTGAAATTGTCACGATCTTACCAAAAAGGGCCAAGATTTGATTTTGTTTTCCAAGCAAGCTGCAAAATAGGAAAAAAAAACCTGGAGTGTATGTTTTTTATTTTCTTTGGATTGCCCTGACATTTCTGGCAATGACCTACAATGGCTCATTCAAATAACCTAGAATCATGTGTTCCTGAGAGTTTGATCACAGCTTGCTTAAAATACAAAACCTACACATACCTGGATATGCTTCTAGCACTTCAATTCAAAGGCTGAGGCATTGTCAAACCATAACCAACAAGAAAAATTATAAGTGTGATAACCGTTTATTGATAAATCTTAGCTATTCATGTGAAATAAATTTATCACAACAATCTTCAAAAGTTAACATGGAAACTTTCATCTACGATGCCATTATGGCTTTTTTTACAAGGCATAAAATTGTATTCAAGTTCTTGTGATGCATGCTCACGAGATCAACGCCACTAATAATATTGTAATCCACAAAAGAGTGACAGAAACAAACCTTTACCAACAATGTTCCCTAGACTAGGACAAAGTTCTACATGTAACTTTTTCTTTCATTTGCATCAATCAATGAAGCACTTATAAGAATCTATTTGACTTAATTAACCTGGCAGCTTTAAAGCCTTTCTAAACAATCCTGAGACTTATTATTTGCCAGTACTATTTTCCCAAGAAAGAAGCACCCTAACTGAGTGTACATATGAATAACAGCTTGGTTTCCACTGGTACAATAATGTTCTTTAGTGTAAGTGTAAAATAAACAGATAAATAAAAAAAAAATAACATAAAAAAAGCCAATAAGTCCTTCCAGTTGCATGTTAAAAGCATGAAAACATGAAAGCTTGAAATTATCCTGTATGGCCTCTGTGGAGAAAAAAAGAAAAATAATTAAAACCAAAAATAAAAACCAAGATATCATTTTTTTATGCTATTTCCCTTGCTAAAAAAAGCTACATGTACCAATATTAGAACAATAATAATTTATTAACTAAGGTTTAGTGTATGCCCCCATTGGTCAAGTCACCATCTACTATTTGCCTCTGAGCAAATGCTGACAGCAGCTTACTATTGGCATCAAAATGTTGAAACACTGTTTGTTACAAGTGTCTCCCTACCTCTTCCTCCTCCTAAGTAAAGTCCAATGAAAGCAATGACGATGTACACGCCAATTTGCTCAAACAACAGTGACCCAAAGGAAAGGGGAGTAGGTAAGGGGAGTTTCAACAGCTATTGAGAGTTGTTCAGTAGATTTCCACTCAGGCCAGTGGGCCAGTAATTTATACTGTTTGGGAGCAGAGTCTTTCAACTTTTCAGTGAACAGAATGGCACCAGCATACAAGAGATACTCAGTGAAGCAACTAAAAAAAATTGTTTTTCAAATGTTGGGGATGAAATGTACATGAAGCTGGATTAAGCCACAACCCACTGAAGAGTAGGATTACATCATCATTCAGTGTGAACTGAAAATTAAGATCACTGTCTCTTAAACAGCTTTAAAGTGACACATGAATGCCACTTTTCAGTTTATGTTTTGAGAGTTTCTCTGAGCCAATTACAAATTCCAGAGTGTAGGCTGAACCATTTACAATGTGTGAAATATTACCATTCTTAATGCAGCTTTGACAAGTTCATTAAAGCCTATTATAAGAAAAAATGATTGCATTGATCAAAAAGATTATTACTTAGTGTTCTCTTTATATTGCTTGTTGTTTTCAACTATGAAATCAAGTACTGATCAAATACTGCCATTATGCAAGTTACATGTACAAACTTTTATTTAGTATTATTGTTGCCGAGTAGAAGTAGCAGAAGTCATGATTCACAACAAAATTAAATCAGTCAAAATAGACTCGAACGATCATAATTACAACTGACTTTATTGAGCAGGATTTGGTGACTTGACTCTGAAGCTGCAGTCTTGAGTCTCAACCTTGACAACAAAATGGAGACAGGAGATGAAAATCTAACGTCAAACAGAAGATTGTGAACTTTTAATCAGTTCATCTGAGTGATCACAGTGACCACTAAGCTGCCTTTAACTTTTTAGACAATGTTGCAGTGAGCTTCTCACCAGTGACAATCTTGTTAGTTGCTGATCTTCAGTCGTACACTCCATGCACGAAGATCATAAATTAATATTCACGCCAAATCAAGATCTATGACTCAAGTCTTCAGCTTATACCAACTCTGTCATGAAATTAACCTGGCTACAAATGACTCCGTAAAAACGTTTGCAAAGGCTTCTTATAAAAACTAAATAGGGAATGACCACCTCAATAATCTTCAAGAAGCACATATGCATGCACGTTGTCTATAATTTGGACAGACGATCACACATTTTCATGCAGTCTTTCACAAAATAATTGGTGTCGAAACTTACCTCTTTCTAAAAAGTGGTTGCCCACAGTTTGCTACTTGAAGCCATCATTTTTTTAGCTTAGCAGAGGCAAAATCCAGAGGAAATGTGTGCTGTATAGATTTGAATCCCACCTGAAATGCCTGAAATGAAACGGTCTTTCTCCGAGCCTGCAGTGGCATAACTGCTGACCAAAATGGTGCCCAGTCTTCCCAGGCTGAATGAAATCCAAGATGGCTGCCGGTGTTGCTGTGATTCCACGTTTTTCCACGTTTTCTAGTCTTTCTTGCTCATTTTAAAAGCTAACATTATGCATGGAAGTCGAAGAGATTATAATTCAAAGCATTTTTGTTCTTTTTGGCATTAAATGGAGTTGAGATTCATCAAAGAAGGTTTGTAAGTAATAGTGTTTTCACAAGTGAGTTTCAGTGTAGGACCGTGCATTTAGTTTTTTTTTTAATATACAAATACAATCTGTAAACTGCAAACTGTAAGTCTTAACAGTCATATTTTTTAAGCCTTTGTTTAGAAACACACATGTCTTCATTGCGTTTATCAACTTAGAACACCGAAGGAAACAGTATTAAGATGTACAAGATGTCACAACAAACAACTAAATTTTATTGTTAATAACAATACAAGTAAAGAGATAATCACAGTCAGTGTAAGAGTATTGCGGGCATGTTTATTTATTCTTAGATCCTGTCAAGATTCTTGTATGATATTATGAGATCTTAAGAAAGAATTGAACCAAAGAAGAAGTTTTTGTTTTTGTTTTTCAAGATCTTCATAAGAACTGTTTTTTAAAACTGTCATTCTTAATTTATGCTAAGATCTTACCAAGATAATAATTTATTGTAAGGTGGTAAGACCTTAATCAGAATGGTTGTAAGATCACGGTACAAATTTTGATTAAGATCTTATTAAAAAAAAAACATTAAAAAATTTTCCTTTCTAATTTTCTTTTTCTAAAGTTATTATTTTCCTTAGGATGCCTTGCATCTTTGTCATTTTAGTCCTGTGTTTAATCACTACCAACATGATTAAATTAGCATGTGTTCCATGGGAAGGGTAACTGTAATAATTGATGAAATCAGGACTGTCATTAAGGGCCCTATCCCATAAGACCTATTAGGCCTGAATTCCCTTGAAAGAACCTTGATGTTACAGCTGATCTTGATGGTTGAAGGGTCATTTTAGTCAGAAATTAACAAGATTGTTGCAGGTAAGAAGCTTAATGCCACATGCTAACAACTTAATGACAGCTCTGATCATTAGATTCAATATACGTGTACCATGTGTTGGTAACAGGTTAATCTTTCCAGACTGTGTGGAACTCAAGGTTAACTTTGAAACTCTTTGCAGGTTACCTTTACATCTGAAATCTTAATTTGGTAGCTTTCATGTCAGTGCCAAGTGTGTTCAATGCAATTAAAACAAACAATGAGGCAATCAGACCACCAGTGAAACTGGTCGTGTGACTCGTGTGACTCTGAAATGCACTATGAGATTCCTATGTAGGATTTGTATCATACCAGCTCAATTATGAAATTGAATATGACTTCTTTTATCGCTTTTCAATACATCTTTATCTTCTTCATTAAGTACACTTAGTTTTGTAGTTAATCTTCAGGTTATTAATATACCGTAATTTGATCAATCAGCTGACTGAAAGCTTGACTTGTAAAGTGCAATCATCTTAATGTATACCATCTTATTGACTTTTGTGTTCGGTTTTTGCAAGTTTTGACTTTTGCACGGCAACATGGTGTTAAATAAATTATTATTGAACCCTTCACAATGTGTTACTAATTTTTTGTGGCTGAGACTTGCTACCGTTTCAAATCCTTACAGGGATCTATTTAAGATCTTTAAGCGACATCCAATTTAAAAATTATTGAGGATCCTGGTGGATCATGGGAAAGATCTTTGAAAGATGTTTTAAAGATAATTTCTTCAAAGATCCTCATTAAATCCTTGGGGATCCTGAAAAATAATGGCAACAATCCTTTAAGATTTTTTTAAAGATCCTTGTTAAAGATCCTTGTTAAATCTTCTTTGGGTCCAAAATTAACTTTTTTAGGCAGGCGCCAAGTGGCGACTGAAATTTTTTTTCAGTCGCCAAATGGAAAAATGTGGTCGCCAAAAAGCAGAAAAAAAAAGTGTCAATAAAATTTTTCCTTTGCAGCGAAACACAAACCAAAATTTTTGGTTGCCAGATGGAAAATTCTGGTCGCCAATTTTTCTTTTAAGAATCAGAACGAAAAGAACGCGTTTGCGTTTGGGGCCGCTATGGCGATTTATACACCAGCACTGAAAAACCACGATGAATGAATCGAATGCCGGTTATATACGCAGTTTCATAAGACTGCTAAATGTTTTAAGTCAACTTTATACCCTCTCTTGTCTCTACCCTTTGGAGAAGAAATGTACCCGATTGAAAAACTGCCGGTTGGTTCTTTGCTCTACATGTATGTTCAAAACCGTAAACGATCTTTCCTTTCGCGTTCTGTCCAGACGATCGACGGATCGCCATGTTGTTCGCACCAGGCCACAACCATGCAGCATTTCTCGTTCAAAAAACATGGCGGCGAAGCTTCGCACTGCTCGAGCTGTGAAGCTTGACCAATTGGCGGGCGGCTTTGAATTTTATTTTTATCGATTTGGCTGAAAATCAAAGTTATTGTTTGTATAATGATCGTGGCATGAAATAGTTAATCGCCCGCTGGCGACTAGTTGTGACATTTTGGTCGCCAGTGCAAAATTTTTAGTCGCATTGGCGACCAGGAAAGCGCAATTTCGGACCCTTGATCCTCATTAAATCCTATAGGATCCTGGCAAAGATCTTTGCAAGATCTTCACAAGGATCTTTTCAAGATTCTTCAAAGATCCTCATTAAATCCTCAAGGATCCTGGCAAAGATCTTTGCAAGATCTTTACAAGAATCTTTCTAAGATTCTTAAAAGATCCTCATTAAATCCTCAAGGATCCTGGCAAAGATCTTTGCAGGAATCTTTACAAGGATCTTTGTAAGATCCTTGCAAGATCCTCATTGATTCCCTGAGGATCTTTGTAGACATTGTTCAAGGTCTTGCAGATACAGGATCTTTAAAGATCTTTGGAGGATCCTCAAAGATCCTGTAAGGATCCTTTGAGGATCTTTGTCTTTGAGGATCTTTAGCAGGTCTTTGAAGATCTTCAAAGATCCTTGAAGATCCTGTGAGGTTTTTCACCAGGGCTCAGGACTCACTTGTTTGTGATTTCTCATATTATTTTTTATTTATTTCTTTATTTATACTCGGCAAATCACCAGTTACAAGGCAGTAGCATGCTAGAAAGTGTTATAAAAATTTACTAATATCAGCTAAAAAAGAAGTCAACTGGTTTACAGAATTGCTGTGTAGTAGTCCAAAAAAGAAAAGTGGACTTCGATCTTCTTTTTGACAACCCCCAATGAGTCACATTGCCTAAGATCCTGATGCAAAGAACTCCATAAAGGGGCACCACTATAGGAGAAGCTGCGCTTCAGGTACTCTATCCTACGCTAAGGCAATATTAATCATTAAACTGATATCAAATTGTCTTTTTCTTGTAGACAAAACCACTTGGTGTCATCTGGGGAAAATTCGAGGAATATAACAGCAAGAATACAATCATGTTTGATGACCTCAGAAGAAACTTTCTTATGAATCCACAGAATGGTCTCAAGGTAAATTTATTAATTTATTCTCTTAAGTTGGAGCCTGAGCCTCGACAAGGACTTGAGGATGCAGATAGCGTCATCCATGCAAACATACTGAACTTGGGGCACTGACAAGTTATTAGACTTGTGAAATCAATTAATATCCTTGGAGTAATTTCACGTTTGCTTTGGTTTTGCAAATACTACGCTTTGTGATTGGTTAACAAAACTCGTGCCACTTTCTCAACCAATGGGAATCTATACGAAAACTAATAGTGTTTTGGCCGCCACATCTTCCCGCGCTTGGCACCAGTTATATGACTGTATTTGCTTCGAATTCTGATTGGTTCGTTGTGTTGTTTATATCTGTTGTGACAGGCCAGAGTTAATTAATTACTTTGGTTTGGTTTTACGACACTCAATTGAAAACCGCTCTATAAAAAATTGTCATATTTCCAGGTGATGACATATTGAATTTTAATTTATTTATTTTATTTTTTCAGATCAGACCTTTCAGAGAGGCACACAAAAATAGACAGAAAGACAAGGAACTATTGAAATTGGCAAAGTACTTGAAAAGAATTGCTGCTTTAGATGACTTCAGCAGTTTGAATCACAAATATTGGGAAAGGTCTGTTTTACTTCAATATTGATTTTGTAATTAAATTTAAGGTTTTAATCAGTATGTTCATTTGACAGTTTTAATTAGTATTTACTACTGCTTTTATTAATAGTTTCCTTTATATTATCTTATTTTTTTAAAGAATTCTTCTAAAACATAGACTTGAAGAATGTTTGTTTTTACACCTGACAATAAATTTGGGTTTTATTGCTTTATTTTGGAATTAAATTCTAATTAGTTACAATAACATCAACTATAATTATTGCAATATCTGTGCATTCTCAATGTTAATTGTGTTCTGCATGTATTTAATATTTAATATACATTTTGAAACATTCTGTTGTATCAAAATGTTATCAAATTTCAGCAGTAGGTTTTTTAATTAAAAAAGTACTGACAACATTTTTTAGATAAATTTTCGGTTTTTGCTCTGATTTAAATAATTGCATTTTAAGGTCATAAAATATATGAATATTGAGAACGATTCACATCTTCATGTTGGTGCTTAAATTAGATAGAGCACAATGTTAGTGATGAGGTAAGACCTAGATTTAATGTCCCGCTTTATCCAAGTTTTATAACTAAATATTAATAATATTAATTTTTTTCTTTTTGTTTTGCAGTTACAAGCCATAAAGCTACATACGAATATATGTTCAATTTTATTAACAATATTTTATAAATAACATTGTTAAGATGAACTTAACAAACAAAAAACGTACAGGCAGAGGTACTTTCCAAGGCAGTACTGAGCACACAGTTATATGACATTTAGCAGATCAAGAACACAATACACAGGAACTTGGATGGCCTCTTTTATAAGCATTTTTATAGGATGCTTGACACTTGCACATGAGATATCATTGTATTAAATGCGGTGGTGGAGATGCTGTAGGTTCTTCATCGACTGTGGATTGTTTTAATTAGCTTTAAATTAAGTGTCCTTGCCTGTAATTTGTGGACATTTTTTGGTTGATGGCTATCCTCAGAGACCCAGGGGCAGCGAATCAGGTGGAAGGGATTTTTGTGGGTGAAAGTTTACAACCAAGAACAAGTTTTCACACATGAAAATCCCTTCCACCCAACTAGCTGCAAATGGGTCTACGAGGATGGTTCATGGCCAGTTGGTCCACACAGCTACTTCATGTATCTTAACATGGAGTTTTTAGTGCATTCTGGATGAGAATATCTGGAGTTAACTGTTTCCTTCATTTAAGAGATAATAAATTTATCTTTTATTTCTATTGCCAATGGTTGTTGTAATAAATTTTACTTGTGGCAATCAAAGGAAACATGTATCAAACATCTACAGCATAATGAGACTCCTGAGTATCATCAGGACACTAACATATGACCACAGCTGACAAACATTATTAATATTATTTTAAACTTAAAGTGCTACTGTGATGAAAATTTTTGTTTTTCTTCTCTGCTTTTTTCAACGTCAATACAGTCAATGTGTCCATAATAGCACAATGCATTTGTATTTAGAACGGTGGCAGTGAGATAAATCAGGAAATGCCCAGTCAAAAAATGCTAATAATCTGTCCTCCATTACTCAGTTCGCATTTGAGAAGCCTGCGATACTTTGAAAGCAGTCTTCGCCAAGAGTTGGTTGCTGACATCATATGCGCATCAGTTCATGTAGATTGACAGTGCGAGTTTAATAATCAGTCAAGAAGTGAAATTAAGTTGTTGTCTTCTTCCAGTTCTTCTGGAAGGAAAACAGAGAAAAATTAGCCATGTTGGTTTTGAGCATTGTGCATGTGACATCACATCCCAGGAATTTCAGCTAGACCCAACCCTTTTCCTCGCCCCCGGCCATTTGTGAAGTATGTAATGGCAGACATTGAAAACTGAAAAACTATGTTTAAATAACCAGACTTGCCGTGTGAATTTTTAGATGAAAATTGGCATGGTACCTGTCTAGTATGTATATTTTCAAAATCTGAAGAGTAAAGGACAGGCAAAATTTTTGTCGTAGTAGCACTTTAATAGATGGATTACCAAAAAACTTGCTGTGACCCATTGGCCGACTTTCTGATTATTGTAAAACAAAGTGTACAAAGTTTGTTGGAACTGGACAATCAGGTATAACGTCTGCAGCTCTACCCCCCCCCCCCCCTACCCCACTCCTCCCAAGGGGCTAGAGGAAAAAAAAGCAAGGGAAGATAGGTCCTGTTTCAGGCTTGTCATGTGTACCCCAAAACATGAGATCGTTAGTGATTCTGTTGGTTTTTCAACTGCACTCAAATTGCAGTAGTACATTTATCTGGATGATTCCAAAGGTTGAAAATTTGGATTGTGTCTTTACAATAAAATATGTTTTAGTTTTAATTAGTTAAATAGCATGGTGCACTTTCCCATAAAAAAAAAAAAAATTAAAAGGATACCCTCCAGAGCATTGACTTCAAAGAATGTACCAGTCATTTCACTACAAACGAAAGCCAACTCTGAATCACTACACTGCAATTTAGTTTGTTTGTGTACAAATTAACATTAACAATAAAATTATTTTGACCTCAGAAATGGAAGCGGCCAAGATATGTTCGTCAGCTAAACTTTATCATAAAAATTTAGCAAAATCATTGCAGTGAAACAGCTTTTCAATGAAACAACAACATACCAGGGGGAGGGTGAGGAGGGAACTGATAAATTGACCGGTACCCAAAATCATCTGAAGTAATCATAAGGTTAGCAATCAGAAAGTGTTACAAAAATTAATTTCTATTTCACAATTTAAAACCTCAAAATAGAGTCAATATCAAACCACGTTTAAGCTGCTTGGCAACAAAAAATAAATGGCAAGTGTAAGTCTACACATGTGATTGTCAGTGGAATGAAAAGTGTTCCAGTCCACTGAGTCCAGTCCAGTTAAAATTATGCTCAAAGTTCGGGGAACAAAAGGTCAATTCAATCTACGGTGTGCAAGGCCTTGTTCCACAAGATGGCAGTTCTCGATATTGATAATACTGTAGTGTCATTTCTTCCTAGCTGCAGGAAAAAATTAATCCCCATGATATCGAAATACGACGTGGCCTGGTCACGACTGATTGTTCGTATCAGCTGCCGTCGATCGTTCCCCGAGCTCGAGCGATCGTCCCGTAAATCCTGTCTTGTATCCTTGATTTCTATCAAACATGGTCCTCGGAATTCCTTCCTTGTACTTTAAACTCTGCACATCCGTGGGATCCTCTAGTGCATCAAGCTGCCTCAGAGTTCGTTCCTCTAATGTACTGGGTTTTTCCTTGGCCCATTTTTCGCTATTCCTGACTCGTGTTTCGATGAAATAGCCGACACTTCCCACTACCACTGCAACCGGTAAAACGACGTAGGGGGCATACGTTCGGGCTGCACCCATAATCAGAGGCCAAACCATCACTAAACGAGACGGAAAGCGTCCCTTGAGGCCAGAAAATGTTATTTTGTGGTAAAACCTTTCAAGGAATATTGAAACTTCAGCCAGCCGAACACTTCACTCTTCACCGGTTGCCTCTCAGAGACTTGGGAACTACTTGGGAACTACTAGTTTCTAGTCCAGCTCGGATTGTGTGGTGGCCTGGTGGAAAATGCCGGAATCAAAATGGCGGATGGCTGACTGTTTCAATATTTAATCTTACACGTTGGCGATTGCTCGCTCACTCTACGCTGAACTATGCTAAGAAACAGGATACTTAGTTTTAAGAATCTTATGATTCTTTCAGTTCTTCTAACTTTCTTTGGATTCATGTGGATGGCAAATCAGTGTAGGAAAGGTATGTTCTATCTTCGGTTCTTGTGTCTCGTAGTTTAATATTATATAAGCTTATATCATATATTGGCCCAAGAAAAATTCGCTTCATTTATTGTCATCCTAGGCTAAACAGAAGGGAATTGGATATTAACACTGGTCCACAACTGTAAATTAAAAGATATGTCCTGCACATGTATCCCTCTCTTTTGTAAATTTAAAACTTAAGCCTAAAATATTATTATTGTATACGTAGCTAGTGTGATTTGAATTAGATTTGTTATCAAAACGTTTTTCTAATATACGAAATGAGCAATTGTTGAATTTGTAAATCCCATGATTTTGTATTTCAACTGTATATTGTTATTGTTGTAATACTCTATACCATTTGATTTGTAATGAAATATTTTCTTTTTTTCTTACAGACTCACTAACCACTGGTGATGTGGTGAAAAGAGTGAATTTTATTCATCAGAGTTTGGAGCAAAGAGAGCTTTTTCTGCGAGAAAAAGAAAAAGAAATCAACAAGAGACTGAAGCTCCTTGGTATTACAAAATTTGACAGTGTACAAAAAGGAGACAGCAGTGAAATACCTACAATTTACGTTATTACTCCCACTTACAAAAGACTTACCCAGAAAGCAGACTTGACAAGGCTATCACAAACATTTTTGCATATACCTAAACTTCACTGGATATTAGTGGAAGACTCAAATCAAAAGACAGATCTAGTAATGCGTTTCTTGGCAAACTGTGGGTTGAGTTACACTCACCTTGCCATTAGAACTCCCAAAGAACTTATTACTAAGGAAGGTGACCCTCGATGGTTGAAGGCAAGAGGAGTTGAACAGAGGAACTTGGGCCTTAAATGGATAAGGATGAATTTTAAAGAGGGTATGAGAGGAGTTGTTTATTTTGGAGATGATGACAATACTTATGATTTAAAGATATTTGAACAGGTGAGTAGTTATTAATAATAATAATAATAATAATAATAATAATAATAATAATAATAATAATAATAATAATAATAAGAGCACCGCTGAAGATTGCAGATACCGACTTTGAAATCGATAAACAACTGGCTAGATTTTAGGATGAGAACGAATTTCTTAGTTTTTTCTTTTCCTTTCTTTTCTTAATTTTCGTAATTTTAGTAGTTTTTAATGACCGATATAATCCGCTTATACTTTTAATTGAGAGTAGTTTTTTCGTCATTTAAAGGACAGTATTTTAACTTCCGAACATATTTTTAGTGATGCTGTGATCATATGATTTTTTTGTTACGAATGAGGATACTATTGTAACTTGATGAGATTTTTTTTTTTCCTTTTTCTTCAAAAAAAAAAATATTATTGTGCTTGAAAATAGTCTATTTTTTTAATGGACAAGAATTGTAAATAGGTTTTAATAGCTCTGTTTTCTACTTTTAACTTATAAATAACAATTTCCTTGGAATATTTCAATAAAGTTATTATTATTAAAATAATAATAATAATAATAATAATAATAATAATGTTGATGATGTTGTTGTTGATGATGATGATGATGATGGTAATTTAAGTAATAATTATTATTTGGCAGTCTTTTTTTTTGTTAGTGATGTTGTTTTCAAAACCTCGAAAAGCTTAGGGATATTTATTAAGCTAATTAAAGGTTAAAATGGTTTTGATGTTCATGTTACAAAAATTAATGTTAGGACAACAATTTTTAAAAATCTTTATTGAATGTAATGCTGCACAGCACAACCCATGAAACATGAAATAAAATAACCATGAATAATTGAATAAATAAGCATGAAACTAAAGGGAGAGGAAAAGTAAAACAGTAGTATCTAATAAAATGGTGTGAGGGGGCAGCATATCACAAAGAGACATAACGATGCTACTTTTCCTACACTCATGCAGATGCGTTACACAAAGAAAGTCTCTGTTTGGCCAGTTGGCCTGGTTGGAGGATTAAAATGGGAAGGACCAATCTGCAAAGATGGCTCTGTAGTTAAGTTTTACACTCTTTGGAAACCTGAACGACCAATGCCTTTGGATATGGCAGGGTTTGCCATAAATGCGCAATTAATTATTGACAACCCAGATGCAGAAATGGATACGTTTGCCAGTAGAGGCTACTTGGAGTCCTCTATTGTTAGCAGACTGGCTACGAAAGAGGAGTTTGAGCCACTCGCAAACAACTGTGAACAGGTACAGTCATTTATTCTAATGCTGTCACAACTTATTGAAGTGTTTCCCAGTTAGTGGAAATCTTAGCGGTTAAATAGAAATTACACCATGTTGAAAAAACAAATCTTCCCCCAATTAATAATACATGCTATTGCTTGCACTGAGTGCTAACAAATCAATTCAATTCAATTTTCAATTCAATTTATTTGCCATTAACAAAAAAAATACAACATAAATACATTATAGACGACACACAATATTCTTACTATTACAATATTCATACTTGACTATTTACAATATTAAATGTGTTAAAGGCTAGGAAGCCTATATAGAAGCCGGGGGCTTATTAACTATAGGCTTCCTAGAACTATTGGATAAACCATAGAAGTTAAGGGTACTGATTGAAATTTCCAATTAAATTTTTTTTTTAAAGAAGAAAAAAAAAAAAAAAAAAAAAGGAAAGGAAGAAAAAGGAAGAAAAAGAAGGAAGAAAAAAAAGAGTTGGAGTCTGTGACATTATGAAGTCAGGTTTAATGTTATGAGATGAAGACAGTCACTATAGAGTTTTGTTGTGCAAAATTTTCTGTGCATGTTGTTAAATTCTGTCCTTAAAGAACAAAATAATGTTCAAGAATGCAACGAGATTTGGAGTGGTTATGTAATTTATACACTATGCTGAAGAGAAACAATGTTGATTAGAGTTTCTTGTCTTGGAAACAGTTCAGTCTCGACTGAGTCACGTAGGCGTGGATTTGCAATGTTTCAACCGGTATACTACTGGTCTTCATCAGGCCACAGTGTTGACTGCCTGTGTATCATACATGACAGTAGCACCTTGTTTGTTCACTTGGTAATTGGTGCGTTTTGATTCTTGCTGTGGTTTTCGTGTCATTGATTGGAGAATTTTGATTCTCGTTTCTCAGAGTAGAACCTCTTCCCTCCCTCCGTATACTTTTAATTAAGTAGTAAGATTACTTGTTTGTTTTAAACTAGATTCTTGTGTGGCACACTCAAACAGCCGACCCCAAAATGAAGCAGGAAGATAAGCTGAAGAAGCTGGGACGGGAATCCCCATTGATGGAAGTGTAAATCCGTTAAGTTATGGCTTCTGAAAAGCCTTGCATCAACCTCTGGCGGTCCACCTTATGGCGACAATAGGTCAGATAACAATAGGCAGATAAAAGAACATCAATGAAACAGAGGATCACCACCAAGAACCACCAAGTTTTGGCAATCAAGACGCACCTCATTTTGCAGAAGAAGAGAAACAGGGTGGACTATGTACGGATATGAGAGAGCCAAGTGTTGCATATCTCAGAAGACAGATTAAAAAAAAAAACGTAAGTGGAGCCAGAGATGGCAAGCAACGAGGACCAACCAGTATTTCTTGGCAATCGAGATGCACTTCATTCCACAAAGAAGACAAATAGGGCAGACCATGGACCAAGTAGAGAAGAGCCACCGAAACCAAATGCCAGACAATAGATTTGTCAGCGCTGGTGTAGTTCGAGAAGATAGCCAAGAAGCGGGGGAGGGGTGGGTGGATGGGTATTCTGCGGTATTTGTGGTGAGGTTCTCCTTCCCACTACTTTAAATTCTAACTGTATTTCAGACCAAAGTATGTCATTTTCGGAACGCGTTTTTAGAACCGACCTCCAAAATTCATCCCCGTTTTCCGACCTGTTTGGGCATGAAATGCGTTAAATCACATTTCATCACATCAAATTAATTTATATTTTCGGTTACCATTGTTTCTCTATTTTTTCGTCCTATGGTGAAAGCCATGAAACAGAAATAAAGATATATAGATACTCTATTTTATCTTATGATGATGATGATGATGATGGTGATGATGATAATAATAACAATAATAGTAATAATAATAATAATTTATAAAAGTTATATTGCAAAGTTATCAATAAAATATTTCAGCTGCGCGTTACAACCATCCAATGAGAAGGAAAAATACAAGAGAGAATACATTTAAATTATAAAAAAAAAACTAATTAATATAAAACATGTACACGATATAAGCAAATTAGAACTACAGGGTATGAAACGCCTTCCTGTATAAATGGGTTTTAATGGTCTTCTTAAAGCGACATAAAGAAGTAATATTTCTAATAAAAAGAGGAAAGTTCCCCCCAAATTCAAATGGTAAAATCTGTAACCCTAGCTATTTCAGACCAAATAAGACGCACAGGTAGGAATGCAATCCACATGTCCTTCATAGGGCTTTCATTCCATTTCTATCGCATTACATGGGTGCTACGCGGCTCATACAGTTTGCAGTACTTGAATGTCCCCATTGCCGCGAGTTAAATACCTTTATTTCAGCTCCCAGCTGAACTCGCAGCTCAGTGGGTTAGAGCGCTCGTAATCTACTCCAGTGGTCGTGGGTTCAAATCCCGTCAAAGTCAAAGATTTTTCTTTGACCTCGGCAATCCACATTTCCTTCACAGGGATAGCAAGCAGTCCCCACAGCACTCAATAAAAATACTTTCATTCCATTTCAGGTACGAATGTACTTCGGTTACAACCCTTATGCTAATGTTAGGTCTATTGATCGTGTCCCCATCGTAGTCCGGCAAAATGAATCCGAGGCCCTCTCCACACGTATGCATTTCCTTTGATTTTTTCTCAGTATAGAAGTATGTGTTTTCATTTGTTTTGCCGTCCAAACGTATTAACGCCGTCGCTTTCGAGACCCTTTGTTTTTGCGGTCCACACGTGAACGATAAATCTCCTTTTTAAAACATGTCTTCTTTCCACAGCGTCGCATTCCCTGAGGGACAGGCCAATAACATTTTTGGTTTTCCAGATGCAACCGAAATATTTGTTCCCTCGTGTGTAACATTCATGTACACGATGAATTCCAAATACGTCATCCCACCGGCATGATCCCAGTGGGATTTAAACGTGAGGCATAAGATTTTGCTGCCAGTTACAAATTTGCATTAGACACTGCTTCGTTGAGAACGGAAAGACAGAAAAATGTACGAAAATAGTTTTCGTGGGCTTCTCATGGCTCGACCTTGCCAAGATAACTCGAAGAATGGATTGTATTGGAGTCTTTTGAGGGAAACAGAGGCAGGGAAGTTAACGGTTGAAACTCAAAAAAGGAAGACGTGATATACTGAACACGTGGAGGTATGATAATGTCGGATAGCGTGTTTTTTCTTGTTGGTTACGACCGCGTTAGTTCTGTAAAATGATCGATAAAAACTATTTCGCTTTAATGGAACTATGTTCATCCACTGTCCACTTCGGGTAATTTTATTATCTTTTTAGGGCCCTTTTGGAGACTGTTACAAAGCAGTCACGACGGTAACGCCAACGAAAACGTCGTTTGAATGGAAATTACTTTACTTCATATGTACTACTTTGTCATTCTCTCAACTCGTTCAACTTCTATAGAAGCGACGAACCACCCTCGGAACCAAATTGGTAGGAGGGGCGTTCAAGTTAAGAAAGAGAATGAAAATCGTCTGTCGTGTGTTCCCCTTCTCCGCAAAACCTTGAATTTGTTTATTTTACTTTCTTGTTTTGCAGAGGACGGCAAAGAAATGTACCAAAATTTAAAACTCTCGTGCAGAGCGATTGTTTTCTGCTCATTAAGCCTTTAGTTTTGTGTCGTTGTTGGCGTTGCTTCAGGTCCCTAATCAAAGCCACCACCAGCTCTTCCTTTTTTTTTGGGGGGGGGGGGGGGGTATTGCATATATTCCTCCAAAAAGAACAGAGAAAACGGAGCTAGTTGAAAATAATTCAGGGTATTCTCTGGATAGCAACAAATCCACTAAATAAAGTTATTCGCTCTTTGATTAAGTGGCTCCTCATCCACATCTGTTAATTAAGTAGAAAATGACACCAGAATTCTTCATTTGACTTGATGTAATCTTTGTTTTATTAATACTTCTGTCAACAACCAGGTGCATGACTATCTAATTTTGTTTTGTCCATTTGTGGTGGATAATATTAAATCTCGTGTTCTTTCATTTGAACGATTCATTTGCCTTTGCTATGGAGATTTTACTCCATCCGGGAATTTAGGACCTCTATCTGGGATGTTGTCACGTGATTAAAGTGAGGTCCAAATGCTGCCTGTCGATCTGCTTCATTGTAATGTGGCACGTCAGACAAGGTCGAATTCACTGAAACAAGAAGGCATTTATTGATAGCTATACTGTAGTCGGGTAATACAATACGTCCATGGGCGGAGAAAAGAAAATAACTTATGCAGTCATTATAGCATTGTGTTAAAATGCAAACGGCAAACACCAGTCTGCCGTGTTATACGATTTTTTTTTTGTGTACTCATCTACTAAACTAACTTAATTAAGGCTAAAAAAAAGTCGTGCTTGCATTCAAATAGAAAACGACAGCAAGCTGAATTGGAAAAATGGCGGACCGAAAACTCATCACCACTGCCCCACCAGGGAAGTATTCGGGTAGTTTTGTGGGTAGGTATGTGAGGCTCGAACCCCAATTTAACAACCTCGCTCCTAGCGCTTTCCCCTTGCAAATCCTAATTTACCATGGAAAAGACCTGAGAACGAGGTTGCCCGTTGGAAAAGGCTTGGCACCCCATTCTAAAACTAGGCACTTTTTTTAATATCCAGTTCTAGAAATTTACTTAATTTCACAAACCCCCTTTTAGAAATAGTTATTGTTTTGTTTGTTTGACTGATCATTAGCATCCGACATATTAAATACTGCAGTCGTGCTGAATTATCTGACATTTTTATGCCTGTTTACTGCATCGGTCAGTTGTCCCCATTTTTGTTTTATTTTAACTACAGTCTGTATGTTATACGTTCTACAAATTAAAACTGCCGAACATGGATACCCCGTTGGGTGGCACATAACTGTATACGTCTTGTGAGGGAGTACCGGCTTCGCACCCCCTTCCCCTAACCCCCGGGCTTCTAACGTTTGTGTTTACCTTAGAGGTGATGTGAAATCCCCACGGTCACAGTCGTGATTTTCTTTGTTTTCCCTTGATGAATTATTAACGAGTTTGAGAAGGGGATGGAAAAAGTGAAAGCGGTAAATGGTTGCCTGTTCAATCTACAGACCTCCCAGCAACAGCAAATTGTTGATTACAAATCTTCCCAAGTATAAAGGGAAGGATTCTAACTGGGGTGAACTTCTCCATGATCATAGACATGTGATCATGTCGATCAGAGATATATAAAGGCCTCACCTCTGCACGCGTCGTCCCGAATACTCGAGTATAAGTCATTGAGCCGATTGAAATCTGCAGTTAGTGTGTATTTCTCTTCTGGCTTAGAAGCAATCGCTTTTAGCTGATCGATGTCATAGTTTCGTCCAACGCCAATCGCAAACACTGTGACGTTAGCACCGTGCAACTCTTCAGATGGCGCCTCAACTTTATCAGTTGATTTACCTGAGAAAGAAAAAACGGTCAGTGAAGATTCCGATTTTGACCGTTTTAATCCCATTTTCCCGAAAAAAGGGCCTCTTCATATGATCCCGGTTACCGGGATGGCTCGGTAAGCGGGATGAATTTTGCAGTCCGTTCATATGGGAAATTTCATCCCGGTTACCGAGATGAAAAGTGGTGACGCGGTCAATCGAGCGTGACATTTACCGAACAAGCCCGGCAAGAATTTTTCATTTTTATAGGTTCTACAAACCTCAAAAGTATTATATCTTTATCTCTACTACGAAAAGGAATTATTTTGAACTAGAAAATCTCAGAAATGAGCCGTAATAATCAAATATATCCGTTATAAGACGCGAATGTTTGGTTATAGACTTCATCCCGATAACCGGGATACCGTGTTCATATGAGAAAATTTTCGTCCCGGACTCCCGAGATCTCGGTCGCTGAAGCCGAGATCTCGGTAACCGGGCTGGCCCGCCTTCTCATATGAACACATCGATTTTTTTCACAAAAGAAATAGGAATGAGGCGAGATCTCGGTAAGCGGGCTAGCCCGGTTAACCGGGATCATATGAAGAGGCCCTTAAGGTGGTCGTGTTTTTTCGTCAAAACTGAAACTTTCCAACCCCATGTTAATGCAATCTTTATTCATCTTCCTTTCATTTAAAATCAACTTTCGACACAAGTTTACACCATAAATGGGAAATAATAAAAAAAATTCCTGAAGAGGCGAGCATTTTTACCATGGCAACGCGCATAGTTATGGTTGTTGGGAATATTGTCCACGAACTACATTATGACAGTTCAATACTGTAATCCATTCAACATTGAACGTTTCAAACACGTTTAAGAGCGGCTGACTGAGAATATCGAGAACTCGCGGTCAAAACTGAAATTTCGGATTTCCTCATATTTTGTCAGAAGAATGCCTTTATAGAACTATTTACGAAAATAACAATAAAACTTTCCAAAGATTTTTCGTTTTCGAGAATTCCGGCATAATGTGAAATGCCGTGATCACGTCGCAGCCGACGTTAAATTTTGATGAGATTTGGTGCATTTTCAAATCGCTCGGGAAGGAAGACGGCTTAGCGCATTAAAACGATCTTTTGAGGTTAAGTTAGGCATCCTTCTAAGAATACGGTCTTATGAAAATATTGCTGGAGGATTCTTATTTACATGCAGTTTTCAAAGTCCGAAGAATCCTATTTTTAGCATTTTTGTTGACACTTGAAATTGTGGAAACTTTGCGGACAAAATACCTTTCCTGGTACATCGAAATTTACAATGAAAGTTACACTAAAGAAAAGCTCTATTCTTGTGCTGCAACATATAAAAAATTCAGCTTGGGTAATTTAAAAGCCAGCCTTTGACGGAATAAAACACAGAGGGAATTTTTTACATATTTTTTCAAAAAATTCCAGTGGTCACGCAAGGACAAGATGACATGTTTCAATAAATTGTTGTCTGTATGTTATTTTTACCGGAGAATTATAAAATTCTTGTTCCAAAACTAAATCTAATGATCTAATAAGTTTTGTATTGTTTTATATACCTTAAAAAGTCTAACTAGGGAGTGAGATGTAACCCCAAATTTGAAAAGGTCAAAGTGTCATGTCACCTTTCTGCTCGTCCAGATCTCAACCAATTTTTTTCATTGCCACATGGTGCATCTAGAACCAAGTATTTATGGTATATCTTACTAAATATGAACTTGTTTCAATAATAAAACTATAATTACAGGCGGTTAAAATCACTTTTGGGTTTGTGAAGCTGTGCAAAGCAGGCACGTTTTCTAGATCACAGCCTGTCCACAACATGCCGACTGTTGAACTCCCATGACATGTGAACACTTGAAAATGGGGAAATATTTCGAGGCAAAATCTTGTCCTGGTACATGGAAACTTACAATAACAGGTATCCTATAGGAACGATCTGTTACTTTACTGCAACATGTAAGAAATCTAGTTTGGGTATAACGTTTATAGTCAAGTGTTAACAAAATTTTTTTGTGTATTTTCTTCGAACCGATATCGCACTGGTCACGCAAGTACCTGTTAACACATTTGAAATACATTTAGTTTGTATAATATATTTTCCCGAGAGAATGACAAAGTTATCGATACAATACAAATTGTAATACTCTAAACAGTTTTTCGTTGCTGAATATTCCTATACAAAAAATTATTCACAGTCAGAGTGAGTGATAACTAATGCCACAGCAAAATTCGTAAAGGCCGATTGCCGTGGCATGTTTTCCGATAACGCAACGTCAGAATGATCGACAAAATTCATTATTGTACTTCACGCAACTAGTACGTTTTTCACTAAACAGAAGAGTGACAATTTGCTCAGTTCTTAAATGAAGCTGTACGAAACAGCGACATTTTCTACCTCACAGTCGATAGCTAGGGTTAATGACTTATTGACATGTTTACGTTTTTATAACTACAGTGTAGTATCCGAGTTGTATTTACCTGCCACCGCTGATATGAGATAAAATTCCATTTTACCGGCGCTTTGGCATATTTTCGAGTAGCAGGTTTCATCTACACGTGGTATTGCTCACTGAAGATGAAACTTCCATCAAACAAACGTTGCGGTATTTTCATCTTTTTCGCAGGGGTTCAACACTAACCCGTCTAGTCTGTTTGTCTGTCTGCCTGTCAATAAACGACCTTTATCTTAGCTAATTAAACAGCATTTTCTGAGTCTTTCTGAGTATTTTCTTCCATAGTAAAGAAAATAACATTGATTTAAAGCTGGTTACAACGCATTCAACTTGTTAATAGATACACAAGTTTGCTGAAAATAATCCCTAGATCCCAGGCGCTTGATTTTTCCAACCGGCCCTCAAAAAATCTTGAGTGAATATGGCATTTAAAAAAGAGGACAATGAATGTAGTTAATACGGGGAGAAGAGAAAGGGGGGGAACTATTGTTTTATCTAAGAGAAGGGTACCATGTGGTATAGAGACACAATACTCTGGTCTTAGAAGGAAAGGTGACTGATAAAACTTAAACTAAAAAAGAGGAAATAATATTAAAAAACCGCAATGGTCTCAGCAATCATTCTATCGCTGTGGCTACTTTAACTAGTTGAACGAATTTTGAATCTCCTTCAGTACACACATACCCTTGCACGTAAAAGGTATTCAACAATAATCCGAAGTATTTACGCACTACAGATGTCATTTAATAGTAACTGCAGGTTTCTCATGCTCACAAAAAAAGCAAAGCAACATGCCGTACCTCTAAGGCCTTTATTCGATTCACCATAATAATGATGATGATGATGATAATAGCGATGGTGTGATGATGATGATGATGATGATGATGATGATGATGATGATGATAATGATGATGATTATTTTAGGGCTTATTGAGGCGGAAGAAGAAATACAGTTTCTAATATCGAGCAAACCACTCCAAACCAAGAACGCACATTGCTATTTATAACCATTTTGCGTCATTGTTTATAAATAGCAAGTTTAAAATAGCTATGTACACAGTGATGGCCGTAATATGCAAACAACCTTGGTTATTTTCTGGTGCTCTTCTATCCGGATCGGACTGAGAAGGGTGGACTATTGCTTGCATTAATGGGGATGGTTCATTAAATGCCTATTTTGCAGGCATTGGAACGGTAAGTGCTCATTTAAATATATTATAGCCGTGTAGCTGTTGAAGTTAAGGCCAGCCTTGCACTAAAGTGAAAGCATGATTTTCTCTACCGGCTCTGATATCTCAGTTCTGTTTATGACATATAGTCTAGGACGCGCAAATTGAAAACACAGATACCTTGTTCTTCAGCTTTTAGAATTCTCGTCTTCGCTTGTCCAGCTCAATCTAGTGCCTGTCACGACATTTTATTGACAGTGAGGATGGGATGCAACTTTGACAAACCTAGGATTTTTGAAAACTCGGACTGCAACTTTTGCGCAACTTTACTCAACCAAAGGTGTCTTTCACGCAAGTCGATTAGTAATTTAATGAGACATTATCGTCTGTTGGGGGTTTCAGATACACTTTGATATGAAATATTTACTGATTTTGTTTCGTATCCTTCGCATTGTTGACGCTGGCGTACCGAGGAAAGCGTGACATACCACCTGAACGTTTCATTTTTTTCGTTTGCGAAAATAGGAATGAAATTAATTTTTATACGGATAAACCCATCAACAGATGAGAGTTTGTTTCCGAATAACAACTTAGTTTTATTCCACCAGAAATGAAACATAAACAATAAATTCATTTTAAACTTATTAACTTGTTCTTGCGTGACCACTGCCATTTTTGAAAAAAAAGTTATTAAAATTCCCTATGTGTTTACTTCCGTCAACGCTTGGATTTTAAATTACCCAAGCTGGATTTTTTATATATTGCAGTACATGTATAGAGCTTTCCTAAAGTATAATACTTGCTACAAATTTCGATGTACCAGGACACGATATTTGTCCGCAAAGTTTCTACATTTTCCAGTGTTAGCGAAGATACTGAAAATAGGAATCTTCGGACTTTGAAAACTGCATGTAAATAAGAATCCTCCAGCAATATTTTCATAAGACCGTATTTTTAGAAGGATGCCTAACTTAACTTCAAAAGATCGTTTTAATACGCTAAGCCGTCTTCCTTCCCGAGCGATTTAAAAATGCACCAAATCTCGCCAAAATTTAACGTCGGCTGCGACGTGATCACGGCATTTCACATTATGCCGGAATTCTCGAAAACGAAAAATCTTTGGAAAGTTTTATTGTTATTTTCGTAAATAGTTCTATAAAGGGATTCTTCTGACAAAATATGAGGAAATCTGAAATTTCAGTTTTGACCGCGAGTTCTCGATATTCTCAGGCAGCCGCTCTTAAGACGCGTTAACGGTGCGTTTAAAACGTGTTTTGGACGCCTTTAAGCCGCGTTTTAAACGCGTTTCAAACAAATTTAACGTGATAAATGCGTGTAACTTGCATTTGAATGGGCTTAGCTTGCGTTTCAGGCGCGTCAAAGATCTAAAATTCGTCTAACTTCCATCTTAAATGCGCGTTTGAAATATCGGGTCCACAACACCTGCGATTCGTTTTCATTTCACAAAAAACACTCAAGAATCCATCGACCACCTTTTCAGTAAATACGGTTGATTTTGCCTTCACTACACAACCGAACACACACAAACTTGTGAGGCAATGGGCGCATATGCATCGGTCAGCCAGCCCATGGTTTTATTGACACATCAATAAAATAAGATATACAAACTACAAGCTGTTACAAGCACCATAGCCGGACACGTAAACCCGAAAACCCCGTAGGGAAAATAGGGACCGTGTACCCCCGACCAATGCTATGGCGCAACCTTTGGGGTTTTAAGGTTAAGAAATTACAATAAAACACCAAATAAAAAAACTGAATAACAAATTATGGTCTGGCGAAATAACAATAAAACAATGAAAACAGAAAATACAAACTGAAATCAAACAAACTGATGCAACGCCGATGGAGGCTGACCGTAGAATGTCACAAGTTACACAACAGACTCTATTTCAAATCCCCTAACCATGAAACCTCACGCGCTACACTAGCACCCAGTTCTCTGTTCCGTGTCGGCAAAATATTAATTTATGCCAATGCTTATCACAAATTACATTTTGCCACTGCACTGAGCATTTTGAACGCGCTTCGAAAGCGATTCAAAGGTGATCTGAACGCGTTTCGAACGCGATTAAAACGCGTTTTGAACGCGTTTCAAACGCGTGCTGAACACGTTTTGAACGCGTCTTATACTTGTTTTGAACGAGTCTTAAACGCGTTTTAAACGTTTTTTCAAACAGGTATTGAACGCGTTTCAAAAGCGTTCATATTTTGCAGTTAACTATCATTGAGCGACGAAACTGATTTTCATGCTGGCATTAAAGGTATCGATGCTACTGTCACGGAACGCTGCTTCGGCGGGTAACGTTGTTCAATGTTGGTGTCCTAGTATACTACAACACCATTCAATAATTTTGATTGTTCTCATTGTAAAAGGCAAACCTCGTTCCCAGGGTCTCTCCTCTTCCCCTGGCCCGCAAGGGAACGGGAAGAGTTCAGACCCTGGGAACGAGGTTGGTGAATGGCGTGCATGTACGTTTACGAAAGGTATACTCATAGAAAAGAAAGATGGAAGAGAAATTTCTCTTCCTTCTCTTCCACTCCTTACAAGTACGATCGAGTGTAGAAATTACACTTAATCTGGTTTCTGTTGCGCCCACTTTAATGTTATTTTTGCATGATTTAATTAGTCTTCCCTACATCCAAAACTGTAGCCTGCTTAATCTGAACCTATTTGTTTTTAATTTTTCAGCAATTTTACCTTGATTCAAAAAGTGTATTTATTATATAAACAGGAGTGTTTTACTGGAGCATACACCACTTGTAAAATTCATATAAACTACATCCGGGACCCGAGTGGCGTATTTTCCATATCCTCGCTAGTGAGGATATCGATGACATCATTTCCCGCTTTTTCACGGTTGCTTGTGCAAACTGTCGGCGAAAAAGGCGAGCGATAGATTTGCCCGTATAATAAAAAGAAAACTATACGGTGGCTGGAAGACATGAATTTCATTTTCTCGTGTTGAAACGGCAATATTTTACTCACTCGCTGCGTTCGTTGGTAATTAATTGTTTTTATACTACTCGATAATAAAATTCATATCTCCACGCCGCCGTGTAATATCCTCTATTTACCATCCGTCATCACAATCAGCACACGCGGAATGCCTTCGCGTCCTGTCTTGTCGAACAGCTCGGTCTTGGCGTACGCTAAGGCTTTTCCGGTCAATGTCCCGCCTTTCAGGTAGGGCGCGGCCTCGATTGCCTTCATCATTGATTCCGAGTCGTAGAACTGTTGAAAGTTGAAGAGTGTTTTTCGCTGACGAATAAGGAAACAAAAAGAAAAGACGACATCATTATGCAGGCCTAGTAATTGCCGGAGATCCTCGATGGGCTTTGTAAATTAAGCATCAATCGAACAAAACTGAAAAAGGGAGTGAAAACTTATATGAAATGATTATTTTGGGAATTGATAGAACAAATTGCAGATAAAAGATGCGAGGAGGAAGCCCTTATGTTGTGAGCCGAGTTTAGTCTACAGACTAGCCTCGACGTTAGCCAACTGGTTTGCGAGCTTCAGACCTGAAAAATAAACAAACAAGCAACAACAACGACAACAACAACAACAAAAGAAGGACTCAAAACCCGGAACTGCCGGTGTAGGTGATATTTTTAAACAAAAGCAACAAACAAACAAACTAAAGGCTCAAATCCAGGCCTCCCGATAAAGAGGGTATTATCAAGCTATCTGAATAAAAAAAAACAAACAAACTGATGACCAGTAAATTGAAACCGTAGATTACGAGTAACTGAATGCGGGTATCAGGTGTAATGATCAAACAACCGTGTAAACAGCTGATTAATTAAAGAATCGTTATATAATTAAATAATAAAAGAGATGCTGTCTCTTAATTTTAGAAATAAAACATGCGAGCAGCTGCAAAGTACCTATTAGCTGTCCACTTAATTGCTTCCAAAACTGGTTTACTTACAACGTATTAATGTTACCAGTACCGCAAGCCTTTTCTTTTTCTTTTTTTGTTTTTTTTGTTGTGCTAACTTCATTCAAACATCCAGATCTCTTGTATGGCACTTCTCATGAAAGTCTAACCGTTTTGCTGCGTAATGAAAGCCCCAAAATATGTCTATCCGGATCTTTGAAAATGGGCCCGCAATCAATCAATCAATCAATCAATCAATCAATCAATCAATCAATCAATCAATCAATCAATCAATCAATCAATCAATCAATCAATCAATCAATCAATCAATCAATTAATCAATCAATCAATCAATCAACCAATCAATTTAATTACCCTCGGCAGTGTTTATAGCACAAGTGCTAGTAGGGCCGAGCATTAAACTTCATAAAGAAATAATACAAATTGAAATAACATGGTTAAAAATCCCAACTTGCAGGAGGCAGACCAGCTGGCTATTTACAAGCGCGGCCGAGGAGTTGAACTTAGGGCTACCGAGACACAACTCCAACCAATCAATCAATCAATCAATCAATCAATCAATCAATCAATCAATCAATCAATCAATCAATCAATTTTTGGCTGATTACAATGGACCACAAGTAGCGGGCAGTGGTGGAGGAAAAGAAATATACAATATATTGAAGAGACTTATTTAAAACACGCTAGAGGAAATGAATTAGTACAATATCAGAGATATAAAGAAAGAAATTAAATTTTATAAAATTAAAAAAATGCGTAAAAAATTATG